>NW_028283738.1:0-332513 GCF_059441095.1 Idiotropiscis lumnitzeri | reverse complement strand
TTGTAACAGAAAAGATGGCGAAAAGAAAAAAAGACGATGATTACCGTGCATTCCAGGCTGCGTGGACAGAGGAATTTGCATTTGTGGAGAGAGCAGGATCCGCAGTATGTCGAATATGAAATGACAAAATTGCATCAATGAAACGCTCAAATATAAAGCGGCACTTCGATACGCGTCATGCTTCTTTTGCATTGAAATATCCACCGGGGGACAGCAGGAAAAAGGCATGCGAAGAGCTGCAACTGAAAGTGCAGACGAGCCAGCAGCAACTGCGTGTCTGGACCACGCAAGGTGACGGTAATTCCGCTAGCTTTGCGGGTGCTTTGGCAATAGTGAATTGTGGAAAGCCGTTCACAGATGGCGAATATGCCAAAACATTTATGCTTGATGTGGCCAATGAACTTTTTGATGACTTTCCAAATAAAGCCAAGATAATCAAAAAAATAAGAGACATGCCACTGTCAGCAAGAACGGTTCACGATCGGAGCATCATGATGGCGAATCAAGTCGAGGAAACACAAATTAAGGACATAAAAAAAAAAAAACATGCAGCACCAGAAGTCACATTAAAAGTAAACCTTTTATTATTATTATTATTATTATTATATGTTTAAAATACTATATGGCTCTCAAAAAATATATATCTAGAAATAGTTTGGTTTTATGGGTCTCCAGGTCAAAAAGGTTCCCGACCGCTGCCCTAAACCCTTAAACCCCCCAACCCCTAAACCCCCCAGCCCCCAACCTTTAAAGCCCCCAAGCTTTAAAGCCCCCAACCCTTAAAGCCCTAAATCCCAACCACTAACCCTAAACCAGGGGTGTCAAACTCATCTTTCTCGTGGGCCACATCATAGTTTATCATATTATTATTACATATACACAACAAAGTGATGGCTAATGAGTTTTAAAAATCTGAATCCAGGAAAATGTTGTTTGTTTAACTACCATTCAATTCATTTTAACAGTGTGGTTAGTCACAAAGAAAACATTTGGTATTTTGACAAGAAACGTAGTCGTGCATGTTTTGTCTTGGCGGGCCTCACTAAATGATGTGGCGGGCCGGATCTGGCCCCCGGGCCTTGAGTTTGACACCTGTGCCCGAAACCCTTACCCCTAACCCTAAAACCCCAACCCCTAACAAGTCCACAGTGCCAAAAATTCCACAATGCAAGAAATTCCACAATGCCAAAAATTCCACAATACAGCCAATGCCAAAGAGTCCACAATGCCAAGTGGAACAATGTTTAAAAAAAAAAGTGGATGTGCTTAACAGGAATAAAAACACTCATTGTGCAGCGTAAGGTTGAAAACTGATTAAAAACAGCAGTACATGTGTGATAAAAAAATCAAGTATGATATACATGGGACAGCAATATAGCATGATGCATTTAAAATGAATCAGTGTTCAGGGGAAAAAAAAAAAAAAAAAAAAAAAAGGGGGGGGGGTGTTCAACCAGCCAGCCTTGTGACGCATTTCAAACGAGGCCAATCACAGGGCTTGAACAGCACACCACATGACGCATTTCAAACTAGGCCAAGCACAGGGACTCAAACACCATAACTTGTTCAACCTGGACCAATCACAGCGGAACAAGGCTCCCGCCTTTTCCTTGCGCTCAGCGTGTCATTTGCTCAAAGTTGGCAGTTTGCTCAGAAGCTACTTTGGCCCCGCCCGCCATTTACTCGCGTTCAGCGCGCCATTAATTCCAATCTTAGCCGTTAGCTAGGTAGCTAAAAGGCCCCGCAATTAACACACGCTGAGCCCGCCATTTTAAACCGTTTTTAGCAGTTAGCCCAGCCATTACGAAGCCACAATGCAGCGAAAACAACCATGGACGACATCATAAGTGACAACTACATTGCAGGCGAGGCAAATAAAAAATTAAAAAGCGCGCCATTTAACCCCGTTTTAGCAGTTAGCTCGGTGACTCTTATCCCCAGCAATTTACGCCCGCTCAGCACGGCATTAAATCCGGTTTTAGCAGTCAGCTCGGGGACTCCTAGGCACCACCAATTCACTCGCGCTCAGCGAGCCATTAATTCTAATCTTAGCCGTTAGCTCAGTAGCTAAATGGCCCCCCGCAAATTAACACAAGCTGAACCCGCCATTTTAACCGGTTTTAGCAGTTAGCCCAGCCGCCACAATGCAGAGTAAACAATCGTGGACATCATAAGTGACAACTACATTTCAGGGGAGGCAAATAAAAAATTAAATAAAAAGGGCGCCATTAAACTCCGATTTAGCAGTTAGCTCGGTGACTCCTAGGCCCCAGCAATTTACTCGCGCTCAGCGCGCCATTAAATCCGGTTTTACCTCAGCCACCACGAAGCCCCAAAGCACAGAAAACCAACCGTGGACAACAACGCAAGGAGCAACAATCTTACAAGGAGGTAAAAAAACTACACCGGAGCTCAAGCATCAGCCGTCAAAACGAGCATTAAAGTTCAACCCAGCAGCAACACACATCATTAACAGCATGAAACAATTCCACCACAATACAAATAAGCTAGCCATTTAACTAAAAAGCATCAGCGAAGAGAGGTGCTTACCTTTCGAAGGTCCGCAGGAGAAAGAACGAAAATTCAGCTCGCGCCTAAGGTGACGCCTCAACTACGGAAGCCTCGAGGGACAAATTTCATGCACGCGATTATGCTGCATCTTGGACGAAAACGAAACTTATATCACCCTTTCTCCACGTTTAAAGACCTAAGGATAACGAGTAACATTGCAATGAGGAAAAGGTCAATTTTAGAGTTAATGCTCAGTTGTTTCAAGAAATAAGATGTACATAGGGGGGAGGGGCGTACATGCGTGAAGAAGCACTGAGACAACCAAGTTGACGTTTAAATTTTGAACATGGACACGTGACTTAAAAAAAAACTATTGAATGAATAGGCAGAGATTGTTTTTTCTTTTTTTTAAACTTTATTGAATTAATGAAACAAAACAATATCACATTCAATTAAAAAAATAAACCAATTATCAAATATTATATGGTATAAGGGTATCTGATTATTAGATACATTCTAATGACAATTAAATAAAACAGGCCCAGTATTATAAAGACAAATGTAAAAAATGAAACGGCTAAAACACCAAATTCAAACTACGTGGGATGTTATTGCCTTACTTTGCCTGTGTGGAATTTCAAGTCATGAGCTCAATGCTAACCTGGCCAGCTAACAGAAGGCAGGATTTTGCCCACCTTGTTCGTATGATTGGCTGTCTCGCAATGTTTGTTCAAAGCTTCACTCATCTTGTTTTACTATACAAGTTTTATATATGTACCACTTTTAATGTTAGGAGAATTGACATTTAACTACTTACCCTCCATTACTTTTATCTACATGAAAAATGTAACTTCTGCTTTCTACGAATGCCGAACCTGTTGCATGTTTATCAACATTGTTAGTCGAGTTTTAAAGTTTGAAAGCATGTTTAAAGTCACCCTTCGAATGTTTGGGGGAAATGCCATTCTACACTTGTCATTTTTCAAAAACATGCATATACTGCCACTCACAAGTTCAAATAGACCACTTGAAATCACTTGACAATTTTAATTCACGTACAAACGCACATGTGGAGCATACAAAAAGGAAGTTTGACAATTCACTTAAAAAAATAATTAAAAAAATAAAATCTCAAATTAATATATCAGACCACATTTGCCTCAAATGAAGCATTGCCTTCATGCACAACTCAGTCCAAAATGGCCATCATGCAGTCAGTGTTGGCAGTGCACACCCAGTGAGTTAGTGATAGACCAAAGATAACAACAAAGAAATACTCTCCCTGTCCACTTGGCACTTTGCTCTCCAAACGTTGTTAGAACACTGGAAGCTGCTGACCTTGGAGCATCACTTGATGGGAGCGATCATTCCTTGTCCACAAACGGCCTGTAACAAATATGTTCATGTGCCACTTGTTGATGGATTAGCATGCATGTGTTTTCTTAACTTTGTCCACCCTTTTATCCGGCTCCTCTTCTGCCCCGTCAATTCGATTCTATGACTTCCGCCGCTGTTCTGAGACTCCCGTCTCGACCGCTTCCTTCTCCAACCTGCAACAACAAACATCGACTTGTATGTCACCATCTTATTTCATGTCTGTGCCCATCCTGCAAAACTTTCAGTTGCGGACTTCTCACTTAATTGTGCGATGACGACTCTCGTCCAGTGGTTCTTAGCACCACTTGGGCCATCCCGCTCCGCTGCCAGCCTGTTACAAAGAAGGGGGGCAAAAACTGTGGAAGAAGGGGCAAATAGGAACTCTACTTCTCCCCATCATGCAGTCAGTGTACACCCAGTGAGTTAGTGACAGAGCGAAGATAAGAACAAGAAATAGTCTCCCTGTCCAGTTGGCACTTTGCTCTCCAAGCGCCGTAGCATCTGCTCCTCCTCGTCCGGGGCCGCTACGGAAAAGACAGTCTCATCTTAACAAGTGTCATCATCCATTTGATTTTGCAACACTCGCCTCAAAAGCCAACAAGCTGTACATCTTGGAGCGTCTTCATTGTACGGCTGCAATCTTTCCTCTTTGAATCCATCTCTGAGCCCTGCGCCACTTTGTTGATGCATTGGCCGTGCGTTTTGAGACCCCCGTCCAACCTGCAACAACAAACATTGACTTGTATGTCACCATCTTATTTCATGGCTGTGCCCATCCTGCAAAACTTTCAGTTGTGGACTTCTCACTTAATTGTGCGATGACGACTCTCGTCCAGTGGTTCTTAGCACCACTTGGGCCATCCCGCACTGCTGCCAGCTTGTTACAAGAAAAGGGGGGGGGGCAATAACAGTGGAAGGGTTAAATAGGAACTCGACTTCTCCCCATCATGCAGTCAGTGTTGGCAGTGAACACCCAGTGAGTTAGTGACAGAGCAAAGATAAGAACAACAAAAATACTTTCCCTGTCCAGTTGGTGCTTTGCTCTCCAAGCGTTGTTAGAAGAATGCTGTCATCTACCTCAAGAGCCAGGAAGCTGCTCAGCTTGGAGCATCACTTGACGGAGCGATCATTCCTTGTCCACAAACGGCCTGTAACAAAAATGTTCATGTGCCACTTGTTGATGGATTTGCATGCATGCGTTTTAACTTTTTCCACCCTTTCATCCGGCTCCTCTTCTGCCCCGTCAATTCGATTTTATGACTTCCGCTGCTGTTCTGAGACTCCCGTCTCGACCGCTTCCTTCTCCAACCTGCAACAACAAACATTGACTTGTATGTCACCATCTTATTTCATGGCTGTGCCCATCCTGCAAAACTTTCAGTTGTGGACTTCTCACTTAATTGTGCGATGACGACTCTCGTCCAGTGGTTCTTAGCACCACTTGGGCCATCCCGCTCCGCTGCCAGCCTGTTACAAGAAAGGGGGGCAAAAACAGTGGAAGAAGGGGCAAATAGGAACTCGACTTCTCCCCATCATGCAGTCAGTGTTGGCAGTGCACACCCAGTGAGTTAGTGACAGAGCAAAGATAAGAACAACAAAGAAATAGTCTCCCTGTCCAGTTGGCATTTTGCTCTCCAAGCGCCGTAGCATCTGCTCCTCCTCGTCCGGGGCCGCTACGGAAAAGACAGTCTCATCTTAACAAGTGTCATCATCCATTTGATTTTGCACCACTCACCTCAAAAGCCAACAAGCTGTTCATCTTAGAGCGTCTTCATTGTACGGCTGCAATCTTTCCTCTTTTATACCGTATTTTCCGGGCCATAGGGCGCTCTTTAAAGTCCCTAATCTTCCCCAAAACAGTCAAAGCGCCTTGTAAAGCGACGCGCCCATTATATGGACTAAGCATCACTCTCGCGACCATCAACCCTTTTACTCATTGGGCTGTTCAGTGCATGTTAGCACACCCTGCTGGACAAAGTCTGAGTCATCTATGCTTCTAATTGACCGTGAATTATACATTATGTGACTATGGTGTTTGGGTGATGGTGTAGGAGAAAGCTGGACAAAAGGGCAGCTGTCGACAATGTTGTAGTCAGTCTTATCATTTATGTTATTGCAAGCAAGAAACGTCCCAGGTTTAGACAACAGACTGCAAAAAGCCCAAAGCACAACAGCCCATCTCTCTAAACAGCCATGTGATTGGTTGAGTCTGAGTGGCTCCCAAGAAGCCATTGCTGTAATTGGCTAAGGCTGAGTGGCTCCCAAGAAGCCATTGCTGTAATCTTTTGTGTTATTTTTATTTATTTTGGGTATATAGATGGCATGAGAGACACATGTTTTGTGTTAATCTTATTTCTTTGTTTCATTGTTTGCTTGTAAGCTGAGGTTTTTTTTGGTTTGAAACCGTGACTCTAAGGAGTGTGGTGACCAGTGAAGTCCCTCCCCTGACGTTGTTTAGTAGACTAATGCCAAGACACCTTTTGTTGGTTATAGTCATTGTTATTGGCAGTGACTCCCAATAGATTCATAGCATCTGTCATTGAAATGGGGTGATACCTCTGGAAACGATCACTTGGGGGATTGAGTCTTGGTGAGCTGACATCAGCTAGCGCGACTCAGGTGCGAGCGGCTGAGCTAGCGCGACTCAGGTGCGAGTGGCTGAGCTAGCGCGCGCGAGTGGCTGAGCTAGCGCGAGCGAGCGGCTGGATAGAGCGAGCGGCTGAGCTAGCGCGAGAGCGGCTAGTCTCGCCTGAACTAGCGCTGAACTAGCGCGAGCGGCTGAGCTAGCGCCTTGTAGTGCGGCGCGCCTAGTATATGCATTGAATACGGAAATAGCACCCTCAACTGGTGTTGCGCCCTTTGAGGGAGCGCATCTTATGGCCGTAAAAATACGGTATATATATATATATATATAGGTGCGAAGTATATATATACACGGTGTTTTTTTTTTTTTTTTTTTGAAGGTGCGACGCTACTTCGCGGATTTTCAGATTTCGCGGGTGGTCTCGGTCCCCATTAACCGCGATAACCGGGGGTTCACTGTATATATATATATATATATAAATATATATAGGTGCAAAGTAGCGGCACACCTTCAAAAATGCTTAAAAAAAATACAAATATATATATATATATATATATATATATATATATATATATATACTGGTAGAGAGAGAGAGAGAGAAATTCATGTTATAACAAAAAAACAAATTATTATTAAAACTTATTATTTTTTTTATTCCCCAGCCATTATTTTTGTATTTATTCAATTACTTCTTTTTG
The DNA here is from genome assembly GCF_059441095.1 of Idiotropiscis lumnitzeri. Lineage (NCBI taxonomy): Eukaryota > Metazoa > Chordata > Actinopteri > Syngnathiformes > Syngnathidae > Idiotropiscis > Idiotropiscis lumnitzeri. The sequence goes on along the minus strand of NW_028283738.1, from coordinate 325,343 downwards.
TATTTATTTAATTACTTCGACTTTTACCTGCTGGTACGCCGTCCGGTGTGCCCTGTGAATGTTATGATCCTCCAGCAGAACTGGAGGATTGAACAGGACTCTCCAAACGCAGACCCGGGAAAAAAGGTGGTGATACAAAGATATTTATTATCACAATATAGTCAGTGTAATCAGCGCGTCTCGCAGCAGCTGACGACATGGCGCGAGACGATCGCTGGAGGAACGCCCACACAGCTGAAAAAACAAAAACACACGCGGCATGACAGGCACGGATCATGACAGTGAAATGAAAGGTGGCATTCTTCATTTATTCATTCATAACTGACAGCCTCGCGCTTCGCCGGTGCCCGGGCGGAAGTTGTTTCTCTTCGGCTTGACAGCCACACACGCCGGCCGGTCTCCTTCGGAGCTCACGCACGGTCCCGAACGAAGCAAAATGTCGCCCCCGATCGTGTCCGTCGCCACCAATCGTGTCCGGGGGAACCTGTTCTTCTTCGTCCACTCTCTTCTTCGTCCACTCTCCTCTTCGGCGCACGCCCGCCGTCTAACCGCTTCAGCGCCCCCTTGTGCCGCTCGCCGAAACTACAATGCTCCCGAATATTTTTTAGACCCGCGAAGCACTGAACCCGCGAAAGGTGAACCGCGAAGTAGCGGGGGTTCACTGTATATATATGTGTGTGGCAGTTAAGCCAAAGAGGAGCACCTTCCGCCCGGGCACTGTCAACACTTTTGGAGTTTTCATTCAGGCTAACATTGGTAGCAGAGGATGGTTATCAACTACAGAGTTCCGCCACCGTTTGAAGAAGGAAAACCCTACGAAAGCTGGAAAAATGAAGTCGGAATTTGGACAAGAGTCACCAAATTGGAGAAAAAATGATGTGTTTGAGGAAGTTGAGGACAAGGGACAAAAGTACATATCCACACGATGGGTATGCACTCTGAAAGAGACAGTGACTGGATTAGTACCAAAAGCAAGGCTTGTTGCCAGAGGTTTTGAGGAGCTGCAAGTTGCTGAGTTGCAAAAAGACTCACCAACCTGTGCCTCAGAGTCGCTGAGGCTTCTTGTAGCTGTGATTTGTCAAAGACAGTGGACACTTCATTCGATGGACATAAAGTCAGCCTTTCTACAAGGCATGGAACTGTCTCGCGTCATTTTTGTTAAACCTCCTCCTGAAGCCAACTGCGGAGGGGCGCTTTGGAAATTGAAAAAGTGTGTGTATGGTTTAGCAGATGCCTCTCTGTATTGGTATAACAGAGTGAAAGACATAATGATTGGTGCAGGAGGTACAGTATCCAAAGTTGACCCAGCAGTTTTCTACTGGCTGGACAATGAGAAAAACGTCACGGGTGTGCTTGCATGTCACGTTGATGATTTCATTTGGGGTGGTTCTCAAATGTTTGAAATGACTGTCATGGCACATCTCAAAGTCAAGTTTAGTGTTGGTCGTGAAGCTCATGATAATTTTTCGTATGTGGGTGTAGATTTTGTTACTTCAGAAAAAGGGATAAAAATACACCAGGCCACATATATTGACCATTTACAGCCAATACATCTCACTCCATCGCGTGCAGCTGAGCATACTTCACCTGTCACTGAAGAGGAAAGAGATCAGTTAAGATCAAAAATAGGGCAACTTTTGTGGGTTGCAAGACAGAGCAGACCTGATGCCATGTTTGATGCCAGTAATCTGGCTTCAAATCTCAAATGTGCTACCATACAGACAATTATCAAAGCAAACAAAGTCGTATCCAAACTCAAGACCAAGTCAGTTGAGTTGAAATTTCAACCCCTTGGGAAAGATGATAGCCTACAGTTTGTTGCATTCACTGATGCATCTTTCGCAAATCTATCTGATGGGGGTACTCAAGGTGGGCACTTTGTTGTTTTGATGGGTGAAAATGGACAGTTTTCTCCCATTTGCTGGCAGTCAAAGAAAATTAAGAGAATTGTCAGAAGTACACTAGCAGGTGAGACACTAGCTATGTCTGAGGGAATTGACAATGCCATTTTTCTGTCAACTTTATTTTCTGAACTGTATGCTGGTAGTCCTGATCAACATGTGCCAATAATCTGTGTTACCGATAATCACTCATTTATGGATGCTTTGAAATCTACTAAGCTTGTTGCTGAAAAAAGATTACGTTTGGAAATCAGTTCTATTAAGGAGCTGATCCAAGCCAAAATGCTTAAACAGGTGCTGTGGTTAGACACTAAAGATCAACTGGCAGACTGTCTAACTAAAAGGGGAGCGTCTCCAGCCTTGTTGCTCAAGGCTCTCCATGAAGGGCATTGGAGAATTAAATAACCTAGCCAACATACTGTTTACACCGTTAGTTTAAAAGAAAAATACACATTCACGTTATATTGTAATTGAATGTAATGTTTAATGTTTTGCTGTTAAATTGAGCAATTGTGTATTTGTTTATTTATTTATTTATTTATTTTATTTTTTTTTTAAGAGACTGAGATTGTTGTCTTATTTTTGTTTAATAACATTGACATGCCACACAGCTAGGGGGCAGTGTTACTTGGGGTTGGGTAAAGAGGAAGTGCGTATGTATGCGGTGGTGTTATGGGGAAAAGTGGCGAATAAAATGCGGTTACAAGTTGTCAACACTTTGGGAGTTTTCATTCAGGCTAACAGGCACGAGCGGGGCGACATTTCGCTCCGTTCGGGACCGTACGAGAGCTCCGGAGGCGGCCGGCCGGCGTCCGTGGCAGTTACGCCGAAGAGGAGCACCTTTGCGCCAGGCACGAGCGGGGCGACATTACGCTCCGTTCGGGACCGTACGAGAGCTCCGGAGGAGGTCGGCCGGCGTGCGTGGCAATTACGCCGAAGAGGAGCACCTTCCGCCCGGGGTACGAGCGGGGCGAAATGAAACCGAGTTCAACCGAACGGAGACACGCTTCGGGGGAGCAGGTCCGGCGTGTGTGACAATTAAGCCGAAGAGGAGCACCTCTTCCGCCCGGGCACGAGCGGAGCGCGAGGCTGTCAGTTATGAATGAATAAATGAAGACTGCCACCTTTCATTTCACAGGGCACACGGGACGGCGTACCAGCAGGTAAAAGTCTAAGTACAAAAAGAAGTAATTGAATAAATCCAAAAATAATGGCTGGGGAATAAAAAAATAATAAGTTTTAATAATAATTTGTTTTTTTTTGTTCTAACATGAATTTCACTCTCTCTCTCTCTACCCGTATTCTATATGGTGTACTGTATACAGGGGGGTATACTGTGCTGTATAGGTTTTTTTAAGCATTTTTGAAGGGGCGCCGCTACTTCGCGGATTTTCAGTTTTCGCGGGTGGTCTCGGTCCCCATTAACCGCGATAACCGGGGTTTCGCTGTATATATATATATATATATATATATATATATATATATATATATATATATATATATATATATAAGGGCTATCAAAATTAAAGCAGTAACTCAGGTGATTAATCCCAAAAGTTTTAACTCAGTTAAATATTTTAACTCAGTTTGATTTACTTAAAAAAATGTGCATACTTTGCAAATATTGTGCCATATTAGCTGTCTTTAGCACGTCTCAGAACACAACACTGTGTCTAATTTACCCCTGGGCCTTGCAAACCAACACTGCTGGAGTGTGGCGCTTGTGGGCCGTTTTGAGAAATGTTTCGAAAATAAATGTCTGCAAAGATGTCTCCATTTAGATCGTATTCAAGAACAATCTTTGAATTAAATATACTTCATATTTGGTGATTTAACAATTCCAAGATATTATTCAAGTAAATATCTGTTATAAGCTTCGCAAAAAAATTTTAGTTAAAAATGTGATTAATCATGATAATCATATAATTTTTTGTGATTAATTCGTTAAAACAAATTAATCACTTGACAGCACTAATATATATATATATATATATATATATATATATATATATATATATATATATCCACCACACAGATCCACCACATTTTCCATAATAAATGGAAATAAAAATGATCTGCTCCAGGATCAAACCATTGTCAGTGCAATTGGCAATGTTTAAGGTAACATCTTTAATTTCTTTACTGTCATTCAGGTGCAATGATGTTCACTTCAAATTCTTTTGTGTGATAAAATTCCCCATTCTGGTTGATGACGGCATAAAGCTATGGATAACATCACAGACCAATCAGAGCAGTATGCGTTCTCCTTTGGCCGTGGTTTGAACTTTAAAGTTTTGACCTAGCGAGCGGAAAAATGGTTTGACCTTTGAGATTCTTTTTCATTTAATATTTTACATTTGCTTTAATGCATCTATTTCTTTATTAATTCACATTTTTTATCATTTTGAAAGTTGAGGGAACTAAGTATGATGAAATTCTGTCTTTCCACTGTATGATACCTCAACTGAAGCATTCTAATGGTGTACTTTTCCTCACCCATTATAACATGGGTGTCACTCGATCCAGATAATCATCACACACTTAAAAATATTTTGGCAGTTAAACTGGGTATGATAAACGTCACAGGAAAGAAATTGTCGATTAAGTGAACAGCTTCGGTAACGCCATATACACTCAAAGGGCAAGAGCCCAACATTCTACCAAAATGATTATGATTAGGGAGGTAACGATTCACCCAAGCCCCGATTCGATTTTTGCTTTTCAGTTCCCGATTTCGATTCGATATTTTATTTTAATTGTTTTAAGTTGCTGCCACGTTTGTCTCTGTGCGCTCGTGTGATGCTGCAGCGATCCACAAACAAAATATGTCTATATGTTTTGTGCATTTTGAATGGAACCAAAAAACAATACACGATGCCAAATTGTACTATTATTATGAAACTGCCTATGAGTAGTAAAAGAAATACTTGTAAAAATATTTCACATTTCTAGAGCCCCAATACATTCTTTTAAATATAGAAGGGACTGAAATCATATGAAAATTGAGTCTTTTTCTCAGTTTCCGACTTGGGGTGAACACATTCGGCTTATCATAGTTGCAGTTGGCCATCTTGAACTCTGAAGTCTTTCAACTCGGCCTTCCGAATCAGGGTTTTAGAGGTGGGGCTATTTAGGGATACAGTAAGATGGTTTGATCTCTGTCGCTCCAGAATCAGGAATGTAATGGGACTGGGGTTCCTACTTGGAATTAGGGTACCTAATTTTATATTTCAAGAAATTAAATAATCATTTATAATTTTGAAGATAATACATTAAAATACCATCATTTTCATACCTGCATTAGATCCTGCAGTAGACTCACAGACTCAACACGTTGGACGTACTCAAGGACCTTCTGCAGCTCCTCTCTTGGTTAGGAAGCTTTTTCTCTGTGATAATCCATGGGGAGGTGTAGATGGTACTTCGTCATCACAGGCTTCAGACTCGTCACTTGAGAAAACATCCCTGCAATGGATGCATGGACACTTGGGCATGAATGTCATTTAACAACAAAAGCTAGAACAAAAAGCTTTGCATTTAAAAGAATACATCTGTGATGGGGAAGCCAGGTTAAAGTGTTAATTTTATAATTATGTAATTAGCTGCAGGTTAGTCTAGTGAAGGTGTAATCACTTCTATTTTAGAGCATAGCTTTTGCTCTGTCCAATCATTGCCTCACCTGCTGAAACCCACATTCGGGTATTTTACAAACCAAAAACTTAAATACCTGTACAGCTCTCATTTTTTATTTATTTTCTCTAACCTTTACCCACAAAATTTGAATATTCAAAATAAAAGTACACAAAGAAGTCACAATTTTTCCACATTAGTTACTTACGTAGTTCCTCTCAAATGCAGCTCAACACTGCATTGAATTAGAGCTTGATAAGCCTACACACAAAACATACAAAGCACATTGTGGCATGATTCTGAATGAGCCAATCTAGCATTTCAACATCTGTTCAACTGTTGGAATTTTAACTATTATCTGACTCTATTAACCAACATTCATCCAACAATTATGCGCGCTCGTTTTTGACACTGCATTGAATTAGAGCTTGATAAACCTACACACAAAACATACAAAGCACATTGCGGCATGATTCTGAATGAGCCAATCTAGCATTTCAACATCTGTTCAACTTTCATCTTGAATTTCTATTATTTAAATAATAGGCAACATTCAACAGTTAATGTGTTTTGCTTTACTTACCCAAATCAAACACATCACAAAAAAAGCCTTAAATGAGCTAGTGGAGTAGATTGTATTAATTTGAGTGAAAGCTGAAGTCTTTTGGAGAATTTTGGAGAGAGATCGAGGGACACTGTGTTTAGCGTCGTAGGCCCAATGCTAACAATATGTAGCTCGTTGTAAAGGTCCTCATAAAAATAAATAAAACACACAACGCTTATCAGTATTATTAAAAGGGTGATTATAATGTACTTAAGTTTTCCCCAAAAAAATTCGAGTATGTACGTTGTTAATATACCCTCTGTGTTCTCGTCACTTATCATTTTAGCATGCTGTGTTTTAGCTAACGCACCAAGCAGTTTTCCAACATAGGCAACCTTGAAAAATTACAAAACACATTGTAAAGTAAGTCTAAAAAATGAGAGCCAGACATTTACCCGAGATTAATTAATTAATTCAATTATCGTTCGGGACTCACCGTGTTTTCAGCTCTTCTGCCGCACCTCAAAGACCGCGTAGCTTGCATTTGCTCCTTTTCTCACAGTTTGAATATGCTGCCTTCAAAAGAATCTGTAATTTTGATAACTCCAACTTGAATCTACAAAAATCAAGCAATAAGGTAGAAATAACTTCAAATATACTTTGAATAAAGATCTTTCACAACATAAAGAATTAATAAAATAACATTAATTAATAATGTTGACTTTGTTTATTAAAAAAAAGTAACTGTGTTGACTTGAGACAGATATATAGAAGTGAACATTACACTCTATGTTCAAGCGTTCTAAACATTGTGTGAAAAAGGCTGTGTTTAATCCAAATCATTTTCCCATACATAAGTGAGAGCATGCATTTTACTCATTAGACTTCCTTTACACACACGTTATTCTCGTTTTGATTTTTGCATGTAGGTAACGGGACTGTGTTGTTTGTGGAACCAACGACTCTCATTCATCTGTTTTAGCTCTCTATGACTTTGACATGAATAACTAACTAATGATATACTTTTAAAGTACTTAGTTAATTTTTCAAATGTAATTCTAAATTTGAAGATTATGGTGCTCTTGTTATTGGGATAAATTACTAATACCATAAATTATGCTATTATACATAAATATGTAAATTTGACATCAAATACCACTCTGAGAGTAAAGAAAATGTTTCACAAACCTGTAAGCCATTTAAAATGTCTGAAATGTAATGAGTTTAGGTAGGGAAAAAGCATAAAGCCATTTATAGTATTCATCTTAAAATGTTGAATGCATTATTGGCTCACAAAATTGGGTTTTATATTTGAGGAAAAACGGTAAATTAGGGTGCTTTAGTTTCTTGAACTACTTCGGCCACTTTTGGCTCATATCCGCATCACCCGTTAGCTTGGCCATATTTTAAGACAAAACTGCCCCAAATATGTTTAGCAAAGTTGGGCCATGTGTAGTATGAGTTGGCCACTTTACGTTTACACCCGTATCACCAAGAATGACCATTTAGTTTCGGCTTCTTAATTAGATAGGTGATTTGAGCTAGGTGATGTGTCGCTGTGTGCTTTCCTGTTGGATGTGGCTGACAATGCTGGACCTGCCTTGTCAAATAGTTCATAGATGACAATCTTAGCTGTCTGGTATATTATAAAATGTTATCTTGTCCCTTAAGGGTTATTAAGTCACAGTTGGGGGTACATGTAAATTCACAAAATATAACATCCAGCCTTGTTAAATTTAGCATAGATAAATACATAAATTTAATTTTAATTTTAATAAATCAATCAATCCTCTGTACTGCTTCTTGTCCTCACAAGGGTCCCCGGGCGTGCTGGAGCCTATCCCAGCTGTCTTCGGGCAGTCGACAGGGTACACCCTGAACTGGTTGCCAGCCAATCGCAGGGCACACAGAGACAAGCAACCATCCGCTCTCACACTCAGACCTTGGACCAGTGACCAATCAACCTATCATGGATGTTTTTGGAAAGTGGGAGGAAACCGGCGAAAACCCTAGCAGGCACAGGGAGAACCTTGCACTTCTGTACTGTGATGCGGACCTGCTAACCAGTCCGCCACCGTGCCGCTTGTTCTAAAGAGTCCCAGAAAATAAAAACACCCGTCCCTGAGTCAAAAGCTGAAAAAGTCCAACAACAACACGACCATAATTTGCATTGTTCCATAAGTTAAATCAATGTCAAACCTAATAAAAGCTGACTTCTGGTCCTCAAAATTCCGACACTTATTTTAGTCCTTTCACAATCTCGCAGCATAGGCTCCATGGCCATGTCTCTATCGTTTTGGCATCCATTGAATAGTTCTACTGAGAATAGTCTTCGGGTGGTTACTATTAGCATAGCATGCATTAAATATAAAAAAGGCTACAGAACAAATTTTCAAACCCATGCCCGCTTAGCTCATCTATAACCCATACAGGACCCAGACATGGTTGACCTGCTCTAACCTATGCCCACTTATCCCACACATAACCCAAACAGGACCGATAAATGGTGACCACTTCTAACCCATGTCCACTTAGCCCACACATAACCCAAATAGGACCCAGACATGGTTGACCAGCTCTAACCCATGCCCACTTGGCCCATATACAGCCCATATGAGACCCTCACATGGTTGACCAGTTCTAACCCATGCCCACTTAGCCCACACATAACCCAAATAGGACCTATAAATGATTTCAGTAGTAGATTCAGTAGTTTTTATCATTACAGCGTTTTCCCCTCTGTATAATGGACAGGCATTAGGAGTGTTTCCTTACACTTAGATACGTTTATACTGTGTATATTTGCATGCTTTTTATGAATGTCTGCTGCTAATGTTATACATTAACGGCTACATTACGCCGCCGACTCTGTGTGAGCTATATCTTTGCTGCTGTAACACCTCAAATTTCCCCATTGTGGGACTAATAAAGGGCATCTTTATCTTTATCTTTACCAGTTCTAACCCATGCCCACTTAGCCCATACACAACCCGTATTGCACCCACAACATTTGCCTGTCAGGTTCGCCGGTAGGCGAGGAGGAGGTGGACCCAGAGGTGCGAGGAAGCAGGGAAAAGGGTAAACTAAAGGGAATTTATTAAATTAATCAAATGAACAAACAACATGGCGTGGACAAACAAACGTGGCAGGGTGCAAAATGACTAAGACGAACTAAACGTGACTAAACAGAACAAAAGCCGATGAACAAGACAGTGACAAAAACCAGGGACATGAGATGGAGCGAGAGCAAGAACATGGCCGTGAAGGAGATCAGGGAGCGGTCGTGACAGTCCAAATGGAGTAGCAGGAGTAATGTTCCGACCATGAGTTGTTGGGATGAGGTGTTTATATAGTCCAGTCATTAGGAGTGCGGATGGGCATCAGGTGTGTGAGCTGACGGGGAACAGGTGCGTGGCTGGTGAGGGCGAGGTGCTGAGGGGAAACGCCCCTACTCAGCAGATCAAAACAATAACAAGTGCACATGGCCGGGAGGTGAAGAAAACAATAACAAAACCGCATGAACATGAAAACAATAACAAAACCCCGGTCATGTCCGACGCGGATCATGACAGTACCCCCCCCTCAAGGGACGGATTCCAGACGTCCCAAAAAAACAAACACGGAGAAAAAAAAAACACAAAAAAGGAACCCCAAAGGTCCCAGGTTCACGTTCAGTGCTCCGCCTGAACGTGAACCTGGGGCGGACGCACAACGTGCTCCGCCTGAACGTGAACCTGGGACGGACGCACAACGTGCTCCGCCTGAACGTGAACCTGGGACGGACGCACAACGTGCTCCGCCTGAACGTGAACCTGGGACGGACGCACAACGTGCTCCGCCGGGACATGGACTTGGGGCAGACGCGGAACGTGCTCCGCTGCAACATGGACTTGGGGCGAAAGCACGACGCGCACCGCCGGAACATAAACTTGGGGCGAACGCACGACGTGCACCGCCGGAACATAAACTTGGGGCGGACGCGGAACGTGCTCCGCCGCAACATGGACTTGGGGCGGGCGCAGGACGTGCACCGCCGGGACCTGGACTTGGGGCGGACGCACGACGTGCACCGCCGGAACATAGACTTGGGGCGGACGCACGACGTGCACCGCCGGAACATAGACTTGGGACAGACGCCGGACGGGCTCCGCCGGAACATAGACTTTGGACGGACGCCGGACGGGCTCCGCCGAAACGTGAGCTTGGGACGGACGCACAACGTGCTCCGCCTGAACGTGAGCTTGGGACGGACGCACAACGTGCTCCGCCTGAACGTGAACTAGCGGCGCTGGCAGGGCGCCGGAACGGGGCTCAGCAGCTGGCGAGGAGCCGGGACGGGGCTCAGCAGCTGGCGAGGAGCCGAGACGGGGCTCAGCAGCTGGCGAGGAGCCGGGACGGGGCTCAGCAGCTGGCGAGGAGCCGGGACGGGGCTCAGCAGCTGGCGAGGAGCCGGGACTGGGCTCAGCAGCTGGCGAGGAGCCGGGACTGGGCTCAGCAGCTGGCGAGGAGCCGGGACTGGGCTCAGCAGCTGGCGAGGAGCCGGGACTGGGCTCAGCAGCTGGCGAGGAGCCGGGACTGGGCTCAGCAGCTGGCGAGGAGCCGGGACTGGGCTCAGCAGCTGGCGAGGAGCCGGGACTGGGCTCAGCAGCTGGCGAGGAGCCGGGACTGGGCTCAGCAGCTGGCGAGGAGCCGGGACGGGACTGCAGCCGACGAGGAGCCGGCACTGGAGGCTGCAGCCGACGGGGAGCCGGCACTGGAGGCTGCAGCCGACGGGGAGCCGGCACAGGAGGCTGCCGCTGACGAGGAGCCGGCACTGGGGGCTGCCGCTGACGAGGGGCCGGCACTGGATGCTGCAGCTGGCGAGGGGGCGGCGCTGGAGGCTGCAGCTGACGTGGAGGCGGCGTGGGTTGCGCAGCTGACGTGGAGGCTGCAGCGGGCCGGGCGCAGCAGCCGGGCCGGGCGCAGCCGAAACGGGGGAACTGATCCCTATCAGCCTGCCGCCATAGGGAGTCAGGGGAACGGGAAACATGAGGGACCGTGACTACTGGTGCTGGTGAACGTGAGCTATGAAACGCGAGGGGAACGTGACTAGGAGCAGAAACAGACTGTGGACGTGGTGAACGACGTGGCCGTGATCTACGTGATTTGGCACGAGGTGAACGACGCGAGGTGACGTGGGAGGTGGTCTCAAAATGGTCAAAAGAAAAAGGTGACGGAAATTGTTCGGGGGGAGGAAAGTGACGGATCCTAACGGAATCTGTGTCATGCTGGGCATACAACTGGTCATAAATGTATTCAAAGTCATCCTCGTGATCTGAGTCTACTAAAATGTGAGGTGGTGTAATGGCATTGCGCTCAAAATCTTCTTGGTAATCTGAATCTATAATAAAATGGGGAGGTATGACAGGTGGGTAATCCTTAACATTATCATGAAACGCAGGGGAGAAAACCGGTGGGGAACGAAAAATAGAACCTACGTGAAGGACGCGGGATTGGTCGGCAGGCTGAGGGGGGTAGTCCGAGCAGCGACGACGATGTCGCCGAGAGCTTCCCGCTGGGTCCGTGGTTGGTCGGAACATTCTGTCAGGTTCGCCGGTAGGCGAGGAGGAGGTGGACCCAGAGGTGCGAGGAAGCAGGGAAAAGGGTAAACTAAAGGGAATTTATTAAATTAATCAAATGAACAAACAACATGGCGTGGACAAACAAACGTGGCAGGGTGCAAAATGACTAAGACGAACTAAACGTGACTAAACAGAACAAAAGCCGAAGAACAAGACAGTGACAAAAACCAGGGACATGAGATGGGGCGAGAGCAAGAACATGGCCGTGAAGGAGATCAGGGAGCGGTCGTGACAGTCCAAACGGAGTAGCAGGAGTAATGTTCCGACCATGAGTTGTTGGGATGAGGTGTTTATATAGTCCAGTCATTAGGAGTGCGGATGGGCATCAGGTGTGTGAGCTGACGGGGAACAGGTGCGTGGCTGGTGAGGGCGAGGTGCTGAGGGGAAACGCCCCTACTCAGCAGATCAAAACAATAACAAGTGCACATGGCCGGGAGGTGAAGAAAACAATAACAAAACCGCATGAACATGAAAACAATAACAAAACCCCGGTCATGTCCGACGCGGATCATGACATTGCCCAGTTTAAGCCCATGCCCACCAATCCCAGATGGCGCCCACATGGAACCCTGTACCATTGCCCACTTCTAGCCCATTCCCACTTGGTACCCAGGAATCCCGCATTTGCCCCATTTGGGGCCCAGTTGGACATGTTGGCTGGGTACAGTACTTTTATCATTGCAGTATTTTTATCATTGCAGTATTTTCAATCATTCAGTATTTTTTTTTATCATTGCAGCGTTTTTATTTATTTCCCCTCTGAACCATAGACAGGCATTAGGAGTGTTTCCTTACACTTGTATATGTTGTGGGCTGTAAGTGTGTATATACATGGGGATCTGTGTATATACGTATATACTGTGTATATTTGCATGCTTTTTATGAATGCCTGCTGCCAATGTTATACATTAACGGCTACATTACGTCGGTGCCACTGTGTGATCTATATCTTTGCTGCTGTAACACTGCAAATGTCCCCGTTATGGGACTATTAAAAGACATCTTTATCTTTATAAATTGAAGATTCACTTGCGAGGCCATTTTCAACACGGACCTTTCAAGAGAAGCTATATCGTCCAACACTCGCTCAGTGCTGTCTAAGTGCTTTTCTGTATATTGTTTGTCCACCCGTGGTGTCATAAATTATGGTATTATGAGGGGGATTTATTCAAGTTGGACGAAGTAGGACTTCATTGAAGGCCCAGGTGTGAAATGCATGGCCCTCCACTGGTTCAAATAATATCTAAAACTAAATTACCAGTTACATGTGCAATTTCAATATTCAACAATTATCTCAACAAAAAAGGACAATCGGAATTTTTTAAAAATGCACAATAAAACAGAAAAGCCATTTCCGGGTATTTTACAATTCAGTCTTCATTGGGGAAAAAACATTCAACAATTTGCTTTTCTTTTTTAATACATAGTTCAGCACAGCAGGTGGCGGACAAGCACCTTAAAACGTCATTCGCCTACACAAGGAAGAAGAACATGCCCGAGGCGCTCCCGTGTCCTCGTCTTTCGGTCAACCTGAGAATAATGTTCTTGAGGATTAAAGTTTATAAATGTAAGTATGATGTGATTTTTTATTTTATTTTATGTTGTTTAACAGTGTTTTTGTTTATTTTATAATTTCGTCATTAAAAGGCTGTGGCGGTTGGAGAGTCAGCCTCGTGTTAGGGCGTGTTAAAGATCCCGATACCCACACTACACCCTCATTGAAGTATATACGAGTAAAATTATTCGAGCGCGCAGCCAAAGTATATTGTCCACAATTATTTGCGGACTTAACCAAAATCCCATTGAACTGGCGATGTTCGGTGGAATTCTTGTGCCCATGCTGAAAAAAATTCTCTTCAAATGTACATATCGAATTATGACATTATGATAAACAGTTGCATGTGTGCAATTTCGGTCACTCTTTTAAAGTCACCTATGTGTTTTGTCCTAGTGCAGCTAGCGTACTTAGCGACCTTGTGTGCATGCGCCGCAGATTGTGAGAGCGCCTCAAATAGTACAAATGAAGCTATAGCTTGTTCCGGTGGGTCCCAAGCTAGGGTTTTTTCTTAACTACCACATTACTTAAGTTTTAATATCACTCTAAACGTCAAAATTGTTACAAATAAATAAATAATGATAACGTGCCGCCAAGCTCGATGACATAGGAGGCGGAAGTTGGTGTCGTCACACGCATTGTCCTAATTCTGCAATATCGGTACGCTTGGAACCTGTGCTCTGCAACACCCCATGTACACGTCAACGAGGAACGTATGGTGTAGAGTGTTTATTGCGATTGGGCCATTCTTTGTCACGGTCTTCTCTCTGACAAATTGGCATATTTAGCAGCCAAAATCTAATGAGCCGTTGCTGTGATAGTAGTTGCAGCCCAAGGTTATTTTAGTAAACGAAAATGAACTAAAAACTAGAATAGAAAAAAAAAAATTTCGATAATGAAAAAAATACAGTGAACCCTCGGTTATCGCGGTTAATGGGGACCGAGACCACCCGCGAAAACTGAAAATCCGCGAAGTAGCGGCGCACCTTCAAAAATGCTTAAAAAAAAAAAAGTGCGAAGTAGCGGCGCACCTTCAAAAATGCTTAAAAAATAAATAAATAATATATATATATATATATATATATATATATATATATATATATATATATATACGGGTAGAGAGAGAGAGAGTGAAATTCATGCTATAACAAAAAAAAAAAAATTATTATTAAAACTTATTATTTTTTTATTCCCCAGCCATTATTTTTGTATTTATTCAATTACTTCTTTTTGTATTTATTTAATTACTTCGACCTTTACCTGCTGGTACGCCGTCCGGTGTGCCCTGTGAAATGAAAGGTGGCATTCTTCATTTATTTTTTTTATTCATTTATTCATTCATAACTGACAGCCTCGCGCTCCGCTCGTGCTCGGGCGGAAGAGGTGCTCCTCTTCGGCTTAATTGTCATGCACGCCGGACCTGCTCCCCCGAAGCGTGTCTCCGTTCGGTTGAACTCGGTTTCATTTCACCCCGCCCGTGCCCGGGGAAGGTGCTCCTATTCGGCTTAACTGTGACACACGCCCGCCCTCCTCCCCCGGAGCTTCCATTCGGTTAAACTTAAGGGCCGCTTGGCACCGCCCGTGCCCGGGGAAGGTGCTTCTCTTCGGCTTCACTGTGACGCGAGCATGCCCTCCTCCTCCGGAGCTTCCATTCTTGCCCAAGTTGGGCAAGTAATTTGGCCACTCGGGCAAGGCAAATTTTAGTGGCACTTGCCCTATGGGCAAGCAGTTTTTAAAGTTAACTTCGAACCCTGTGATGGTGTCTTGTGACCTGTCTTTATCAGCTGATGTTCCATGAAGGCGTGCCTTACCTGTCACAAGAATGAAGGCAAGTCACGCCCCCCGCTGTCCGTTCACTCCGCCAAGATGCTGCTCCAGGTGGTAGAGAGGATGAAGGCTCCCTTGTCTCTGTTCATGGTTTTTATGCCTCGCTTGCAGATCTCAATGGCCTCTCTGATCCAGCGCTGTTGTTTGTTCTCTTCGGTGCGGATGACCCTGCCCTTCTCCCAGTCCATGATGTGGTTTTCCCTTTTGCAGTGGTCAGTGATTGCTGATTTGTAATGTTCATGTTGTGCTTGTTCTTTTACTGCTCTGATTTTTTAATTTTTTTTTACAGGTAAGTCACACCCTCATGGAACATCAGCTGATAAAGACGGGTCTCAAGACACCATCATGCGACACTCTGAAGAAGGGGAAAGACTCGCCGAAACATGTCAGGTAAAAAATTAACCTAAAACATAATTGTCTGCTTTTAATGAATCAGTCAAATATCAATAATAAGAAGACAAAATGAACCTAATACAAATAAATGAATGCTTAATAACTCCCCTGCACATGCTCCTAAAAATCCAAACCTTCACCTGTAAATAAAACGTCCCGACCTGAAGACATCTTAATGTTATTATTTTGTTATACACACAGTGCCGCCAAGTGGAATCAAAAATTTGTTTTTATTTTAATTTTCACGTACTGCACGGTGCCCTTTTGACGAATCCGACTGAAAATTAGTCAGAAAAGACTCAAGACAATGATCTTACTCTCTGCCGAATTTTGTGACGTTTTGGCAAAAGGCGTGGCTATTACGGTGCTGAAAAGTCCGATTGTACTCTGTGGCAACAAAAGCTCCGGCAACATGACTCAGATGATCCTATCTTCTCGAAGTTGTACACATTTGAGGATACTTCAGCCCTGAAGACATCTACCAACTTATTTTTCATCGTAGTAGTAGCGCCACCAACTGGTAAAAGCTAATACAAGTTATTTTCTTGGATGTTTTTCTCCGTGCAACTCAACAAGGTCGCCCTCATATATGCTCGGATGACTGTTTCGGCCATGAGGGTGTCACAATACGAAATTCGTCCTTTTTCGTGAAAAGTTGTGGGAGTGGCATTGCACTGTTCGGCAATAAAACAACGCTGATTATGAGGTTCTAAATATGAACGACAACTCGTGAAACTTTACACACACATCAGGCCGAGCAAATTTATCAATATTTTATACGTTAGTTGTGCAGCTTTTTTTAAATGGCTCGCCATGGCCCTCGAGAAATGTTCAAAAAAGCAGCCCTGGTTGAGTGTTTCACCTCGCTTTTTGTAAATTTTATGGAGTACAGTGAACCCTCGGTTATCACGGTTAATGGGGACCGAGCCCACCCGTGAAAACTGAAAATCCGCGAAGTAGCGGCGCACCTTCAAAAATGCTTAAAAAAATATACAATATATATATATATATATATATATATACATACACGGGGAGAGAGAGAGAGAGAGTGAAATTCATGTTATAACAAAAAAAACAAATTATTATTAAAATGTATTATTTTTTTATTCCCCAGCCATTCTTTTTGTATTTATTTAATTACTCCGACTTTTACCTGCTGGTACGCCGTCCGGTGTGCCCTGTGAAATGAAAGGTGGCATTCTTTATTTATTTATTCATTTATTCATTCATAACTGACAGCCTCGCGCTCCGCTCGTGCCCGGGCGGAGGAGGTGCTCCAATTCGGCTTAACTGTGACACACGCCCGCCCTCCTCCGGAGCTTCCATTCGGTTAAACTTAGGGGCCGCTTGGAACCGCCCGTGCCCGGGGGACGGTGCTCCTCTTCGGCTTACTGTGACGCGAGCATGCCCTCCTCCTCCGGAGCTTCCATTCGGTTAAACTTAGGGGCCGCTTGGAACCGCCCGTGCCCGGGGAAGGTGCTCCTCTTCGGCTTACTGTGACGCGAGCATGCCCTCCTCCTCCGGAGCTTCCATTCGGTTAAACTTAGGGGCCGCTCTGCACCGCCCGGTGCTCCTCTACGGCTTAACTGCCACGCACGCCGGCCGGAGCTCTGGTACGGTCCGAACCGCGCGAAACGTCGCCACCGATTGTGTCCGGGGGAACGTGCTCTTCTTCGTCCACTCTCCTCTTCGCCCACGCTCTTCTTCGGCGCACGCCGGCCGTCGAACCGCTCCAGCGCCCCGTCGTGCCGCTCGGCGAAACTACAATGCCCCCGAATATTTTTTAGACCCGCAAAGCACTGAAGCCGCGAAAGGTGAACCGCGAAGTAGCGAGGGTTCACTGTATGTATAAGACCAAGACCTACAAAAAAGTCTCTTGGAGCAATGAGCTAGGTTTTACAGGAAGTCGGCCATTTTGAATTTACTTAAAAGGGGGCAGGTCACCACAATGGACTTTGTGTTGAAATTATTATTGGGGCCCGAGCAGCGACCGCGGCGAGGTCCCTATTGTTTTTGTAGAAATTATTATTTGGGCCCGAGCAGCGACCGCAACGAGGTCCCCATTGTTTTTGTGGAAATCATTATTATTTTTATTATTATTATTAGGGCCCGACCAGTGACCGCTGCGAGGTCCCTATTGTTTTTCTAGAAATTATTATTATTATTATTTTTCAGATTGTTCGATCGCATTTTTGACCACCGAAACATGCACAAAAACTCACCAAACTTGGCAGTCTCATCGGGCATGGCGAAAAATTTGATATTTTAACGTCTAATATGAACAGGAAGTGAGTTATGAATTTTTGAAAGTCCGACTTTTGCCCTTTTTTGCATGTTTACAGGGGTCATTCTTTTGCACCCTGATCCTAAAGGCTTCATCTGATTGCCTTAAAATTCTGTCTTTAGCATCTTAAGACCTGGGACAAACACTGGGGCTAAAATTTTTTGTTTCCGAAATACTATATGACGGGGGCGGGGCTTCAAAGTTTTCACTTAAGATTTCCTTCGCCGCAATGGACAAAATGCTTAATAACTCTCCTGCACATGCTGCTAAAAATCCAAAACTTCACATGTACATAAAGAGTCGGTACCTGAAGACATCTATATGTTTATATTCAGTTATACACCTTGCACCACCCAGTGGTGACAAAAATTATAATTTTTTACATTTTGACGTACTGCACGGTGCCCTTTTAACGAATCTGATTGAAAATTGGCCAAAAAAGACTTTAGACATTGATCTTACTCTATCCCTATTTTTGTGACTTTGCTTCGAAGGGCGTGGCTATTACGGTGCCGCAAAGTCTGATTATTCACCGTGGAAACAAAAGTTCCGGCAAGATGACTCAGATGATCCTATCTTCTTGAAAATTTTCACATTTAAGGATATTGCAGCCCTGAAGTCATCTACCAACTTATTTTTGATTGTAGTAGTAGCGCCACCAACTGGTCAAAGCAAATACAAATTATTTTCGTTGATGTTTTTCTCTGAGCAGGTTAACAAGATCGCCCTCATATTTGCTCGGCTGAGTGTTTCGTCCTTCAGGATGTCACAATACGAAATTCTTCATTTTTTGTGAAAGCTGTGGGCGTGGCATCGCACATATCACCAATAAAACAACACGTATTTTGAGGTTCTAAATATGAACGAAAACTCATGGAACTTTGCACACACATCAGGCCTGACAAAATCATGAATATTTCATTAGTTTCTCGTGCAGTTTTTTTTAAAAATGGCTCTCTATCGCCCTCTAGAAATTTTCAAAAGAGCAGCCCCGGTTGTGTGTTTCACCTAGCTTTTTGAAAAATTTATTTTGATTGTATAAGGCCAAGACCTTCAAAAAAGTCTCTTGGAGCCATGAGCGAAATAGCACAGGAAGTCGGCCATTTTTAATTAACTTCAAAGGGGGCGTGTCACCACAATGGACAAAATGCTTAATAACTCCCCTGCACATGCTCCAAAAAATCCAAAACTTCACCTGTACGTCAAACGCGGACCTGAAGACATCTATATGTTCTTATTCTGTTATATACATAGCGCCACCTAGTGTAAACAATTTTATTTTATTTTTTTACACGGAGCCCTTTTGACGAATCTGACAAAATTTTTTGACACAAGCACCTCTAGACATTGAACTCTCTGCCGAATTTTGTAACTTTTTGGCGATGGGCATGGCCGTTATGGTGCGTACTGCACGGAGCCCGTTTAACACATCTGACTAAAAATCTGTCAGAACAGCCTCAAGACATTGATCTTAGTCAATGCCGAATTTTGCGACTTTTCAGCAAAGGGCGTGGCCACGACGGTGCCGCAAAGTCTGATTTTTCTCTTTGGCAACACAAGTTCCTGTAACATCACTCAGATCATGCTATCATCTCAAATTTTTTCACATTTGAGGAGAGCCCAACCCTGAAGACATCGACAAACTAATTCTTAATCGTAGTGGTAGCGCCACCAACTGTTTAAATCAAATGCAGGTTATTTTTGTTGATGTTTTTCTCCGAGCAGGTTAATAAGGTCTAACTCATATTTGCTTGGATGAATGTTTAGCCCTTCCGGATGTCGCAATACGAAATGTATCATTTTTCGTGAAAAGCTGTGGGTGTGGCTTTGCATAGTTCGCTAATAAACTTAGGCTTATTTTGAGGTTCTAAATATGCATGAAAACTCATGAAACTTTGCATACACATCAGGCCTGGCAAAACCATCAATATTTTATTAGTTTCTCATGCAGCTTTTAAAAAATGGCTCTCTATCGCCCTCTAGAAATTTTCAAAAAAGCAGTTGGTTGAGTGTGCTACCTAGGTTTTTGAAAATTTTGTGGAGTATTTATAAGGCCAAGACCTACAAAATATTCTCTTGGAGCCAGGAGCTAAATTGCACAGGAAGTTGGCCATTTTGAATTTACTTCAAACATCGATGACGCTTTGACAACAAAAGCTGCTCTAAATTTAACAACGCAAAAATTTCTCTTGAAGGTTCCTCACGTTATTTCTCATAAATATTTAACATTAACAACAAAACTCGCCAAACTTGGCAGTCTCATCAGGCATGGCGAAAAATTTGATATTTTTGCGTCGTCGTAAACGACGCAAACAAATTGGCTCTCTAGCTCCAACTAGAGTGGGAAACATCAAAGGAAAAACTGGCCCGTTTGACGTAGGCCTCCGAAAATTGCCAGGCACGTGTAGTACCCCGAGATTTACAAATACTTTCTTTGACGACAATAGTCTATAATGAACAGAAAGTGAGTTATGAATTTTTGAAAGTCCAACTTTCGCCCATTTTTGCACGTTTACAGAGGTCATTCTTTTGCACCCTGATGCTACAGGGTTCATCCGATTGCCTTACAATTCCGGCTGTACCATTTTAAGACCTGGGACAAACACTGGGACAAAAATCTTTAGTTTCCGAAATACTATATGACGGGGGCGGGGCTTCAAAGTTTTCGTTGAATATTTCCTTCGCCGCAATGGACAAAATGCTTGATAACTCCCCTGCACAAGCTGCTAAAAATCCAAAACATCACAGGTACATAAAGAGTCGGTAGTCGAAGACATCTACATGTTTGTATTCAGTTATACACCTTGCGCCACCTAGTGGTGACAAAAAATGTTGTTTTTTTTACAATTTAACGTACTGCACGGAGCCCTTTAAACAAATTCGGCTTAAAATTGGTCAGAACAGACTCAAGAAATTGATCTTACCCCATACCAAATTTTGTGACTTTTTGTCAAAGAGCGTGGCTTTAACGGTGTTGCAAAGTCTGATTATTCACCGTGGAAACAAAAGCTCCGGCAACATGACTCAGATGATCCCATCTTCTTGAAATTTTTCACATTTGAAGATATTCCAGCCATTGAGACCTCTAGCAACTTATTTTTGATCGTAGTGGTAGTGCCACTGTCAGGTTTAAATGTCCTGACTCCTTTTGGGCGAGCTTATTGAAATGGCCAAGGCCAGAGAGGAACCAAGCTACGCTCATGTGTCACTCTTGTTACTCCTTTAAACCAATGAATTAGGCAGCCAGGATTTGCCATCTACCAATTTGCGGAACCTGTCCTCAGCAATGTTTGCACCTTTGTTATCCCAATGTGTGCGTTCAAATAGTGGTGCATTTTTCCTGGTGTGAGATCAAATTGTCAAGTTTGCTGTTCAAACTTTGACTTTCTCACACCCGCCTACGCTCTTCCTGCTTATTCTAACAATTTCTCTCTAACAAGTTATCTGTTTTGTGACCTTGGTTCTCAAACGCTTCTACTTCTTATCAGTCTGGAATGTGCACCTGGTTTTGTGTCTTACAAGCCTGAATCAGTGCAAAACATTCTGCTGCTTGTCCTGAACATACAGATTTTAATATCCCTTGAAACTAAATTTCAATTTGCAATCCTAAAAAAAATGTCTCTCCAGTCGGGAGAAAAGTGTCCAAAAGGTCAGGTCGCGGCTTGGTGGCAATTTGGATGCGGCCTCCACAGTCGTGAGGCATGTTCTACTGGTGCGGGAAAAAATGACGCAGAGCGCACCCCACCTTATCAGTGTAATGTGTCCCTGTGACAATTAGGTCGCCGTGCAATGTGAATGTGGTGGACAAGGATGTCATTTTTGGATTCCTTAAAGCAGCGGTCAGGACTGCTTGATCACACTCTGACGTGGCTCTCGCCACGGGATCCAATTGTTGTGACTAATATACAAATGGATTCACTTTGCCCTGGTTCCTTCAGTAACCTAGGCTAGTGAAGTCATTTTTTGCAGTCACTGTTTGCTCAAATGGCTCATAGTAATTTGGTAGTGCGTTAAGATGCTTTGTCAATACAATCTTCTTTTTGGTCTCATCTTCCCTTGAACATTATGTTTACTACACACTAGACATGACCTACAATTTTTTTATTTTTATTTTTTATTTTATTTGTAGAACTAGTGGTACAGCAAATGTCCTGTACTATGGCTATCAATCATCATACTATGGATATCAATTATATCAATCATCATACTATGGATATCAATCATCATCCCCCCCCTGTTGAGACATGGGAGTTCCCATGACTCAATTTATCAATTAAATATCAAGTTGGTAATGCTAATACATTGTAATCAATGATTTCATGCGTGACAAGTTCAAAAGCTTTGTCAGCCGCAAGTGTTCAAACTATTTTTTGTCATTGGCTTGTCATAAATGATGTCCAGCAATGGTCGTGTAATTTCAGAAATCAGAAATCCCTTTGTCATTGTACTCAAGTGTGCAACGATATTAGAGAGTTCCCCTCTCCAGTGCAATACAACAATAATTCAGATAAATATATAAATTCGATAAATAAGAGAATAGTTAGTGCGGGAGGGAGAGCCGTTAGCCGCTGCGTCTATGCGCGCCGCCATCTTGTATTCTTGAGTATTCTGAGTAATTTGCAATCCATGCCCGACAATAATTGCACACTTCTTTCAAAGACATCATTTACTTCTCTTTTATTGGTTTTAAGGCTTTGGCACAGTTTTTTCTTTTTGCTTATCACTGACAATGCGCCCTTTTTGAATCGAAATGAGGCCTCAGTAAGTCACTTACTTTTGATACATGTTATCTGATAGTCCCTTGCAGACTAACCATGTGTTGCACGCCATCGCCCAAACAGACTCTATTGTGAGCTACTTCTAATAATTTATTGACGTCCTATTTTGTTCTTCCAAATGTAGCAACCGATAATAATGTGCCCTTTTAAAGTTTTGACGTTTGTTTGAATTCGCCCTTGCTTATTGACTCTGATATTAAGGTCCAATTGTGTCAGTGTATCACGGCCTAATAAGTAAAACGCACGTTGATGTAGAACTGCTTCTCCACTTGCTTTTTATGTTTGTTTTTTACGTCACGTGATCCTGCGTTGCTTTCACGACTGGTCCTGACAAATCACAAATTTCTTATCAAACTTGATTCTGTCTGTGTAAATTGTAATTTCCTGGGTGGTTGACGGCAGTTTCGAGCTAAATGGCCATGTTTCCTACAGTTGTAGCAGACGTCGTCTTTTGTTGGCAGGTGTCCTCTTCCTCTTCCACGTCCTTGGTAGAAGATCGGTGCTGACGGGGTGGTCGTGAGGCCCGCAGCCCATTTACGCATATTATCTTGGATTGGTGTGATTGTTTGGCAGGCCGCTTTGCATTCATCTCTTGTGGCAGGCTTCCCAGGGCGCTGTTGTCCACTTGTTGAGGCAATCCCGGCTCCTTTTCTCGCTGGCCCGCCTCCTCAGCTCTCTCACCCTGACTTCCTTTTTCACTGTCACTGTCTCTTTGATCCTCGGCTGGTGCATTTCCTCCTTTTTTTCTCGCTCCTGTTTCTTCGTCTTTCTTTATCTCCATATTAAGTACTTTCTGCTTCTTCTCTTAAACGTCTTTCACTCTCTTTCTAAATCAGCACACATCTTTCTTGGAGATGATAACCACCGGACTGCACCACTCCGACTTGGAAGGCTCAATGACTCCAAGCTTCAGCATTTCCTGGAGCTCCTTGGCTAGTCTCTCCACCAAGTGTTGCGGAACTCGGTAGGGGCGCTGACGAATTGGTAATCCTTCTTTGAGACGAATGACGTGTTCTACCACCGTCGTCTTCCCTGGGCTGGCGGAAAAAAGAGAAGGCACCGTCTTGAAAATTAAGCACATCTCTGTGACTTGCTTGGGTTTCAGATGTGCCAGTGCAGGCGCATCTGTCGTCGTCGAGGACTCCAGCTCTGCCTCGTCATCATCATCATCATCATTGTCGTCGTCGTCCTCGTCGTCGTCGTCCTCCTCCACCTTCCGCGCGAGTATGACCTCCTTTGGAGCCTGGTTTGAACGCTCCTTCCACTCTTTGAGGAGGTTCACATGATAAGTATGTTTATTTTTTTTCTTCTCCGGATGGAAAATCTCATAGGTCACTGGACCCATCTTCCGGGTGACCTCATATGGCCCCTGCCACTTTACTAAAAGCTTGTTGTTGCATGTGGGGAGAAGCCGCAATACTTTTTGGCCGGGTTTAAACTCCCGGTGGCGAGCTTGCTGGTCATACCAGGTCTTCTGGCTTTTCTGGGCCTCCCGCAGGTTGACCTCTGCCTCCTACTGGTACCTGGCCAGTCTATCCCTCATTTCCAGCACAAATTTCACCACCCCCCGATCACTTGACGTGGTGGAAGGTGCCTCCTAGGCCTTTCGGAGCAAGTCCAATGGCCCCTGAACCTCCCAAGCATGCAAGAGTTCAAAGGGAGAGAAACCTGTTGACGCCTGAGGAACTTCGCGATAGGCAAACAGCAAAAAGGGCAGCCACCGGTCCCAGTCTTTTCCAGTATCATCCAAAAATTTCTGGAGCATCTTCTTTAAGGTCTGATTGAACCTTTCCACTAGTCCATCAGTCTGTGGGTGGTATGGAGTGGTTTTGATGGCGGAGATGCCCAGTTGTTTGTTGAACAGTTGCATTAACCTTGAAGTGAAATTGGTTCCCTGGTCTGTTAGAATCTCATCTGGTATGCCAACTCTGGAAAGGAGTTGCACCAAGGCACAAAGTACTGCCGGAGCAGTGATTGTGC
The DNA here is from genome assembly GCF_059441095.1 of Idiotropiscis lumnitzeri. Taxonomy (NCBI): domain Eukaryota; kingdom Metazoa; phylum Chordata; class Actinopteri; order Syngnathiformes; family Syngnathidae; genus Idiotropiscis; species Idiotropiscis lumnitzeri. The sequence goes on along the minus strand of NW_028283738.1, from coordinate 300,830 downwards.
GCAATGGAAATGCCTCTGGGAAACGTGTGGCGTTGTCACACACTACACCACTGCTTTTTGTCAAAGGACCCACAATGACCATAGCAATCCTGCGGAATGGAATGTGCAGCTTTTTTAAAATGGCTTGCCATGGCCCTCTAGAAATATTCAAAAACATCAGCCGTGGTTGAGTGATTCACCTACTTTTTGTAAATTCGATGGAGTATGTATAAGGCCAAGACCTACCAAAAAGTCTCTTGGAGCCATGCGCTAGGTTTTACAGGAAGTCGGCCATTTTGAATTTACTTAAATGGGGGCGGTTCACCACAATGGACTAAATGCTTAAAAACTCCCCTGCTCATGCTCTAAAAAAATCCCAAACTTACCCTGTACATAAAACGTCCCGACCTGAAGACATCTATATATTATTATACTATTATACACACAGGTCCACCTCATGGTTTCAAAACAATAGATTTTTTTTACATTTTAATATGCTGCACGGATCCCTTTTCAGGAAGCTGACTGAACATTTGTCAGAACAGCCTCAAGACGTTGATCTTAGTCTATGCTGAATTTTGTGACTTTTCAGCAAAGGGCGTAGCCATTACGGTGCTGCAGAAATTTATTAATCTCTGTGGCAACAAAAGCTACCGTAACATGAATCAAATGATCCTAACTTCTATAATATTTTCAAATTTAAGGATAGTCCAATCCTGAAGACATCTACCAACTTATTTTTCATCGTAGTGGTAGTGCCACTTACTGGTTAAAGCAAATACAAGTTATTTTTGTTGATATTTTTCTCAGAGTAGGTTAACAAGTTTGCTTATTTTGAGGTTCGAAATTTAAATGAAAACTCATGAAAAATCAGGCCTGGCAAATTCATCAATATTTTATTAGTTTGTTGTTTAATTTTTTTTAAATGGCTCGCTATCGCCGCCTTGAACATTTGAAAAAAAACAGCCCTGGATCTGTGTTTCTTCAAACTTTTTGAAAATTTGATGATGCATGTATAAAGCCAAGACATAATAAGAAGTGTCTGGGAGCCACATTCTAAATTGACAGGAAGTCGGCCATTTTGAATTTACTTAAAACATGGACGAGGCTTTGACAACAAAAACTGCTTGAACTTTAACTCCACAAAAATTCCTTGTGAGGATTCCTCACGTTTTTTCTCGTAAATATTTCACATTTCCAACGTGCCGGTACCCCAACGTTGCCAGGGCTGCGAGGGCCCTTTATCGCTGCTTGCAGCGCTAGTTATTATTTTTTTTTCTATTTTCCGATCGTTCGATCGCATTTTTGACCCCCTAAACATACACGAAAACTCACCAAACTTGACAGTCTCATATGGAGATGGTGAACGACCGTGGAAGAACAGTCAGTTAGCGATGACGCAAGAGAGGCTGTGCACCGAGAACGTTTTCTCAATGTCACTATTGTGCCCTGACAGGTATGTGTTGGTAATGTATCAACCAAGCTGAGGCACGAACGAACTCTGAGGAGACGCAACCCGTGACGTCACTTTCGGCGCGACATCTGTTCGTCTGCTTTCATCCACCGGGCGAGTAAACGCAACTATGGTTTCGTGCACCACCACATGCAACACTTGCACCATTCTCATGGAAAGACTCTCGCTGCTAGAGGGACGTGTCCGCCAGCTAGAGCAGAGTAATGTGGTAAGCGTAAATGTGGCGGACAGCACCGGTTAGCATTGGCCGTAAATGGCTTGCTAATCGCGTTGAGCCTGTTAAGACACAGAGCAGTTCCATTCCACCTCGGTCTCCTGGCTCCCGCACTTTAGTGAAAGGTGACTCAATTACTCGATACATTAAGCTTGAAAATCCAACCACAGAATGTGTATTGCTGGGGCCAGAGCACCCGACATTGAAGCTAATCTTATGGAGCTAGCACGCAAGAGACCTAGACACCAGCGCAGTGCAAACAACGCTAGCTATTCAGATATAGTGATACACGTCGGCTCCAATGACACTAGTGTTACTGCCGTTTCAATGATACGCTGGCTAAAGAAAGTTTTAACGCGCACTCACTCACCATGAGTTGAAGTTGCGATGACGTTCGCTCGGCTTCACTGGTCTTGATGTTGATGTGTAGTTATGTATGTTACGTCAAACAGTCAAGGGTTAGTCTTAATCGTAGTCATTTCAGTCCAGATGTCATGCCGTGAAGTCAAGTAAATCAAATAAATATATCAATGGCTACGGTCTTCCAAACTTCAAATCAAAAACATACGCGCATATGCGGTAATCAATACAATATACTATCTTCTATCTTCCAGTTTGTACATAAATAATGCGTCTTTGTAAGTGCGGTTGAAAAACAGTATCCGACCAGCGTTCCCCCACCTGTCCTGCATTCGTTATTTATGGATGAACGCAACCAGTGCTGACGTCATCAATTGCCCTAGTGGTGGTGTTGCCATACTGCATTACTCAAAAGAAAACTGCTCCAACATACCGGCCCCTATTATTATGGGCAAAGCGAAATAATAATACTCAAAATTTGGAGCATCGTACAATATAAATAAATACCAATTTGGCCAATCGCACTTTCGATAAGGTGCGTCATTGACTAGCTGGAACCAGCAGACAGATCTTGGTTATCGGTCTCCCTATAATACTGGTCGGCGTCTGAAGTTTCACACTTCTTACAGTTCCTCTTTGATCAGGGTTTGTATCTACCACTCTGGCAATAACCCAAGATCCTCTTGGGGAGTTGGCATCAGCAATCAGCACAACATCTCCTTTAACAAAGTTTCTTCTGCTTCTGCTCCATTTATGGCGTTCTTGCATAAGTGGAAGGTATTCCTTTACCCATCTGGACCAGAACAAATCTGCTATATACTGTACTTGTCGCCAGCGTCGTCTGGCATATGAATCGGTTTGCTTGAAGAGTCCAGGTGGCAGCAAAGGCTTTGCCTTTAATAGCAGGAGGTGATTTGGGGTCAGAGGTTCCAAATCGTTAGGATCATCGGACAGGGTGGTCAATGGACGGCTATTAAGGATGGCTTCCACCTCACAGATGACAGTGACAAGGCTCTCATCGTCCAGAATTTGCTGCCTTGTAATGGAAAGCAAAGTCCTTTTCAATATCCTGATTAATCTTTCCCACACGCCTCCATGGTGGGCAGCGGCAGGGGGATTGAAGGTCCACCTTACGCCCTTCTGCTGCATGGCTTGGGTGATCTGATCCTGATTCCATTCCCCAATCGCTTCCTTCAATTCTCTTTCTGCAGAGACAAAATTAGTCCCGTTGTCGGATCGTAGTTCATTCACTTGACCTCGTCGACAAATAAAGCGTCTGAGAGCGTTTATGCAAGAATCTGTATCAAGCGAATGGGCCACTTCAAGGTGCATTGCACGGCTGGCCAAACATGTGAAGAGGACTCCATACCGTTTCATTATGCTCCTCCCACGCTTGATTTCAATGGGGCCGAAATACCGTATTTTCGCACCCAAAAGACGCGCCGTGTCAAAGGGCGCAACACCTGTTGAGGGCGCTATTTCTGTCTTTGTAACATATACTGGACGCACCGCCTGACAAGACGATAGCACAGCTGCTGTTAGCATAGCATGAACTTGGCAGAGCTGCCCACACTGACACAGCCGATAGCAGCCTACTATGCCCCAATAACATAAGCAATCACCCCAGCAGACGCCAAGTCTCTATTGACAATAGCTGACATTGACAATGGCTCAGGCCAATATTAGGTGCATTGGCAATAGCCTACAAAGCAACGTCAGGGGAGGGACTTGGCTGCTTACCACACTCCTTAGAGTCACGGTTTAAAAAAAAAATAAAAAACTCATCATACAAGCAAACAATGAAACATAGAAATAAGATTAACACAAACATGTATCTCTCATGCCATCAATATACCCAAAAAAATTAAAATAACACAAAAGCCACTCAGCCTTAGCTAATTCAAGCAATGCATTCTGGGAGCAGAGACCCACAATCCCATAGCTGTTTAGAGAGATTTGCATGGCTGTTTAAAGAGATGTGCTGTTATGCTTTGGACTTTTTGTCTGTTGTCTAAACCTGGGACGTTTCTTGCTTGCAATAACATAAATGATAAGACAGACTAAAACATTGTGGACAGCTGCCCTTTGTCCAGCTTTTTCCAACACCATCACCCAAACATTATAGTCAGATAGTGTATTTGTCACGGTCGATTGTAAACATGAACAATTCACTCTTTGCCCAGCAGGGTGTGCTAACATGCACTTCCAACAGCTCGTTGATGACAAGGGCTGATGGACGTGAGTGGTACTTTGTCCATTTAATGGACGCATCGACTGACAAGGCGCTTTGTTTGTTAAGGGGAATTTTTGTGACTTTAAAGTGCGCCTTATGACTGCGAAAATACGGTAATCAACTCCAACATTAGTAAATGGTGGCAGATCCGGAGTGATCCTGTCTGTTGGTAAGTCTGCCATCTTCTGCTCACCAGTACTGCCTCTTAGCCTCCTGCATACTGCACAGTCGTGGATGACCTTTCGGCAAAGAGTGTTGGCACAGGGGATCCAATATTTCTGTCTTAATACTGATAGCGTGTGATTCCTCCCACTATGCCCCACTTGCCTGTGAGTATGTTCCATCAGGAGTCTTGACACGTGGTGTCCCTTTGGGAGAAGGATTGGGTGCTTCAGGCCTTCTGGCATTCCTAGCCTATTTAGTCGTCCTCCGACTCTCAATATGCCTTTATCAAGCAAATAGCTTATTCAACTCGGGCATTATTCCATTCCCAATTACAGCAGCAAACAATTTATTATTCGCTTCCATGAATATCACCAATCAGGGTTTGCCTTAGGATGTTAACCGACTCCTCTGCTAGCTAGCTTGTGGCCATAGAGTTCTGCGAGATGTTACTCAGCCACTTCGCTTGCTGTGTTTGAGACATTTCTTTTCTCTCTGGGCCCTAATGCATAATTAGCTTTGGAATACATAAGACAACAATTGTTGAACAGTTGTTTTACTCCACTTTAACTTGCATGGAAAAAAATACATTGGGGGGGGGTACATTTGAACCTGTATGGAGTATTGTAACTATATTACTGATCATAACAAAACAAAACATTAGAAAATAAGTAAACTGAGCAAGTTCAGGTAGTCGTACAACATGAACAAAATGGTGGCCGTGTAGTAGCTACAATGTAACTGGGCAGCAGCTTTTTGTGCCTCAATCAGGCCTCTACATGTGTGTGAAACTCAGAGTGGTCCTCACAAGGACTATGCCCCTCCCCCACCTACACCAATGACTTGTCTTTTTCAAGTTAAAAACAAACATATTTTCATCATAATGGTGGGCCAACGGATCTATATCTCTATATACCCGGGGTCGGGTCGCGGGGGCAGCAGCTTCAGCAGGGAAGCCCAGACTTCCCGCTCCCCAGCCACATCTTCCAGCTCTGCCGGAGGGATGCCCAGGCGTTCCCAGGCCAGCCGGGAGACGTAGTCTCTCCAGCGTGTCTTGGGTCGTCCTCTGGGCCTCCTGCCAGTGGGACATGCCCGGAACACCTCACCAGGGAGGCGTCCAGGAGGCATCTTAAACAGATGCCCGAGCCACCTCATCTGGCTCCTCTCTACGTGGAGGAGCAGCGGCTCGACACTGAGTCCCTCCCGGATGGCCGAGCTTCTCACCCTATCTCTAAGGGAGAGCCCAGACACCCTGCGGAGGAAACTCTTTTCGGCCGCTTGTTCCCGAGATCTTGTTCTTTCGGTCGCGACCCACAGCTCGTGACCATAGGTGAGGGTAGGAACGTAGATCGACCGGTAAATTGAGAGCCACGCCTTTTGGCTCAGCTCCCTCTTCACCACGACAGACCGATACAGCGTCCGCATCACAGCGGAGGCTGCACCGATCCGCCTGTCAATCTCCCGCTCCATCCTCCCCCCACTCGTGAACAAGACCCCAAGATACTTAAACTCCTCCACTTGGGGCAGGATCTCCTCCCCGACCTGGAGAGGACACTCCACCCTTTTCCGGCTGAGAACCATGGTCTCAGATTTTGAGGTGCTGATCTTCATCCCAACTGCTTCACACTCGGCTGCGAACCGCTCCAGTGAGAGTTGGAGATCACGGCCTGAGGAAGCCAACAGTACCACATCATCTGCGAAAAGCAGCGATGAAATACTCAGGTCACCAAACCGGATCCCCTCATCGCCTCGACTGCGCCTAGAAATTCTGTCCATAAAAGTTATGAACAGAATCTGTGACAAAGGGCAGCCTTGGCAGAGTCCAACCCTCACTGGAAACGAATCCGACTGACTGCCGGCAATGCGGACCAAACTCTGACATCGGTGGTACAGGAAACCAACTGCCCGTATCAAGGGGCTCTGTACCCCGTACTCCCGAAGCACGCTCCACAGAACTCCCCGTGGGACACGGTCGAACGCCTTCTCCAAGTCCACAAAACACATGTAGACTGGTTGGGCGAACTCCCATGCACCCTGCAGAGAGTGTAGAGATGGTCCACTGTTCCAAGGCCAGGACGAAAACTGCACTGCTCCTCTTGGATCTGATATATATTTATATATATATTTTTATATATATATTTATATATATATATTTATATCTATCTTTCTATCTATCTATCTATCTATCTATCTATCTATCTCTATATATCTCTCTATATATATATATAAATCATATTGCAACGTTGATTCACCCATATTTTACTAACCGGGTTTACACATTTATTTATTTTATTCTACATTTAATTAATAAATTAAACATCGAATTTGTTATTGATAATTTTAATTAAACATTTCATGGTGTATTTGTTTAATTAATTTTGGCACTTTCACTCCTTCTTGAACTCCCTCAACTGTTTGAGAAATTCTTTTACTGTACTGTAACTTGCATTGAAAAATAAATGGGCGTGGGGGGTAATTGATTTGAAGTATGTGTTTACCATAATTACATTTCTGATGTCTAAAACAGACCAAATAGAAAGTAAGTAAAACAACTAAGCAAGCTCAGGTAGTAGTACAAAAAATAACTAATAACTAATTTGGTGGCCGTGTTGCGGCTGCGATTTAACTGGACAGCCGCTTGTGTGTCTCTTTTACTTGTATGCTTGTGTGGAACAGAGAGGTCCCCAAACGTACTATCTTTCTCCCGTTACTGGTGCGAAGTCGAACAATTGCCCCCTCCTCCCCATTCACCGATCACTTGTCGTTTCAAGAAAAAACATATCATGACGAGATATAAGTTATCATGAGTTCTTGGCCGCATAATGGATTGAAAAATCTTAACCAGTTTCTCTTTTTTGCTCTTGATAACTACGTTCGCTGTTACGGTGGTGTGTGCTGTGTTAAAAACAAGCACTCCCTTTTCGACCGCTCACCTGCTTATCGGCAAATTCGCTCGACTAACCACAAGCATCGAGAGTACAGGACATTGGGCTCAAGCTGCCGGGCATTCAAGAGAAATGGTAAGTGTTTTATTTTTGTATTCCCTTTTTACTTGCCTTCAATTTTCACACGGGAGTTCGAGCAATGTAAAATGAGCTAACTTTGTGTCAGTGTGGTGGAACTTCTCCAGGATGGTTGCCGCATATTTAATGCTAAGTTATTTGTTAATAAGCGGCCTGTACACGCGCCAGCGTCGAGTAAAACAGTTGAATCCATTAATTTGGTTTATTGTTTTTGTGAAATACACGTTATAATGAAGCTTCTAAAGTCTGTGTAAAGTAGAATGCACGATGAGTGCGAAAGAGAAAGAAGCAGAGGACAGGATGATGATGGATGATGATGATTAGTTCATCTTCCTTCCATTGTCATGCGGTTTACTTTTTTTTTTTTACATGCGTCATTGTACTTTTTTAGTATAGGCCTGTTTCGCGTAGGTGCTCTAGATATTGTTCATTGAGATACGGTATATTTTGGTAAAAGCCACCTTATGACACAATAAATTATTTGATTTTTAGTCTGTTAAAACTGAATGACCAAACTGATTAATATGATAGCCCAATGGTTGTGTAAGCCAGGGGTTAAAACTATACACTGCAAATATTGGGGAGTGATATTTACTTGAAAAACTTGACAAGTTTTTTTTCAAGTAAATATTACTACAAATTATGCTATATGTGAAGTGTAGTGAGTTTAACACTCCTGGTAAGCAACACTTAAAATGTCTGAGGCTGTAAAGTGAAAGTAGTTCTGTGATCTGATGATCTTTGATTGTGTCACTGTTTACAGGAGGAAGGCACAGATTTCTTTTCCAGTGGTGACACTTTTGACGGCGCAGGTGAGTTGGGGGACGAAGGGGTGGTGGGGGCTTAGTGGTGGGGTAAATCTAATTTGTGTCAGGATAGGCCAGTAATCAATATCACTACAAAATGCGTTTGATAAACTGTTCAATTAATCAAAATCAGGAATAAATCACAGATCCCTGCATTCTCCGTGCTGTAGGCAGAATCTACAGCAGGGGTATTCAATTAAAAGTCACAGAGGCCCACTACTAAAATTTCTTCCAATCAAAAGGTTCGAATCAAAGTCCTACTTCCCTTATTGTCTAGCCCAGTGCTTCTCAATTATATCCTGTCACGCCCCTCCTACCAAGAAGAAAACAATTCGCGCCCCCCCACCAATTTTTTTTTTACATTTTGTACTAATGTGCATGTTCTTTGTATGTTGATGTTAGATTGTCAATACAATATCCCTTAACAAAGCTAAATTGATAAGAAATATAAATTTTAGGACTATTATTGTGAGGAGTTCAAAATACAGTACTCTGTTGTGCAAATATTGATGAGATGATAAATATTTAGTTTTTTTTTTTTTTTTTTTTTTTACCAAACCAAACACAGTTATTAAAATGTACATAATATAGAAAAGACAAAAATTAGAGTCAAAGGGCTCAAACTCGTGTTGTTTGAGATCGCCTTTTTCGGTCCTAAAACAATGCATCATTCAGCCATACCACGGCGGAAAAAAAGCATCCTCAGGGTCCCACGTGCCCCCCTCAGCATGGGCGCGCCCCACAATTTGAGAATCACTGGTCTAGCCTATGTTCACATTTTTATATAGTTTTAATATTTAGAGTAATTTTAAATAGAGCACACTTATATACTAAATATTTAACAATGTTACCATTAAACACATTTCCCAGTCAAATAAATATAAGGGGTTTATTTCACATTCAAGAAAATGTAAGCGGCTCCAGGTTAAAGGATTTAAGGGCGACACTTGCAGATAAAAAAAAGGAAAATATCTCCTGCAGAAATAAATCAACTGCTGAGCATTGAGTTAATGTCTTTTCCCGTTTTTTTCCTGAAATCAAAGAGTTGTCCGCCTAAAAAAAGGGAAGGCTTAGAATTTGGTTGATTATTTCACATACCTGGTCTTTGTGTTTTCCTTTAAATAATTTTTGTTAGCCGCATTTTAGCACTCCTTCGCAACTGCCCTGACTGAACTTTTTTTTTTTTTAATGTTTGCCCAAAATCCATGAATGATACTTTTAGTGAACATTCGTTTGCATGCCGCTGGCTGTAAACGAAAATGGAAAATGTAAAAATCCGCAAGACTGCACTCAAAGTTCGATGTTTTTGCGTGCTCTCTCCTCAGACTTCAGCAGACAACTTTGAGCAAAAGAGCAGTGCCTTGTTTCGTAGTGGCACTTCGTGTTGGTGCGACGGTTTCGGAGCAAATGACGCACACTGGTTTTAAACCGGCTGAAGCCAGAATGAACATCAATTTCTCCGTCCATTCATTTTTAAAACAACACGCATCGACCTTGCTAACTTTTGAGCAAGCACTCTCTTCATGTCTGCTGCACATTTGGCAGTGGATCAGAAACAAAAGATTTGATTGGCTCAAATCAGTGACGCATTTACCGTAATAGAAGCGACCACATTTGCGAATGTAGCCTGAAAAAAAATTCTGTTCGTGTACATTTATCATAAATTGGTCATGGGTCCAGTCCGAACCATCAGTCAGTCCGCATCCGGACCGAGGTCCGCCATTTGGTTATGCCTGATCTACAGTATGGTGTTAGATTTGTGTCACAATTACCCGCACGTAAGAGGAACTTTATTTTGTCCTGCATTAGTCAGGACTTTCAACAACATCATCAGGACTGGACTCTCTTGCAGTCCACTTTCTTTGAGAACCACCAAGTTTGACATTGTGGAATTCCTTATTCCAGGCCTTTTTACAGCCTTTTTGCATCTTTCTGCTATAGCTGGAAAACGTTCACTTCAGAATCTTTCTTGTTTCTCTGTTTGACTTTTATTTCCGCTGTCTTTTCCCTGCGGTGCTTTTCCCTCGTTCATATTTCTTAGCTTCACTTTTGGAGCCAAGGAGGTAGTGGCGATCTGAAGAGCCCATTTTCATACAGTCTTTATTCTTGCACATGTACTGGTCTTTACACCCACCACCATGGACGTGCCTCTCAAGGCACATACATCATTCCGTTTCGCAATACCTTCTTTTTGGGCATGTCTTCAGACCTTAAACATTTTCAGTAGGATCTTGTCATGGTGTTTGTGATTCTCATCTCCACAAACAACACAATCATTTATGGATTTAGTCGCAGCATTTTTTGTGTGTGTTAGTTTGTTATCCATCTTGTCAGAGCTTTTATGTGCTTTTGAGATGCTCAAGTCTCTTGAGGTTATCCTATTGCTCATTCAGAAATGCAAGATAATAATCAAAATGATTGACTTACGTGACACTATTTTTTCGATTGACCATAAAGACAAGCTTTGCTTTCTTCACAAATTCAGGAAGCTTGTTATTGATGGCTTTTACCACAAGTGGGTTCTTCATCGCGCAAGGGCTTTCTCCAATGTTTGAATTACCTCAACCATATTCCTTGAGAATCTGACAGAAAACTACAACAAATAAAATAATGTAACAGATGGAATTGAGCCAAACTTATCCTTTTACTGAGTGACCTTTGTTCCAAGTAGTTGTGCATCTTCAGTGAAAGATGTTTCGTGTACTTAGCATGGCTGATCATGGCTTTATGTATTTTTATTGTCTCGGATGCGCTAACTCTAATAATTTTCATGGTGAGGTGAAAGTTTATAATAAAGGCACATGGCTGCTGTTAGCTCATTAGGAACCTGGTTAATGCTCTTCTCTCATGTGATTTCGTTGCAGTTGCTGATGTAATGGATAGCTGTCATGTTGAACAGAACGTAAAGGTAGGATATGTTATATTTGAGATCTTAAAATGGAAAGTGGAAATTAAAACATGAAAATTTTTTAATGAGGTCTCCCCGGCAACATTTTTTTCATGTTATTCTGTTTTGGTTTAATTTTTGTTTTAACAGAGAAAAAGACAGACTTACTTACTTTGCCTTTGGCTCTCAATTGGCTTTCAACCTTATTTTTGTAATGTAATCTAATTTAATTTCAACACATGGGGAAAACCTTACATTTGTCCAGCTGAGCAACACACTCACATTCCTTAATATTCAGCGAGCCTTTTTCTTTGCTAACTTGCATAATAATCTCTTTATACTGATTGTTTATGGACAAGTGTAACATTAATTTACATCTCTCTCTCTCTCTCTCTCTCTCTGTCTGGGGCTGAATGATTTTAGGAAAAACTTGTCATTTTTCTGACAGATATTACGATTGCGATTTTCTGCATAATGTACAGTGACATTTACAGACATTACAGAGCATGCCATTATACCAGTAAAAACAATAAAAGCTATTACTGTAATAATGCAAAGACACTTCAGAGATTTCGTGAGCAGGGCCGTTTTTTCCAAGTTTTAAAAAAATAGTTTTATAAATTTGTATTTTTGTATTTATGTGTAATTGTGTATTTGAAATGTATTTTTTAAAGCCCAAATTGTTTTACATTTTGTACTAATGTACATTTTCTTTGTACATAAATGTCAGATTATGTCAATGAAATCATTGTCCCTTTAGCAAAGCAAAATTGCTTAAAATATATACATTTGAGACCTATTATTGTGTAGATCTCAAAACCCAATACTCTATGGTGCAAATATTATTGATGAGATTATAAATATTTACTATACGTTTGACATCGGACCTCTTCGTCATGATTAAGTCATCCGTTTACGTGTTCCGGTCGCAGAGCGTCTGCTATATTGCTATTATAGCCGTCATCTTATTGTGTCTATGCCTAGATACGTACTGATTGCAAGATAACATTTATGTTAATTGCTGCCGGCTTTCCACCCTAACGCGTTTCTAACCAGACTTCTGTGAAAAGTCGACTGTACAACTAACGCTATACTTTGCTTTTTGTTTGCCGCCTCTGAGAAAACGCTACGTGTTAGAGCGGTCGTTTATTTGTAATTATACAGCTTGATGCTGCTGCTGTGCACGGACTTTCTTATAGTACAAATAAAGTCCATAGTCCAGCGGCGCAAGATAGCTTGGCGCTGCGCACTCAAGCAGGGGGGAAAGAAATAACTTTCGGGGCTTCGGACAACAGCACAAGGCTTTTGTTTCTTTTTTTTTTTTTTTCTTTTTTTTTTTTTGTGATCTGCTTCGTGAATGTGTGACGCAAACCGCAGCTTTGACGATCTCGATATTGCGTTGTCTGAGATTTCGGTCCCAAAACGATAAATCGTTCAGCCCTTTATCTCCCCATCCATCCATTTTTTTCCCCCATTGATTGCGGTTTATCTTCTCTTCCACAAGTTAACGAGCCCCAAAAGGTTTTTACATATTTATATTTAATTATTATTAATTTTAAATAGTAATACTATAATGTTAAATTATACAATACAACTTTATATAGTTTCACAACAGCGCAAGCTGTAACATAGCCTGTTATGTATATATAATAACATCTGGTGTATTGTCTGTTATACTTTCAAAATGCTTGAACTAAAATTCTAATAATTCCCTTTACAATTTTGGCAGTTGCAGGATGAAATAGTGGTTCCGCCCTTAACACGAGAAGAGAGTGTATTTGTAAGTATAGCTCCTATGTTCTTCAGAACATGCTTGTATTTGTAATTGTCAGATTTAAATGGAAGTCACAGGAGTCAAATTTTGTTTTGTATTGTCCTTTTTGTATTGTCAGCTTAATAAATTATTCTATTTTAGGGAAGACTTGTGATGTGAAGTTGCATCTGTTTTGATTCTTATGTCTCTGTCCTGTTGTAGTTGACCAAAGGAATGCTGGAGGACAACTCTGAAGTGTCACTTTCCAATGACAGCAGTGGGGATGAGTATGTACCAGCATCATCAGAGGCCAATTCTGACGAATCATCAGAACAAAGCAGAGATGAAAAAATACATTCCAGGGAAGAAGACTCTTATGAACCCCAGCTAAAAACAGGGACGCACGACAATCTGACGTTGTTTTCTAGCAACAAAGAGGATTTAGGGGTATCAAGATTGAAAATTAAGAAAAGACACAAAAAGAGCGACAAGAGATGCTCAAGTTTGAGTGAAGATGAAGATTCTAATGATGGAAGACTGAAGACAAAAAAAAGGCGCAAGAGTGACAAGAGATATTCAAGTCTAAGAGTGAAGACCAAAATAAGACCCCAAAAGCGTGATAAGAGTTGCTTAAGTGTGAGTGAAGAAGACAATTCAGGTGAATCAAGACTGAAGACCAAAAAAAGACAGAAAAAGAGTGACAAGAGAATCAAAATTTCTCGAGTAGAAGACGACACAGATGACTCTATGTTTGAAAGAAGAAAGAAAAAGACTTACACTAGATTTAAAACATCCTATCATAAGGCACGGTCTGATAAAAAGTGTGATTCTCCTGTTGTAGCTAATGTTACAAAAGTAGATGGATCTAAAAAATACCACCAGAAGAAAAACTACTGCCTTTACTGCAGGGAACCACAATCAAAAATTGCACGACACTTGGAACGGAAACATAAGGATAAAAGTGAAGTTGCCAATGCAGTGATATATCCCAAAAAGTCGAAGGAAAGGAGAAATCTGCTGGATCTCCTTCGCAAGCAGGGAAATCGAGCACAAAACATTGATGCACTCACGAAAGGAGAAGGGACACTGGTAGCTTGTAGACAACAAAGTGAAGGCAAGAGCAATCCAAAGGACTATCAGCATTGTTTTGCATGCTTTGGGTACTTCAAGCGCAAGTCTATGTGGAAGCATGCGAAACGGTGCGTGCTTGCACAAAGTGTTCGCAGAACATTACCGGGGAAAACAAGAATACAATCACTGTGTGCTTCTGCTCAACCAGCACCTAAAGATGTGAGCACGAAAGTATGGGCCCTAGTGAATAAGATGACTCAAGATGAAATAACCCTTGCTATTAAAGGTGATAAATACATCATGAAAGTCGGAGAAAAAATGTACAACAAGCACCGTGAAACTGCTTCCCAGCACGACAACATCCGCCAAATTATGCGAGGACTGGGGAGACTTGTGATTTTCGGAAGGACAGTGACCCCTCTAAAAACACTGGAGGATTATATTAATCCACAACACTTTGAACATGTAATTCGAGCTGTGAAATTAGTAGCTGGCTTTGATGATCAGATCAATACATTTGAGAAACCCACACTAGCTACAAAGCTAGGGCAAAGCATCCAGAGGGTTGCAGACATTATGGAGGCTGTAGCCCTCTCAACACAAAACAACGAAAAGAGGCAGGTGGTCGAAGAGTTTAGGCGTATGTACAGTCTAACCTGGAACGAAATGATTTCTTCTGCTGCGTACCGCACACTGGAGGAGAAGAAGTGGAACAAACCGAAGCTCATACCATTAGCAGAGGATGTCAAAAAAATGCACATGCACATGGCGGACAAGCAAAAACAATATCACCAGCAATTATTGTACGAAAAAAACTCAAGGAATTGGAGCAATCTTGTTAAAGTTATATTAGCACAGATAATCTTTTTCAACAGAAGGCGCGAAGGTGAAGTCTCGAAGATGAGCTTAGAAGTATTTATCACACGGGATAAGTCAACATTTAATGAGGATGTTGGAGACGCCCTGACTGGACTGGAAAAAAAGCTTTGCCAACATTTTGAGCGTGTAGAAATTCGTGGGAAGCGCGGCAGGAAGGTGCCTATTATCTTAACTCCTGCTATGGTGCAGTCTCTCGAGCTACTTGTTGAGGAGCGAAGCTCATGTGGTGTTGGTGAAAATATGTATTTGTTTGCTAGACCAGGGTTTGGAACAAGACTTCGTGGGTCTGACTGTATCCGGGAGTTGGCTAAAAACTGTGGGGCCCAAAGTCCTGCAACTCTGTCTTCCACTAAACTGAGAAAACAAGTGGCCACTCTTTCAAGAGTACTCAATCTCAATGACACTGAACAAGATCTTTTGGCAGACTTTCTAGGACATGACATCAGGGTGCACAGAAAATTTTATCGCCTCCCCGAAGGAACTTTGCAATTGGCAAAGATAAGCAAGGTCTTGATGGCCTGTGAACAGGGCAGACTAGGAGAATTTAAGGGAAAAAGCCTGGATCAAATCGTGATTTGCCCCAATGGTAAGAAAATTATTCTAAGGATAAGATGCCTTTCCACCTCTATAATTTAAATTCACTGGTATTTGACTTAATCTGCCTTTGTTTGTCACCATAAAGACCAAACTGACATAATGCAAGAAAGCTCTTCATCTCAAGATGATGATCTTGGTGCTGCAGCAGATATGTCAGGTATTCTTCTGATTTGTGTGCCAGACAAGAAATTTTTTTTGTAAATTAAAGTTATGTTTCATTGACGGTCGGTTTGCATGTAAAAATAACATCAGTGCCAAATTGAATGTTTGCCAGGAGGGGAACAGGTTAATCAGAAGAAGAAATGTGCTTCAAAACAGAGGCGGCTTGCACAGAAGCAAGGCTCAGCAGGTAAGAATTTTGCATGTTGATTACGTGTCCTGATGGTCGCTAACTAATATGTCAGTCAAATATGTCCGTCAGCTCTATTAACAGTAATGTTGCTGTATAACTTTCACCAACAGATAGGTGGTGAATGTTCCTGATCTAGAATAGAATAGAATAGAAATCCCTTTATTGTCATTGTACTCAAGTGTGCAACGAGATTAGAGGGCTCCCCTCTCCAGTGCAATACAACAATAATACAGACAAATATATAAATTAGATAAATAAAGAAGACAGTGCAATGGAATTCAGTGCTGAATAGGGCATATAGAAACACATCAGGGTGGTCTCGTGTGTGTGTGTGAGAGTTCAGTATGGAGATGGCTCTCGGAAAGAAACTGTTTCTCAGTCTATTGGTCCTTGATTTGATGCATCTGTAGCGCCTGCCAGAGGGCAACAGGTCGAACAGGTGTGAGTTCGGGTGGGTATTGTCATTGACGATGTTGAGAGCCCTTCTGAGGCACCGGGCGGTGTAGATGTCCGACAGTGGGGGGAGAGGGCAGCCAATAATCCTTTGCGCTGTTTTGACTGTCCTCTGGAGCCTCACTCTGTCCGCCTCAGTGCAGCCGCTGTACCAGGTGGAGACACAGTACGTCAGCAGGCTCTCGATGGACGAGTGGTAGAAGGCCAGCAGCAGCTTCCTGTCCAGGTTGAATTTCCTGAGGACTCTCAGGAAGTGCAGACGTTGGCGGACCTTCTTTACCACTGCTGTGGTGTTGTGACTCCAAGAAAGGTCATCGGAGATCTGTACTCCCAGGAACTTGAACGTGTGGACCCTCTCCACACACACGCCTTCGATGCAGAGGGGGGGCGGCAGCGTCTTGTTCCTCCTGAAGTCGACGACAATCTCCTTTGTTTTAGCAGAGTTAAGGTGCAGTCTGTTGTCCTTGCACCAAGTTGTCAGTCTCTTTACCTCCTCTCTGTAGGCTGTCTCGTCACCTTCCGAGATCAGACATCTAGTGATGCCCAATGGGCTGATAAACGGAACCAATATATCTTGAGAATTTCTGCCATGTTTTCTCTGCCTATGAGGTGTCAGTAGGCTAGACAAGCTATCTACATCATTTTGCTCCTGATTACTATTTTCCAGGGGAGGATCCTGGAAAAGGTGCTTCAAAGCAACAGCTTGGACAGAATCAAGGCTCTGGTGGCTAGAATTTTGTTTTATGTGTCCTGTGTTTCGACATGAATTTTATTGCTTTGTTTTATGAATGTTTCTGTACAGTGACGCTGGATGGGCATACAATTACAAAAGTTGCAGAGGCTCATTCTTTCTCCGAGGTCATTTTCTATGAATGTTTTCCAGGCGGAGCTTCAGTTCTTCGACAAAAACAACAACCTGGAGAAGAACAGCATTCAGGTGTGTGAAACATGGCTTTGACTTTTACATTTATGTCACTGGCTCACCAAACAATGAATATATTGAGCTGAAAATTGAGAATTTTGACTTGAAAATTAAAAAAAAAAAAAAAGCGACTCGCAAAAAAGAGCCCTCTTGCAACGAGCTAGGGCAATGTTACTCAAGTAGTGTTGCCCAATGGGTGGATAAATTGTACCAGAATGAAAATATTAACTCATGCCTTGTTTTCACCACTTAATGATATGACAATAGGCTAGTGATGCATTGTAAATGATTTTATTTCCCATGAATATTTTCCAGGAGAGGAACCTCCACCTCAGGATAAGAAAGGTGGACAACTTGGACAGAAGCGAGGATCACGAGGTAAGAATGTCCTATCATTTTTAGGTCTCCTGTGCCTTGTACATGTAAATTAAATTATTGTTGTAGAAGTTTCTAGACACTGTAACTGAATAGCAAGAGGGAAACAAAATGCTCATTTACCCTTTTCATGCCAGACACAAGTTACTACGTCCAGTCTCTTCTGCTCGGCAGGGATAGTTACTCATTGCATTGCCTTTGCCTTACAAATAGTGTTAAGATGTGAAAATAACCTCCTGATGTTTCATGGAGACACCCCTAAAGATAATGTTACGTCATTGCCGTTTATGTGGTGACTACAGTTATGACAAATGTGCACTTTTTGCTTTGTTTCAAGTGGAATTAAATTAAAGATAAATATAAAGCCAATACCGTGACTCATTACAACTTTGCAGATTCACGGACAATCAAACAGTTGTCTATGCCTGCGTGAAGCGAATCAGTAAAATCAAGGATGTACATATGTGAGCCGGCTGTTCAGATTGTGGTTGCTTTGCAAAAAATCCAATAGGACCACATATAAAAGCAACCCAGGTTGGATTTGAAAAAAATCTTAATCAGACTATCACAAAAAACAAGATGCAGGTCATATATGGGCAAAAAAAAAACATCCAATCCGGGTTGCATTTCTCTTCAATGTGAACCTAGTCAAACAGAACAGTCCAGTTGCAATTGATTCAATGCCTTCAGAATAAAATGACTTGCATGAATGAGAATATTCACAGGCAATGACCTGCAGATCACCCTGAGTTGACGTAAACTCCTCTTGTAGTTACCTAGTTAATCTGAGTAAAAGAACTTAAGAAGAAAAATAAGATGATAGCCTAAAGCTGGTGTGGTAGGAAAAGACAACAACAAAAAATGTAAATGAAATCGTACTGCACAAGTGAACAGTTCAACACCTAATTAACATGAAGTGAATTTTCCTTTCCTTTCCTCACCTTCCAAATGGAATGCCTTGTCTGTTTTTTTAATGATTAATTCAGAATCCTCTTTTGCTGGTAGCATCAACAACAAATGTGTCGGCTGTGATTTGTTTGAGAACAA
The DNA here is from genome assembly GCF_059441095.1 of Idiotropiscis lumnitzeri. Lineage (NCBI taxonomy): Eukaryota > Metazoa > Chordata > Actinopteri > Syngnathiformes > Syngnathidae > Idiotropiscis > Idiotropiscis lumnitzeri. The sequence continues at coordinate 282,243 of NW_028283738.1, read as the reverse complement.
AAAGAAGCTATCAATAAGGATAAATGTATTGTGATGTATTTATTTTATATATTATAAAATATATATTTTTTGTAATATCGTCGCAGCCCCGATTATATTCACTGACAACCTATTCAGGTCAACCCAAGTTCTTGGAAAACAATAGGCACAGAGACTACACCTATTGGGCAGGGAGGAAAGTCAAGAATGTCTTTAATTTCCAAAGTATCTGTGCTTTAAGTGTTTTTACTCTCTTTTCAAGGTACGAATCGACCCAAACGAAAGTGGTCAACTGAAGAGGTTAAGGCTGTTGAACACTCTTTGATGGACTTTATACGCACGGGTAAGACCCCGGGAAAAGCAGACTGCGAGAGATGCATCGCAGCTTCCCCGGGAGCCCTTGCTGAGAGGGACTGGAAGGCCGTTAAATTCTATGTCCACAACAGGATTGTTTCTGATCAGAGGCTATAGACACAGGTCACCACTACTTTCTCGCTGTATAATGTGCTGCACACACTGTATAATGTATATATTTATTACGTATAATAAATGACATCCTTTGATGACATAATAAGTCGGTAGGAGAAACTGCAGACTTGTCTCAAATTTGATCTATTTACTTCATTTATTATTTTTATTATTCATATTATATTATTCTTTTATTTAGTGGTTGCTCTTTTGTAACTTATTTTAAAAAAACAGGTGTAAGTGTCATCATACCGTCGACATCAATAGGATAGTTAATTTAGTTTAATTTAGATCCAACATATGGCTTACTTTAAAGAGAATTGAGCTTTAAGCCCCTCACTGCGCGGCTAACATTTGCAACTTGAGCAGCAAACGTTTGCTTTTGCTGTTGAAGGAAGCAAAATGCTTGTTCATGTCAGGGTTTATTTAACATTTGCCAAATGTGGTACTGTTAAAATACATTGTCCACACCCAAGTTGAGAGATGTATTTAATTCTGGTGATGCCAAGGAAGTGTTGTCCAAAAAAGGTAGGTATTTATTTGGGGGTTTTAAAGGTTATATTCTTAGGTAATATTGTGACACTGTTAATAAATATATATCTATTTATCTATCTATCTATATATATATTAATTCGGGGATGTCTCATTTGTTCCTATGATGTCTAAAAAAGGTGGTCTTAAAAAGGTAGGCATTTTTTGGGGGGGTGGTCTTAAAAAGGTAGGCATTTTTTTTGGGGTGGTCTTAAAAAGGTAGGCATTTTATGGGTAGTCTTAAAAAGGCAAAATCTAATGTTATATTGTGATACAATTAAAATAGATTTTTTTCCAAGTTCAAGGATGCCTTTCATTTGTTCCTGTGATGTCTAGAAAGGGTGGTCCTGGAAAGTAGGCATTTTATGGGTGGTCTTAAGAAGGTAACAAATGCAAGAAGGGGTGTGTGTGTGGGGGGGGGGTGCGTGTGTGTGTGGGTGTTTGTCTTTGCACTATTGTGAGGACCAGTATCTGACAGCACAATCATAGCGTGGGGAGCCAAAACCTGGTCCCCACGAATTTAACCATTGATTTAGTCATAAAATGACCTAAGAAGTGTCCTGTCAAATTTTCAAAGGTAGCCCCAAGATGCACAAAAACCAACATTTTTGTGTATAACTGTGTTTGCTCTATGCTGCTCCTAGTGGCCGAAAATGGTACTGCACCCACACACAAAACACACGCTTACACACACAAAAAAATCAGTTCTTAATACAATGCGGGGACACCTTGCGCAAGATGGCTACAGCACACACAATAATTTAGGTTTTCATGCATTGTGGGTTCACCTTGAGCAAAATGGCTGCAACAGGAAGCGATCTACCTAACTCAAGATGGCAAAGTCATGGTTGAAGATGTGATTGAAATGTGAACCTTGAGCTCATCTAGATGATGGTCTAAGAGCTGTCAACATGGAGTACAATGCTACCAACAAAGTAAAAGGAGCCTTACGAAACATGTTCCTGCTGAAAGTGATAAACTGCACAATGTGATTAGTATGTCAAATCAAGTCAAATTCATTTGTATAGCCCTTAAGCTCACAAAGTCTCAAAGGGCTTCACATGCCCACAATCCACATCCCCTGATCTTAACCCCCTGGAGGGCAAGGAATAACTCAAAAGAAGTATACAGGTACCAAAGGATGTTGGTTTTTTAAAAAAGATTACATTGACATTTACATACAATATTCACTACATGGTAATGAAAGCTGAAGAACAAGCTTATGCCTACCCCACCATACAAAATAGTACAGCAGGGGCATCCAAACCTTTTGCATCAAGAAACTCATGTTAACACAAAAAACAGAAATACTATGCAGTAGAAATAAATATGAAAATAAGAATCATCCCTACAGTACAGCTGTCTTCAATCTGAATTCATTCACTGTGGTGTTTGTAAATGCGTTTGTGATGTGTCTTTGCTTGTGTGAAGCACATTGTGCCTTGCGAATGAAATGTGCTTCATAAATTAAGCTGCCTTTCCTTACCGCTTGTTCTGGACTCCATAGAAAAATAAGTTTTTAATGTCAATGTTACATTACTGGGTAGATAAAAAAAATCCAATAAAATGGAAAATTTCAGTCAATAATGTTTGTGGTTTAAACTATTAATCCATCCATTCATCCATTTTCTACCACTTATCCTGGGATGGTTCATGGTGGCAACATCTTTAACGGGGAAGCCCAGACTTCCCTCTTCCCAGCTACTTCTTCAAACTCTTTCGGGGGATTCAAAGGTGTTAGCAGAGAAATTCCTCGGGCCCCCTGCCAGTGAGACAAGTACGGGATGCCTCACCAAGGAGGCGTCCCGGAGAAATCCTAAACAACTGCCCGAGGCTCCTCATCTGGCGCCTCTCAAGTTAGAGGAGGAGCAGATCGTCTCTGAGTCCCTCCTGGATGACCAAGCTTCTCACCCTATCTAAAAGGGATATGTGGAGGAAACTTATTTTGGCCGCTTATATCCAGGATCACATTCTTTCGATCACGACCCACATCTGGTGACCATAGCTGAGGGTAAGATTATAGATCGACCGGTCTATCGACAAGGACCAGAATTCCTGGAAGCATTTTGTTTGAGTTCGGCAAACTTCTCCCAAGCCTGAATTTTTGCTACGGCGACTGCCACAGGTGCATTTCGCTTGGCCAGCTGGTACCCGTCAGCTGTCTACAGACACCCACAGGATACACTCAGAAAGACACCTTCTCCAGCTTGTCGGCATCCCGCTCCACTGAGGTCCAACAGCGGGTTTGGGAATTGCTGAAATGACATCTACCACGACCACAGCTCAGATTGGATGCTTCAACAATTGACCCATGAATCATGGTCCACTCTGACTCAATGTCCCCCGATTCCTCCAGGACATGTTCAAAGTTCTGCTGTAGGTGGGAGTTGAAGCTCTTTCTGACAGGGGATTCTGTCAGAAGTTCCCAGCAAACCCTCACAATAGATTCGGGTTTGCCAGGTTGGACTGACGTCTCCCACAATCGTCAACGCACCACCAGGTGTTGATCAGTTGAAAGATCCGTCCCTCTCTTCACCCGAGTGTCCAAAACATGCAGTCGCAAATACGATAACCACAAAATTGATCATTGAACATGACATGACAGTCACAGAAGTCCAATGATTAAAAATTTTGTGGATCAGCACAAACAACATTCAGGACCCGCCCCCGAACTGAAGGCGGAGGGAGGCTTCACTCTCGTCCACTGGGATGAACGCCAATTTACAAGCACCAACCCAGGGGGAATAAACCCACACCTGCCCTGGAAATATCACATTGGGGAACTCCAGAGTGGAACAGAGTCCAAAACCCCTTGAGAGGACTGATACCAGAGCACACACTGTGTCTGGAGCCGAGTCCGACTCTGTCTGATTCTCAAATAGTGGGGGGGCGCGGTGCGATGCTGAGGGGGGGCGTGTGGGACCCTGGGGGACATGTTTTTTTGCATGGTTTTGGGACAGAAAAAGGCGATCTCAGACAACGCCAGTTTGAGCTCGTCAAAGCTGTTTGTGCCCCTAGTTCACGCAGTACTGGTTTTAAAAAAGTGTCGCCCTGTCACGCAGTACTGATTAAAAAAAAAAAGGGTCGCGCTGTCACGCAGCACTGATTAAAAAAAAAGTGAAGTGATTTCTTTCGCCGCTCCTTAAATGCCCCGCGCCAAGCTATCTTGCGCCGCAGCACAACGGACTTCATTGGAACTATATGTAAGTCCGCGCACAGCAGCAGCAACAAGCAACGTGATGGCAAATAAACAACACTGCAAACAAGTAGCGTTCTAAATGAGGAGGCAAGCAAGGAGGCGCTAAGCGCGCTAATCGCTAAAATGAATTGCTTCGATGGACGCTCGACTTTTAACAGAAGTCTGACTCGAACCGCGTTTGGGCGGAGAGCCAGCAGCTATGAACAGAAATGTTGCATTGCAACCATTAGTTATCGAAACAAAATAAGACGACGTCTACGTGAGCAATTTAGTAGATGCTCTCAGGCTGGACCACGGAAGTGGCTGACGTCATCACGACAAAGAGGTTCGACGTCAAACGTATTGTAAACAAAAAAAAACGTATATTATTAAAACTGTTGCTTTATGAAGAATTTTTGTTTAAAATCCCCCTTGCTCTTTTTGTCTTTTCTATATTATGTACGTATTAATAACTGTTTGATTTCTTAAAGTTAAAAAACAAAAACGTATAGTAAATATTTATCATCTCATCAATATTAGCACCACAGAGTACTGAGTTTCGAGATCCTCACAATAGTCGTTCTCAAAATGATATATTTTTTTTATCAATTTAGCTTTGTCAAGGTAAGATATTTTATTGACAATCTAACATTAAAATGCAAAGAACATGTACATTAGTACGAAATGTAAAAAAAATTGTGGTGGGGGGGGGGTGCGAATTGTTTTCTTCTTGGTAGGGGGGGCATGACAGGAAATAATTGAGAACCACTGGTCTAGTCACACACCAGCTCGGGTTCATTCCCTACCAGAGAAATGACATTCCATGTCCCCAGAGCTAGGCGCTTTATGTTGCAGGGGATTGGACTGCCTTTGACTGCCTCCTAGCTCAAAGGAAACCCAAATTCTTTGGTCCCGCCCACTGGTAGTGAGCCGAAGTCCTTGTATTAAATAATAAATAAATACATAAAATTAAAAAATTAATAAATTTAAAAAACTGACCGATCCACTGCTTGGGTTAGTTTGACCCACCTTGAGATCCGTTCCCACTCAGTGACAGTGTTTACAAGCCACTGCCACCAGGCCAGTGAACCCGACGTCCAGGCAGTGACAAAAAACATGATCAAATTACATTGCTCATCATAAGGTGTTTGTGAGATGCTCTTTGTATGTTTCCTCAATTAAGACCCGTTTTCCATTGGTGTATTTGAAAAAAGTGGTGAACCTGTTAAATTCACTACAAAACGTTAAGAAGATGAAAGTAATGTTTAAAGGAATATTATTTTTCTATCGACATGCCGGCGGGCGGGCACAGATAGAGAGTGATAAAGCAGCACCACCCGTGCGGGGCGTGCTGACGAAAAAGCAAGCGCTCCTCCTCTCGTCGCGTCCTTATTAAGTCAAGTCAAGTCAATTTTATTTGTATAGCCCTTAATCACAGACAGTCTCAAAGGGCTTTACATAGCCACAATCGACATCCCCAATCTTAACCCCCAGGAGGGAAAGGAAAAACTCACAAAACCTCATTAGGGGAAAAGTGAGAAACCTTGAGAAGGGACCACAGATGGGGGAATCCCCCTTCCAGGAGGACCAGGCTGCAATGGATGCCAACTGGGCAATATTTGACACATACAATGATGCTATGCAATAATAGATGAGATAATATAAGAGTCAATTGAATGAAGTGCTGCAGGAAGATGACTTCAGTGGAGTGGGTCCTCATCCAGGGCCGTAATATCCATGGCAGCATATCCGAAGATGAGCCTTCGATCTTGTACCAGTCAGTTGGTGTAAATTCAGTACAGCCACTTCCAAGTGAATCGCCATCACCTAATTCGGGGAATTGGGAACAGAAAAGAAAGAACAGAAATAGCAAACAGGCCAACAAGTAGTTCAATGAAGTGCTGAAATATAAGGAAATCAGAAAAGGCGCTGCATGAAGACGACTTCGGCAGAGCAGGTCCCTTCCCGGTTCGTCAGTGCCGTAATCTTCAAAGCATGTCCCCATCACCTAATTCCCAAGCAGGGGAAGGAGGGGGCAGAAAAGAGAAGAACCGGCAGTAAACAGGCCAACAAATAATTAAATTAGATGCTAAAGTATATAAATAAATTGATCAAATGTCGCGCTGCAGGAAGACGACATCACTGGAACAGGTGCATGCCCAGTTGGTCAATGCCTTAAACTTCCTAGTGGGTCACCGTCACCTAATCCCCCAGCCGGGGGAAAAGGGGGCACAAAAGAAAACAAAAGAAAAAAAAAGCGGCAGTAAACAGGCCAACAAATATTTCAGCTAAATGCACAAGAGCATAAATGAGTCTTTAATAGTGTTTTGAACATTTCTACTGAAGTGGCGCCTCTAATATCTGAGGGTAGTGCATTCCAAAGCATTGGTGCCCGAATAGAGAACGCTCTAGGACCTGCGGACTTCTTTTTGGCTCGCGGGATCACTAAAAGACCAGCATTTTGTGAGCGAAGGTTTCGGGACGGAACATATGGTACCACGAGGTCAACGAGATAAGGTGCTAAGCCGTGCAATATTTTAAAAGTAAGTAGCAGAACTTTAAAATCACATCTCAAGTGGACCGGAAGCCAATGCAAATTGGCTAATATGATCAAATTTTCTCGTCTTAGTTAAGAGTCTAGCTGCTGCATTTTGAACTAACTGCAGACTTTTAATACTCGACATGGGGAGACCCGAGAGCAAAGCGTTACAATAGTCGAGGCGAGACGTAACAAACGCATGGATTAAGATTTCCGCGTCACACGTTGATAGAATTGGGCGAATTTTAGCAATGTTACGCAGATGAAAAAAACGCAGTTCGAGTAATATTTTTAATGTGCATTTGAAATGACATAGTTGCGTCAAATATAACACCTGTTGTGCGCGCCTCCCAGCGAACACTGGGAGTCGCGGAGTGGACCCCAAAATTGCAGACACAGCAAGATGCGAGTTTACAAAGGTATTTATTGCTACAAATGGTATATATTTTCCAATCAATATAATCAATACAATCAGGGTGCCGACAACTAGAGAACTAAACGCGCTGGCGGAAAGGTCACGCCAGGAAAAAAGGAACTGACGGCAAAACAGAAATCGCTTGCAAAAGGCAAGGAACATAGAACTTAAATTGCTTACCGCTGAAGGGCAAGAGGGAGCCAAACGAACAAACGAGAAAACAAAGGAGAGTAGCCTTAGCTGGATATAAACGAGGGAACAAAAAGCGTCTACTGCAAATGCAGAGCGAGAACAAGGAGCGAGAACAAGGAGCGAGAACAAGGAGCGAGAACAAGGAGCGAGAACAAGGAGCGAGATCGAGAGGTACGAGATCGAGACGTGGGATCATGAGTCGTGAGCGATGAGCAATATTCCGACGCTGAGGAGTCCGTTCCCTTGGCTTAAGTAGCGTAGTAATCATGGTGTTGATCAGAGCCTGGTGCGCAACCGGTGGGCACGTCTGTTCCGCAAGGGCGGCACGGATCGAGGAGGTAAGGCTGGAGGGAAACGCCCATTCAGCTGGGAAAACAATAACAACAAGACAAGGCATGACAGGACGGATCATGACAACACCGAGTGTATATATAAGGGAAAAAACACATGAAAAAGGCTCAATAGTGAGCCACGCTGCTGTAAACAGGCAGCCACTCGCGCGGCGCCGGAACCGGAAAAGAAAAAAAATTAGAATACACATTACTGTGGCTGGATTTTCAAGCTTAATGTTGCGGGTAATGGAGTCACCTATCACTAAGGTGCGGGAGCCATGAGACCGAGGTGGAATGGAACTGCTATGTGTCTTAACAGGCTCACCGCGATTAGCAAGCCGTTTTCGGCCAATGCGAACCAGACTAGCAGGTTGGCTACAACCCGTGCTAACAGTCGTGTCCGCCACGTTTACGCTTACCACATTACTCTGCTCTAGCTGGCGGACACGTCCCTCTAGCAGGGAGAGTCTTTCCATGAGAATGGTGCAAGTGTTGCATGTGGTGGTGCACGAAACCATAGTTGCGTTTACTCGCCCGGTGGATAAAAGCGGAGGAAAAGATGTCGCGCCGAAAGTGACGTCCTGTCGCGCCGAGTGTTGCAATATTAGGACAGAAAAAAGACGCTGTTGAATTTGACCTATTCGCAGTTCGAGCAGGTGCTTAACGCTGGAGAATATCACCACTTCGAAGTTCAAACTGCTGTTGAAACGGATGGGTAAGTGTTTTTCGTTTGTTTTTATTCAAAACATGCCTCGAGTGCATTTGTTCATGGTTAGAGATAGTTGTGTGGAAAACACTATACAAAGTAGCACCATGGATGTGGGCCTACAACACTGGCCTAGCAAACATGTGCTCCTACATCGACATAATTGACGAGCTCCAGTTAAGCATTGAATAATTATAAAACGTCATGGTGCTTTTACTCATTTAAAGAACTAAACCGACGCGTATTGTCATCCGGTGGTCAGGTTTGCATTGAATGTGAGCACGAGGGACGCTAGCTTGTTGCGTTAGCTTTGCGGAGCTAACAGCTTGCACTTTTGTTATAGAACAACAGAATGCAAGTACCATGATAATTTCTGTCATTAATTTTTGTGTAAGACACGATGTTCACTGGTTAATTACATGATTCTTAAAGCAAAGGTTACTGTGAATGCAATTTTGGTAAGATTTTTGTAGTCACACTGCATAAATCTGTCTGTGTCTGTTGTTTAAACTTCAATATAAACTATTATGGTTGAAATCGTTAATTGGGATGGAGGGATTGATATTTTTTTTAATTTATAATTTATTTTTCTTACGCTGATATTGTTAAAACTCCATTTAGCCTATAGTATGAATAATTATCAACACAAAACTGTCTTTTTTCTTTATAGAATAAACAATGCCTTCCCTGAGATGCAGGAAGTCCCCAAAGCAGGATACTATTGAACATGCAGTCAAGGGTCTGGACAAGACTGCAGAGTTAGAAGCGAAGTATATAAACTCATTTAAAGGTATGATGTTAACGCTTTTGCTAAGATATATTATTGTTTTCTGATAACCAAGCTGACATCGTTTTTTAAGTGGTTATTTTACATTAAGAGTGTCTTGACCTTTTCTTTTGCCACAATTTGCCACTTTTGTCAGTTTCAAGTTATTTCAGTGAGCGTGAAACCTGATGGTAGGAGTTCTATCTAAATTAAGGCTGTACTTGATGACGCCCTCCGGCATTTTTATACCACAATAGACCGGTTAACAAGTCTGATTTTGATAGTCTAGTGTAAAGCACGTAATACGTCACAGACATCACGTGACGCGATCCAATATGACTGTGTACAGTGGATGTCATTGTTTTGAAACTAAATAAACTTAAAGTTTTTTTTTTTACGTAACCAGGTGCCATTGACATTTGTACTTTCAGTCCTAATACATACTGGCTAATGCAATGCTGGAAAATGAATTTTGGCTGGTCTGTTCCTTTAAAATCATAAAGAAGGGCTCTGCTCTATCCCTCACAAGAAGCAATGTTTCAAACCACCCTACATTAGTATAGTGGCCCAAATGAATACGATGACTCCTTATTTGTGTGCTTAAAAATATTACGAAGCTAACTTGATTTCCCTGTTAACTAGGTCGAGGAGTATTTACCAAGGCCCCTTTCAGGAAAGACGACTTTATTCTTTATTATGGAGTACAGAGGAAAATTGATAGATTCTGATGAATCTCAACGCAGGAAGATGGATGGAAGAGGCACTGTCTTTTTGTTTGACTTCCGCCGGCAAGAAAAAACTTGGAGGTGAGGCTAAGATTGAGATGTTATCTTATTTTTGTTTTTATTTAAAAAAATAAACACATACTCATCCCATAAGTGTTAGGGGAAAAATCATTCTCTAAGCAAAAATGTATAATTACTTTTATTCATGCGTTGAATCTTTACAAATGAAAATATAGACCTGAAGTCTCAAAGACAAGCTGTTAATAGGGTCTGATTCCAATAGTAATTTCTTGTATGATTTGATTTAGAAGATTTAAAAATTGTGGATTTCCTATTTTTATGTTTTGTGTACACAAGATTGTCTCAAAGATTAATTTCTGACATTGATTGAATAATTTTTTTTTTTTTTTTTAAAATCTATTTTAAGTGTTGATGCAGCTCAAGAAGATGGCAGTCTGGGAAGACTGGTTAATGATGACCACATGCACCCCAACTGTAAAATGAAGAAGATGACAACAGAGGACTGACCACACCTCTGTCTGTTTGCGCTCCGAGACATTGATGTTGGCGAAGAAATAACTTAAGACTATGGACCAGCTGACTGGCCTTGGAGAACACAGGTTTGTAAGATGCATCTTTAAGTACAATAACAGAGCCCACTTGTGGTGTTCTGGTGATGTAGTTTCCAATTAGTTTGGCAATCTAATAAATGTATGTGAGGTTTCTATGGAAGTTGAACATGCTGACTGACTGGGGGAGTTCTCCATTGTCCACTATCTGTAATTCAAATTTGTGGGTCTGAGTCAAAGTTTGGCTCTGCAGGAACAACGAACTGGTCAGGGAGTGACAGTATTACAAAGTTCTGCATTACTCCTTTCTGGGCGGTGGCCCTGTTAGGCCATCATATGCCATATTGCAAATATCCCCATTGTGGGACTAATAAAGGACATCTTTATGTTGTGGTTTCCCTACCAGAACCAGCACCAACCCTTTATATTCATGATATAAAACACTGTTTCAATTTGATATTTAGCCTTTCTATACTGTCAAAATAGAAGACCCCAGGCTTTCCTGCGCTCCCTTGCCCAATTGGCGGTGTTCAGGAGACAACCTGGGACTGAAATATCAGTCACAACCAGTGTTGTTTTCGTCACTGATGACTATGACGAAAATACTTCGTTAACGCCCCTTTTTTAATGACGATGACAAGCTAAACGAGGTTCTTTTATGACGAAAACATGACGTGATGTACATGAATTTTTTTCGTTGACGAGACAAAATTGTTAGCATGTGGTTCATAAATTATTTTATGTTGCTTTTAGTGAAATAAAGCCACAACAGTTGCCCAACAAAATGTTTTGCTTCTCGGCTTATTTTGGAGCAGTGAGCATTGATTCCACTGTTGCCACTTTTTTCTGTTTGTAATGAAGAATCCTTAGTAGTCCATCCAAAAGTCTTTGTTATTGGGTGGAAACCTTGAATGCCTTGTTTTAACTCAAATGGACTTAAACCCATCCATCCATCCATCCATCCGTTATCTGTACCGCTTCTCCTCACTAGGGTCGCGGGGGGTGTTGGAGCCTATCCCAGCTGTCTTCGGCAGTAGGCGAGGTACACCCTGAATTGGTGTCCAGCCAATCGCAGGGCATACATAGATGAACAACCATCCACGCTCACACTCATGCCTAGGGGCAATTAGAGTGTCCAAGCAACTTGCCATGCATGTTTTAAGAATATGGGAAGAAACCGTATTACCCAGAGGAAACCCACGCAGACACAGGGAGAACATGCAAACTCCACTCAGGAAGGCCGGAGCCAGAATCGTACCTACGACCTCAATATTGTGAGGCCATCATGCTAACCAGTTGGGCCACCGTGCCGCTTGGACTAAAACCTTTGTGAATAAATTGACGAAAACTAGGGTAAAACTTTTTTTGCGTTTCCGTCGACTAAAACTGGACTAAAACCCTTTTTTTAGTTTTCGTTGACTAAAACTGGACTAAAACTATAACGAATTGGGATGACTAAATGTGATGTAAACAAATCAGCACTTTGTCCAAATGACTTGGACAAAATCTAAAATGCCTGCCAAAAACAACACTGGTCACAACACGTGTCTACAGAAGATTAATTGGCATGGGCGAAATTAATTAGTTTTATTTCATTCATGAGCTTATGTTTTGTTTTGGGTGGCTAAGGCTTAAAATGTGTAAAAATCTAATCCAACCTCAAATATAATTAATTCAATAAATTTATGATGCTACTAAAACATCAAAGCAGCCTCCTCCAGGCTTTACAGACTCAGAAATGGAGGTATGCGTATCGTGTGCTCATCCTGTCGTGTCTTGAGATGTTAAAATTGCAGTTAGATAGACGTGTGCTGATTAGACAAGACTTCTAATATATCTGGTGTCACAGGATATTTGTCAGTGAATGTGTATGTCTGGTTTGAGGCTCACTCAGCTTTTTCTTGTGTTGTGGGGTCCAGTTGAGTTGAATTGCGAGTAGGTATGTTGGCCATCTGACACCCAACTGTCAGGTTTGTGTTTGTGGGGACCCCGTAGAGCCATTTTTATTGTTGACATAAATCATAGCTAATCATCTTTTCCTTCATTATCATATGAAATACAGTTAGGAGTTGTATGTGCCTTTACTATGTTATAATCTTAGAACCTACCAGCCACTACAGCTGTCCGACAAGAAGACTTTTGGCTGTCCTGTGCTCCATTGCGTCCCTGGTGGCATTCAAAAGACAACCTGTGACTGAAATATCAGTCACAACATATCTCTACTGAAGATTAATTGTCATGCGCTAAAGTAATTGCTTTTGTTTCATTCGTGAACTTGTTAGTTTTTGTTTTGGGTGGCCAAAGCCTAAAAATGTGTAAAATTCTGATCCATTTTCTTTTTTTAATTCATTAAATTAATATTCAACTTGTTCATTAGGATGGAGGACAATCGACAATGACTGAATCGGCTGAGGTTGATGCCACCAGAACATCGAAGCAGCCTTCTCAAGGTTTGACAGACTCTGAAAAGGAGGTATGCGTATCATGTGGTCATCCTGTCGTGTCTTGAGATGTTAAAATTACAGTTAGATAGACCTGTGCTGGTTGGACAAGTTTTCTAATATATCTGGACATAAATCGTAGCTAATAATATTTTCCCTCATCATCATATGATATACAGTTATGCGTAGTATATGTCTTTACTATGTTACAATCTAAGAACCTACCAGCCACCACAGTTCTCTCATTGGGAGATTTAAGCTTTCGTCAGGCTGTCGACTGCTGCATTGCCCTCTTATTGGCTTTAAGTACACAACCTGTAACTGAATTATCTGTCAGAACAGAACCTATGTGTCCACAGCAGGTGATTTGGCATGTGGATTCTAAGTGAATTCTTCAGATTTTTAGAAAATAGGTAAAATTGTGATCAAAAGTTTAAATTGTCTAAAATTCTGGTATAGTTTGCAATAGTATATCTATTAAATCATTTCAAAACTTCTTAACAAGGATGGAGAACATTGGCTGTGACCGAATTGGTTGAGGTTTAGATTACCAGGACCATTGAGCAGCCTCCTCGGGATCTACAAATTTAGGAATGAAGATATGCATCCCATGTTACAATCCTGTTATGGCCCGAGGTTTTGAAGTTGCAGTTTCATATTGGGCTGGGCGATATGGCTGATAAGTACATAGCGATATAAGTATTTCATATGGGTCCATCGATACACATTGAATTCTTTTTTTATATTATTTTATTTATTTATTATTTTTTTTATTTTCCAATATTTTCACTGCCCTGTAAAAAAACATTTAATGTAGTTTTCCTCCCGGGAGCTTTTTGTTACGGTCAATTAAGTGTTTTTGTTAAATATAGCTGCGTAGAATAATTATATGCATTATTATCGTACCACAATGTTTTGGTTTTGCAAATAATTTCCTAAAATCATTCTAATTTTGTTATTACATTATTTTGTCATATCATTCATCAATATTTTAGTTTGTTTTTTTTCCAAATAGAATTAAGACCTTTTTCTGTGCAGATTCCTCTGGGAATTAAGTATTTAATGGGTTCTCAATTTTCTCTAGGACTCTGATGTAACCCAGTCTCCTCCCTTGGACAAAAAATATGGGCTGAATCTTCCTTGGAATAACGACACAGATTCTGACGAATCATTGTCAAATCCTGCCCCTGAACTTTGCGCCTCAGACCCAGACCATATTACTATCCCAAGGCTCAGGACGACCAAAAGTATACAGGTAAACAACCCATATAGATTTCAGGGAATCTTACAAGCAAATTGCATATATTTTATTGGTCTCCTGCCTTCTATCCTTTATATTTCGCTGTTGTTGTTGTTTTTTAGATTAAAAAAACAGGCTGACTTTGGAATGGATAAGCATTATTACTCCAACTCAGATGACAGTGGAGATGAATATATTCCGGATACAAGTGAGGCCTCTGATTCAGACGGAAGTGAATCTTTGGAAATTGTGGTCCCTCTCTTGAAGTCTAAGAATGCCTTCAAAGATTTTTCTCCCTCACCACGAATCTCAAAAGCCACCTCAACGCAGGTTGTTAATCGAGGGCGTTCACCCGTTCGGAGGAGTAGCAGCACTGGTGTGATTCTTGAATTCTATGGCTCTTCAAATATTTGTGCAGTTTAACACAAATCATCCAAAATAGAATTCAAGCACATCTGTGACAGAAATTCAAATTCAGAAGTCAAAGAGAGAGAACCAAAAAAATCTAATGCTGCGCTTCTTCCGAAGACATATACTGTAAGCATTAAATGTATGTTAGGACAATCTTGAAAAAAGTATTAGACCACCCTTTACTTTTATTTCTTGTTAATTTTATTAACCAAAATATAATGTCCATTTTTATTACAGATTAATGAATACAAAATTTAAAAAAAGGGGGGGGGGGAAACTGTTTGAGACAGTACATTGTCAAAGACAATACCCACCCAAACTCCCACCTGTTTGACCTGATGCCCTCTGGCAGGCGCTACAGATGCATCAAATCGAGGACCAATAGACTGAGAAACAGTTTCTTTCCGAGAGCCATCTCTATTCTGAACTCTCACACACACACGAGACCACCCTTACCTTGCAGAACAGCATCGTGATGTGTTTTTATATACCCTTCAGTATTATTTTCCATTGCACTCTCTTATTTATCTAATTTATATATTTGTCTGTATTATTGTTGTATTGCACTGGAGAGGGGAGCTCTCTAATCTCGTTGCACTCTTGAGTACAATGACAATAAAGGGATTTCTAATTCTAATTCTACAATGCCATCGCTATTGATGCAACTTAAGTGATTTTTGTTACTATAGTAAATAAAAAGGACAATGGCTAGATTCTCGTTATTTTCTCGAATTAAAACTCTAATCAGCTACTTTTTAATCGTTACATTTGTATAAACAAATGTTATGCAACTATATATGTGTTAACTTATACAAGAAATGACGGAAAAGCAAGGGTGGTTTAGTATTTTTTTATCGTATATAGTCTGTATAATATCTTGAACCTATGCTGATGCTGTTTAATACTGATTTAAATAATAATAATAATGTCATCTGTTGGTTTGACATGAACAAAACCTTTCAAGCACTTTTTAAAATTCTAAATACTACCTCTTGTCAGTAAGTTGGTTCACAGTACTGCCTTGGAGTGAAAGTGTGTAGTGCTGAGACAGTCGGTATGTGCTGAGTCGTCTGACGTTTGTGTGACTAGTACCCAGGAAGGTAGCGAAACCAGGCAGTGTGTATGTAGTACCCAGGAAGGCAGAGAAACCAAGCAATGTGTATGTGGTACCCACGAAGGCAGAGAAACCAAGCAGTGTGTATGTGGTACCCGGGAAGGTAGCAAAACCAGGGAGTGTGCATAGATGCAGACCCCAAAAGTGATTAAAACCAAATAAAGTCCCCAGAAGATCGTCTGTAGTCAGGTGAAGGACCCTGTACTTTGTTTAATTGGTAATTTGAAGTGGTTTTTGTGTTTAACTAAATTCCTGGACACTGCCTGATTTTATTTTTTCCAGAGCTGTACAACCACCAGAAAGGGTGGTTCCCACAATGTGAGTTTTGCTCAGGTGGCCCAACAATGTCACAAAAGCAAGTAGGGGTGTGTGTGTGTGTTCATTTTCCCTTATAGTATTGCAGTGCCAACTTTGTGGTCATGCCTTGGGCTGCCGACTTCGCTGCATTGTCAGCGAGGCAGTTTCCAATTATAATTGGGTCATTTTTATTAAGTAAGTTTTGCTTTTTCAAATAATTATTTAGACACGTTTTATGCACAACTTTAATTTTTCTGTTGTGGTTTTAAAGCCCTTGTTTGCCCAATGTCGACAGAACACATGAACATTTATTTTGACCGTCAGTTCACATTGTAACCATACAACCCATACAAGATGGGAAACCCCAAATTTTGACTAGCTCACACCCGCCTACGCTCTTCCTGCTTTTTCTCACAATTTCTCTCTTACAAATTATCTGTTTTGTGACCTTGGTTCTCAAACGCTTCTACTCCTCATCAGTCCGGAATGTGCACCTCATTTCTTTCTTATCAGTCTGGAATGTGCACCTGGTTTTTGTGTCTTACACGCCTGAATCTGTGCAAAACATCATGCTGCTTGTCCTGAACATACACAACCTAGTATCCCTTGAAACGAAATTTCTATTTGCAATCCCCAAAACAAAAAATGTTCCTCCAGTCGGGAGAAAAATGTCCTAAAAAAAAAATGTCTCTCCAGTCGGGAAAAAAAAGGTGTCCATAAGGTCAAGTCGCGGTTTGGTGATAATTTGGAGCGGCTTCCACAGTCGTGTGGCGCCTTCTACTGGTGCGGGAAAAAGTGACGCTGGGCTGAAACGCACCGCACCTTATCAGTGTAATGTGTCCCTGTGACAATTAGGTCGCCGTGCAATGTGAATGTGGTGGACAAGAATGTCATTTTTTGATTCCTTAAGCAGCAGTGAAGACTGCTTGAACACACTCTGACGTGGCTCTCACCACGGGATCCAATTATTGTGACTAATATGCAAATGGATTCACTTTCCTGTGTTCCTGCAGCAACACAAGTCCATGAAGCCATTTTTTGCAGTCACTGTTTGCTCAATGCTCATAGTAATTTGGTAGTGCGTTAAGATGCTCCTTTTTGGTCTCATGTTCCCTTGAACATTATGTTTACTACACACTAGACATGACCTACAAAAATTTTAAAAAGGTTTGTTGTCCTAGCTGTACTTTGGATATCAATCCCCCCTGTTGAGACATGGGAATTTCCATGACTCAATTTAGCGGTTAAATATCAAGTTGGTAGTGCTAACACATCATAATCAATGAGTTAATGCTTGACAAGTTCAAAAAGCTTTGTCAGCCTCAAGTGTTCAAACAATTTTTCTCTTCCGCAAATGTCATTGGCTGGTCATAAATGATGTCCAGCAATGGCCGTGTGATTTCTGAGTAATTTGCAATTCATGCCGACAATAATTACACCTCTATAAAAACATCATTTACTTCTCTGTTATTGGTTTTAAGGCTCTGGTAATGTTTTTTCTTTTTGCTTATCACTGATAATGCGCGCTTTTAAAGTTTTGACGTTTGTTTGAATTCGCCCTTGCTTATTGACTCTGAAATTAAGGTCCAATTGTGTCAGTGCATCACGGCCTAATAAGTAAAACGCACGTTGATGTAGAACTGCTTCTACACTTACTTTTTTTATCTTTGTTTTTTACATCACGTGATCCTCAGTTGCTATCACGACTGGTCCTGAAAAAGTAATGTTTATAACAGGACTTTCTGGTTCTTTATTTTTCTCTCTCTTTCTGCTCAACACGTTCATACTTTTGTGCATAATTTAGGATTTTCTCCTCCATTTGACAAGTCAGCCAATTTAAATTGTGTTATTTTATTTGAAAAGCCTGTAATTTCTTTTCTCTTCACCTAATCACAAATTTCTTATCATAAAAGTAAACATGTTAATTCTATTTCATTTCCTATATTTCTAACTCTGTGACTCATTTTACTTCAACCAGTTCTACCTCAAAGTGAATAGGTACACATTAATGTTATTTGTAGTCTCTAATTTCTTTTCTATTTTAATGAAAATTCTAGCCCTTCTAGCCAAATTTTTCCCTGTGTCATTTCTATCTCTGCATTTGATTCCATTTCTGGTCTATCTTAATACAAACATAATCAACTGAAATATGAAATATAAAATATTTCTTCAATTCACCAAAAAGCAGAATCTAATTCCTATCCTCATTCATTTCTTCAAATGACACCTTCTTTAATCACTAAACTCTCTCTCTGACTTCCTTCTCCTCACTTGGGACCTGCTGTTTCTTCAACACACTCATGATTTTCGACCACACCTCCTCTTTGCCTCCTGTCAAAGTTTTCTCTTTTCCTGATTTCCGAATTCACTGTAGCCTTGCCAAAACTACTCAAAACTATCAATGTGTTGAATCAAAAATGACAAAATCAGGAAACACCTATGCTCTTGCAAAGGTTTCTCATGCTCACTTTCAAAAGCTTCATTCAATTAAGTTTTCATAACACCTACTTCTCCCTTTCTGAAGGAGACAAAAGTATACAATTAAGTAAAAACCATCATCAAAATGATATACCTTGTCAGTTGGATCATGTAATAATAATAATAATGATAATATTCCCTTTATTAGTCCCACAATGGGGAAATTCGAGATTCGAACCCAGGCCTCCTGGGGAGACTGGGTCCTGAACGCGGCGCCTTAGACCACTCGGCCATCCTGGTAAGTAAGTATAAATTGTGTCATCACTAATCTTTTTCTGTAAATTAATCACATCCCCACAACTTGGGCTCATTGTTCTGTAAAAATAAAACTAAGTTCAATTTATGCAACCAACTCAGTGTCCTTCTGGGTACTTCAACCACACAGGTTCGAATTCTGTTACTTTCTACAGTTTTACACTTGAAAATCTGACTATGGCACCTTTCTCACTTGCCCTATCATTTGGAATTGATTTATTATAAGCAATCCTTCATGCACCAGTGTCACATAAAAAAGGGTAATCGGTGACCTATTACGAATACAGTTATTTCAGCTCAGTTATTTCATCAAAGGCCAATATCTCTTGTAAATTTAGGAGGACCTCTACATCTAGAAACTCTCATGGCAATCTCTTGCTATATGGCCTTCTTTACCACGACGCCAACAGCTTAATGTTTTTCGCCTGTGTGCTCCTCTTCTTCCTCCTCTCTGTCGTCTGTTCTCTCTCTTGAATCTGCATGTAAAGCATTCTTCAACTGCTGTTGAAATGGCCCATTTACATTACCATTTTCTTGTAGCCCGCTGTGATTTTTAAACACAGCTGCCATTCTGACTTTGTATTGCTCAAAAGTGTCATAATTTTGTTTCGCTCTTCCCATTTTTCTTTTATCTTTTTTGGGGTCTTTGTCTTTCCATATCTTCACTCATCTTTCTAAACCAGCCGAGGCGTCTGGGTTCAATCTTTTCATAAAACGCACATTAGGCTATTTTTCTATCTCTTTTCTTTGAGCCTATCCCATCGTAAAAGTTATTTTATTTTATTTTCAAATTGGAATATGTCTTTTCCCCTTTATTGATTTCTTTTTGTAAATTTTTTAATTATTTTCCTCAATAAAATCTCATCACTCATCAGTTGCCTTTTGTTGGTTACTAATTATTGATTCCATTTTATCTCTACTTCATCAATCCTTTTAGCACAATTCTAACCACTTTTATCACTCTTTCTGACATTTAGACAGACAGACAGACAAACGTACACACGGGCCCCCAAAACGACACACACAGTTCTCAACACTGAACAATTACAAACAAGAAGAACATTTTAGTAATAACAGCAACACAATCTATTCTTGTCTTTGGCCAATATTAAGTCCTTCAATTCAACTACTATCTCTCTATTGACCTTTTATTCATGCCAATGGATCCTATATCCACTATTTATTCAATTGAATATCTCCTAAATTTATATATGCGTAAATTTCTCTATCTCTTTAGAGTTCTTCTTTGTCTTGTCTATGGTTATTAATTTTGGCGGTACTATTAGTACTTTTGTGAGTGTTTAACTAACCTCCGAATTAATATAAAATTAATTTAATTTTCCATTTAACCTAAATCTTTAATTTATTTTATTAAGATCCTGTTTTTTTGGGGGTTTTTATTCTTCACATGCGTCCAATCCTTACACTGCAGCATATTTCTGGGTTTCATTTTACTACCTAATCTCCCCATTTTACAAATTTTGGTCGAGTTTGTCAACACCTAGGATGTTCTAAAAACTGGTTTCTCATCAGTAGGACAGCAACTCAAATTTCCTGTTGTGGTAATTCTCACTTCAACCTTTTCAGGTGGAGAATTCTTGCCTTTTGCTTCCACAGCAGTCTGCTGTTTATAACCCTACTGCATTACATGGGATAAAATACCAAATGGTATTTGTAATCCCCAATCACACCATTCACTCACTTTGCATACAGTTTTTCACAAACATTCACAAGCAAAATGTACATTGCACTTCCACTGATGTTGCGTTTTCTTTCCCTTTCTTATCTTCAGCTTTCTTTTTTCCATCAACGCACTTCTCACTGCTTCGAAATTCGCCGGATCTTTCAGGCGTGGCTAAAAGTCATATTTTTTCACCCACTTCTCCAAAAATTGGCAACAATCCGGGTCATACCCGTTCATAAACTTCACATCTGAATCTGCTTTCAACTCTTTGGCCACGTTTCGACCCATTTTCCATTGTTGTCTGAAGTCCGCTATCTTTACTCCCACACAACCAATCTTCCACACTCAACCTCAGCCTTTCTTTTCTTTTCCCTCACACACACGCATAGCTGCGCAGCGCCATTCACGCACACACGTACACACACAGATCTCAGTCAAACGAGTTACCAAATAAATTCAAAATAAAAATAATAAAAACCACAGAAAATAATGCCTTATGATTCCCTAAATTGAATGTGAAATTGTGAGTAGACCTTCTCGAGGCTGCCGACCACTTCCATTGTCGACATCGAGGAACACTTAATAGACACTACCGTGTTATCGGTTTGAACGAATTACGACCTAATTTCTTTTTTTTTTTATAACTCCCTAAATAACACGATCTGGTTTAGACGTACTGCAAGACGTTCTTTTACACTACCGCGTTATCCGTAATGATGAGTTGAGATGTTTAACCCTGTTTCTAAACGAGTTACGGCCTAATACTATTTGTAACTCCTTGAATAACGCGATTCGGTTTCGAGACGGACCGCAGAACCGTTAATTGACACTACTGTGCTATCCGTAGGGGAGATCCAGCCTCCTGAGAAGTCCAGCTTCCCTTCAGCTCAATGAGTTATGGCCTAATTCGCTATTTCTATAACTCCTTGGACTAGCACGATCCAGTTTCTTCAACCGAACTACTGCAAAACGGTGGAGACCCGATCTCCGCGCGCGCTGTCTCACTCACCTCTTTCACTCCCCTTCCAATTGTTTTAACATTTTAAAATGTTAAAATGGTGGTACAAAATAACTTGAAAAACAAAACCTGGTTTCCTCCGGATCAGCCTTGTACGATTGGGAACCGACATCCGGGCAGACGGTCGCAACAGGAGCTCGGAGGCCCGCTTTCTCAAATGGTGAAGCGCTGACGTCAGATTCGGTGGCCCCCAAAATATCCAGCGACGAGTGTCGGTCCGGGTGTGGCTCCCGGGATCGGCACCAAATAAATATCAGGTTTAAAAATGCCCTGACGCCTTTTTTAGACTGAAATAACTTATTAAATATGACTGAAAGCCAAAATAAACCAGGCAAAGTTTTCGTTTTGTGCCGTTCAGAATGGGCGAGGGAGCCAGGAGGCGAAACGGGCGTCTTGCCAGTTCAATCCCGCACACCCTCTGACTCTCACCCTCCGTTCTGCCTTTTTATTGAAACTAACTCATCAATAACTAATCACCAGAAGACAGAAAAGCATCAACAACTAATCACCAGGAGACAGAAAACGTCAATAACTCACGGTATAAAGGTCAGTTTAACTAAAGCATCAATGACTAATCACCAGGGACTCCAGCAGGCAGAAAATCATAACTCACGGTGTAAAGGTCAGCTTAACTAAACACATCTTCTGGATACGGTGTCTGTGTGTGTGTGCGTGTGTGTGTGTGTGTGTGTTAAAATAACAAGTAAGTGTCTATGTGTGTGTTAAACATTAATGAGTGTATACAAACATGATTATGAATACACGAACTGATTACCTATCCTCAGCCCATCTTACACTTTTATGCATTTTTTAATCCAAGAAGCTCAGCTACTTTTGCGAGAGTCATTGATCAACCAACTGAACATGAGTGGACGGAATGTAAGTATTGCATTACGAACAATGGGGAATGACTCAATTGTGAACACCCACCTTGTGACTGGTCTAGAAATCAGCAGCTTGGATGGCAAGGAGTTTGTCAAACTGAAGGAAGTGTATACACAAAAGGACATTCTGAGGAGGAAGAGACAGGGATGTCGTGCGGGGGCTAAACGGCAGGCAAGGAGGAGACGATACCACCCCGTCCTCCTGTTCGTTATTATGGGGAATGTTAGATCCCTCCCCAATAAAATGGACACGCTAGCTTGCTGGTGTTCAGGGTTAGGGTTAGACAGAGCTAACGCCGGACGCCGTCGTGGAATTGGACGGCTTCCAAATAATACGTGCGGACAGGACCCTGGAAAGCGGTAAGAGGAAAGGGGGATGGCTGGCTGTGTTTGTTAATGATAGATGGTGTAACCCTGGGATCATAACTGTTAAGGATCAACTTTGCAGTCGGGACATTGAGCGGATAGCTGTGAGCATGCGTCCGTTCTATTTCCGCGAGAGTTCAGTCATGTGATCGCGGTGGCGGCGTACGTGCCACCCTCTGCTAACAGTGAGACTGCCTGTGACGTACTGACTGCAGCTGTGAGCAGGCTACAAACACAGCACCCAAATGCCTTGCTCCTTATCTCTGGTGACTTCAATCATGTTTCTCCTTCCTCATTTCTGCCTTCATTCACACAATACGTAACCTGCCACACCAGAGACAATATTGGACCTTTTCTATACCAACACCAAGGAGGCGTACATATCGCTGTCCCTCCCCCCACTGGGCAAAGCTGATCACAACTTGGTTGCTCTCCTGCCTGTGTACAAACCTCTGGTCCGCAGGCAGCCAGCTGTGACACGCACAGTTCAGAGGTGGTCTGGAGAAGCCGAGGAGGCCTTAAAGGACTGTTTCAACACAGCTGTGTGGGAGGCATTCAGCCAACCCCACGGGGAGTACATTAATGGTCTAACAGATGCAATTACAGCCTATATTAATTTCTGCATGGAGCCCACCATTCCCACCAGGACAGTAAGATGTCTCTCCAACAACAAACCCTGGATCCCACCGGACATTAAATCTCTCCTGAAGGAGAAAAAGAGGGCTTTTGTGTCAGGCGACAAGGAGGAGCTGTAGAGAGTAAAACATCAGCTGAGAAGGAGGATCAGAGAGGGGAAAAAGTACAACCGGTAGCGGATGGAGGAACAACTGCAGAGTAATAACGCCAGGGATGTCTGGATGGGCCTGAAGACCATCTCAGGCCACGGACAACCAGGTAAAACCCAGAAGGGGGGGGGGGGCTTCAGTGGGCAAATGAACCTATTTTTCCAATATGTTTGATCAGATGCCTGCCCCCGCTCAGTCTCCGCTGCTGCAGCCCCCACCAACCCCTCCTGCCGCTGCGAACGAGACCCTTTCTCCTCTCTCTCTCTCCACAGGCTTCAGTTCCGAGCCACATCAGACAACCACCACTTCCTCCTGCTCAGCCTTGTACCTCACATCTCAGGTGAAGAAACGAGGAAGGCAGCGGATCCAGATGGGATTAGCTCCTAGCTCCTCAAATCCTGCGCAGACCAGATGTGTGGAATCGTCCAGCACATGTTCAACCTGAGCCTGAACCTGGGAAGAGCCCCCCAGCTGTTGAAAATATCCTGCCTGGTTGCGGTTCCAAAGACTCCCCATCCGAAGGAGCTCACAACTTCAGACCAGTGGCGTTGCCGTCTAATCTAATGATGACACTGGAGGGATTTGTCCTCTACCACTTCATTTCGCATACCAGCCTGGCATCAGTGTGGGTGATGCCATCATCTACCTGCTCCACACTTCACTCTCCCACTTGGAGATGGCGGGGAGCACTGTGAGGATCATGTTCTTTGATTTCTCCAGTGCTTTCAACACCATCCAGCCCACCCTATTGGGAGACAAGCTGGAGCAGGTGGGAGCGGCCCACCACCTCATCACATGGATCCACGACGACCTCATAAACTGGCCACAGTACATGAGAACACAGGACTGTGTGTCTGACGCGCTCCTCTGCAGCACAGGAGCACCGCAGGGAACTGTTCTGACTCCCTTTCTGTTCACCCTCTACACCTCGGACTACAAATACAATTCCTCTACCTGTCACCTGCAGAAGTTCTCTGATGACTCTGCGATTGTCGGCCTCATCACTGACAATGACGATCGGGAGTACAGAGGGTTTACGCAGGGTTTTGTGGACTGGTGTCAGCAGAACTGCCTCCAAATCAACGCTGGGAAATCCACAGAGCTGGTGGTGGATTTCTGCAAGCGTCGGCACTCTCCACCTGCACCAGTGAATTTCCAGGGAACACATGTTGAGAGGGTCTCAACTTACAAGTACGTGGGTGTTCATCTGAACAATAAACTGGACTGGAGCAACAACACAGACGCTCTCTATAGGAAGGATCCATGTGATGAGGTGGTGGGCCGCTCCCGCCTGCTCCAGCTTGTCTCCCAATAGGGTGGGCTGGATGGTGTTGAAAGCACTGGAGAAATCAAAGAACATGATCCTCACCGTGCCCCCCGCCTTCTCCAGGTGGAAGAGTGAAGTGTGGAGCAGGTAGATGATGGCATCATCCACACTGATGCCAGGCTGGTATGCAAACTGGAGTGGGTCCATTGAGGAGCTGACCAGGGGGCGCAGATGGACGAGGACCAGTCTCTCCAGGGTCTTCATCAGATGAGACGTCAGCGCCACTGGTCTGAAGTTGTTGAGCTCCTTCGGATGGGGTGTCTTTGGAACCGGAACCAGGCAGGATGTTTTCCACAGCTGGGGCACTCTGCCTAGCTTCAAGCTCAGGTTGAACATGTGCTGGACGATTCCACACAGCTGGTCTGCGCAGGATTTGAGGAGCTGGGAGCTGATCCCATCTGGGCCTGCCGCCTTCCTCGCCTTCATCTTCCTCAGCTGGTTCTTCACCTGAGATGTTGTGAGGAACAAGGCTGAGCAGGAGGAAGTGGTGGTTGTCTGATGAAGGCTGGGAACTGGAGCCTGTGGAGAGAGAGAGGGGTGAGAGAGGGTCTTGTTCGCAGTGGCAGGAGGGGTCGGTGGGGGCTGCATCAGGGAAGCCTGAGCGGGGTCAGACATTTGATCAAACCTATTGAAAAATAGGTTCAACTCATTTGCCCACTGAAGCCCCCCCCTTCTGGGTCTTACCTGCTTGTCCGTGGCCTGAGATGGTCTTCAGGCCCCTCCAGACATCCCTGGCATTGTTCCGCTGCAGTTGTTCTTCCATCCGCATCCTGTAGGACTTTTTCCCCTCTCGGATCCTCCTTCTCAGCTGACGCTGCACTCTCTTCAGCTCGTCCTTGTCGCCTGAAACAAAAGCCCTCTTTTTCTCCTTCAGGAGAGCTTTAATGTCCGGTGTGATCCAGGGTTTGTTGTTGGAGAAACATCTTACAGTCCTGGTGGGAATGGTGTTCTCCATGCAGAAGTTAATGTAGTCTGTAACTGTGTCTGTTAGACCATTAATGTCCTCACCGTGAGCTTCGCTGAATACCTACCACACAGTTGTGTTGAAACAGTCCTTCAAGGCCTCCTCGGCTTCTCCGGACCATCGCTGAACTGTGCGTGTCACAGCTGGCTGCCTGCGGACGAGAGGTTTGTACACAGGCAGGAGAGCAACCAAGTTGTGGTCAGCTTTGCCCAGCGGGGGGAGGGGCAGTGACGTGTACGCCTCCTTGGTGTTGGCAGAGAAGAGGTCCAATATTTTATTGTCTCTGGTTTGGCATGTTACATATTGTGTGAATGAAGGCAGAGAGGAGGAAGGAGAAGCATGATTGAAGTCACCAGAGATAAGGAACAAGGCATTTGGGTGCTGTGTTTGTAGCCTGCTCACAGCTGCATTCAGTACATCACAGGCTGTCTCACCGTTAGCAGAGGGAGGCACGTACGCCGCCACCGCGATCACATGACTGAACTCTCGCGGTAAATAGACCGGACGCATGCTAACAGCTATCATCTCAATGTCCCGACTGCAAAGTTGATCCTTAACAGTTATATGCCCAGGGTTACACCATCTATCATTAACAAACACAGCCAGCCCTCCCCCTTTTCTCTTCCCGCTCTCCAGTGTCCTGTCCGCGCGTAGTATTTGGAAGCCGTCCAATTCCACGACGGCGTCCGGCGTTAGCTCTGTTAGCCACGACTCCGTGAACACTAGCAAACTAGCCTCCCGGACAATCCTCTCGTGCCGGGTTAGCGCTGTTAGCGCGTCCATTTTGTTGGGGAGGGATCGAACATTCCCCATAATAACGGACGGGAGGACGGGGTGATATCGTCTCCTCCTTGCCTGCCGTTTAGCCCCCGCACGACATCCCCGTCTCTTCCTCCTCAGCTCGCGGGGGATATCGGGTCTCGCTCCGGGAGCCCACGCGGGGTTAGCACGGAGTGCTAACAGCTGATCTCTTGTGTACACGATCGATCCGTAGCTCCGAGTTTCGTCTCCGGACACGATCGCGCAAAAAACTGCCCCCAACAGCAGTAAAACCACCGCAAGTTGGATGTCCATTGCTGAGGTGAGGTAAAAATAAAATAAAAAAGGGTAAAGGGAAAAAACACACGAAAAAGGCTCAATAGTGAGCCACGCTGCTGTAAACAGGCAGCCACTCGCGCGGCGCCGGAACCGGAAGAGTTAATCACATTAGGTGAAGAAGGCAAGATGAATTTATTCAAGAGAACTGTCAAAGGAAAGTATTTGACCTGCGACGACTTGGTTAAAGCAGAAAGAGAACTTGTGAAATACTGTCAAAGGCGAAGTTTCAAAAAAGATTTAGCCAAATTTGAAAAACAAAAAAGGGTGAAGAAAAGTAGCCCACTTTACATGTTCAATATAGTACTTCAAGATGGTGTCATGAGGGTTGGTGGACAGTTGAGCCACGCAGCCATGCCTGAAACAGCAAAACAGCAAGCCATCTTGCCAAGGATTCACATAACACAAGAGATGCATTCATGAGATTACAGCTCACGCTGGAAGGAACCACATGATGGCTAATCTGCATCAACAGTTTTGGATACTTGGAGCTGCTAGAGTCATCAGAAGAGTGCTACCTGACGATCCGCCTTTCAAGAGAATTGGCGTTGATTATTTTGGTCCATTCTAAGTAAGTAGGGTTAGAGGACAGGTAAAGAGATACGGCGTGATTTTTACATGTCTCGCTGTACGAGCCGTACATCTGGAAATTGCATCTTCACGTGACACAGATGCTTGTCTCAACGCAATCCGAAGATTTCTTGCCGGAAGAGGACAAGTGAGAGAGATGTATTCTGATAACGGAACCAACTTTAGATCGGCTGACAGTGAAATGAAGAAATCAATAAAAGAATGGAACACTAAGTAAATCGAGAAACACTTGCTGCAAAAAGGTATTCAGTGGCATAGCAATCCCCCAGCAGGTTCCCACCACGGAGGAAGCTGTGAGCGACTTATTTGGTCTGTGAGAAAAATCCTGAATGTCACTGTAAAAGAACAAATTTCGGGTGAAGAAAGTCAATATACCTTGCTTGGTGAGGCTGAAGCAGTTATAAACAGCAGGCCTATCACAAAGACATCTTCCGACCTCAACGACTTGGAAGCACTCACACCCAACACTCTGTTGTGGCTGAAGGTCAAACCTGAGTTACCTCCTGGAGTCTTCTGTAAAGACGACCAATACGCCCCAATACGTACCTCTGGGAATGAGCTGGTCAGCTCTTTAAAGAGTATTATGTAAGTTGAAATACATTAATCCATTTTTCTTTTTTGGACCATCTTTAACTGTGTAGTGTGTCTAAAATACAAAATGATCTGATTTTAGGGTGCAGTTGACGACTGTGGCACAGGACCTCGCTCTACAAGTGCTAAAAGTCTTCGGCAAAGAGAAAAATCTGCCATAAGGTACAGAAAACATTGGCATCAGAGTAAATGGATGCATGTTTTTGCAATGTGCGAGGAAACTGGAGAACTCATCGAAAACTTCGCAGGCTTGGGAGAACATGCAAACTCTACACAGGAAGGCCGGAGCCGGAATCGATCCCACAACCTCTGCATTGTGAGACCATCGTGCTCACAAGTCGCCCACCGTGGCGGCCGTCCATTATAAATGCCATCCCACCATTCATTATCTGTACGGCTTCTCCCCACAAGGGTTGCGGGGGGTGCTGGAACCTATCCCAGCTATCTTGGGGCAGTAGGTGGGGTACACCCTGAACTGGTTGCCAGCCAATCGCAGGTCACACAAAGACAAACAACCATCCGCGCTCACACTCACACCAATTTAGGGTGTCCAAACAACCTGCCATGCATGTGTTTGGAATGTGGGAGGAAACCGGAGAACCCACGCAGGCGTGTGGGAAACATGCAAACTCCAAACAGGAAAGCTGGAATCAATCCCGCGACCTCTGCATTGTGAGACCATCGTGCTAACAAGTCGCCCACCATGCATCCCTGCTAAATAAATGATTAATTTTTACATTTTAGTATTTGTAAGCGATCTTGTGTTCATGACAGCATTTTCAACAGTGTGGGTGTTTGTATGAAAGCATTTCACTTGTGTATGGGCATGAGCATGTTTCAGTTGTATTTATGAATAACAATAATTTCACAATTGTGCCTGAGCGCCTTTCACTGGTGTGTATGAGAATGTTTCACCTATGTGTATGAGCGCATTTGACGAGTGTATGAGCAACAACTATTTCACTAGTGTGTATGAGAGCGTTTCACTCGTATGTATGATAGCGTTTCATAAGTATGCATGAGCAACAACAATTTCACTGGTGTGTAAGAGTGCATTTCAGAAGTGTGAAGCGATTCCTGACTTTTGTCCCCAACGGCACCTCATACTCCCCATCTCCCGCTCACTTCTCCTGACCCCATGAACCATCCCCGTTGCTACTACATTAGAATTAGAATTAGAAATCCCTTTATTGTCATTGTACTCAAGTGTGCAACGAGATTAGAGGGCTCCCCTCTCCAGTGCAATACAACAATAATACAGACAAATATATAAATTAGATAAATAAATAAGAGAGTGCAATGGAATTTAGTACTGAATAGGGTATATAAAAACACATCACGATGCTGTTCTGCAAGGTAAGGGTGTTCTCGTGTGTATGTGAGAGTTCAGAATGGAGATGGCTCTCGGAAAGAAACTGTTTCTCAGTCTATTGGTCCTCGATTTGATGCATCTGTAGCGCCTGCCAGAGGGCAACTGGTCGAATAGGTGTGAGTTTGGGTGGGTATTGTCTTTGAAGATGTAGAGAGCCTTTCTGAGGCACCGGGCGGTGTAGATGTCCGACAGTGAGGGGAGAGGGCAGCCAATAATCCTTTGCGCTGTTTTGACTGTCCTTTGGAGCCTCACTCTGTCCACCTCAGTGCAGCCGCTGTACCAGGTGGAGACACAGTACGTCAGCAGGCTCTCGATGGACGAGTGGTCGAAGGCTAGCAGCAGCTTCCTGCCCAGGTTGAATTTCCCGAGGACTCTCAGGAAGTGCAGACGCTGGTGGACCTTCTTTACCACTGCTGTGGTGTTGTGAGTCCAAGAAAGGTCGTTGGAGATCTGTACTCCCAGGAACTTGAACGTGTGGACCCTCTCCACACACATGCCTTCGATGCAGAGGGGGGGCGGCACCGTCTTGTTCCTCCTGAAGTCGACAACAATCTCCTTTGTTTTTGCAGTGTTAAGGTGCAGTCTGTTGTCCTTGCACCAAGCTGTCAGTCTCTTTACCTCCTCTCTGTAGGCTGTCTCGTCACCTTCCGAGATCAGACCGACCACTGTCGTGTCGTCAGCAAACTTGACGATGGTGTTGTTGCCGTGGGCTGGGCTGCAGTCGTAGGTGTAGAGGGCGTACAGGAGAGGGCTCAGCACGCATCCTTGAGGGGAACCGGTGCTCAGCATGCGGGTGGAGGACGTGTAGGGGCCGAGCAACACAGTCTGGGGTCTGTTGGTCAGAAAGTCCTTAATCCAGATGCGTGTGAGACATGGAGATACATGGAGATTTGATGTTTTTTTTTGTTATTAGCTTCTTCAACATCGCTTCTGATTCTCATCTCTTCTCTGGCGCTCGTCTCCGCCTGTCTGATTTGAAGTCGACCTCAGAATTTGCACTATTTTGACATGACTTCTGTGGTAGTCACTACTGACATATTGTGTCATTTGCTCAATAATACATTAAAATTATAATAAATAATAAAAATGGGTCAGGTGCCGAGCTCTGGCTTCATATCTTTAAAAGTGGTCTTCTCAAATCTGTTACTAATGGCCTCTAAATCAGCTGTGGTAGAGAAGGGGCAAATTAGACCTTATGGCATCTTAATTTGGTCAAGTCTTGTACCCATTTTCAAGGCCAGCGACTATTGCTTTAGCTATATACAAGAAAAGGATTACTCTGAATTTACACAACAACGAATCCCAGATGTCCAACCCAAATGTTGTTTCAAAATAATCCAGTTCAGATGATAAACAAATGTATTGGTATGTTGAGGTCATTATTTCAAATCAAAATATACACTTCTTTTTCAGACAATGGGGAGGATCGAAGAAGTGGAAAAGTTGGAGGAGTAACTTCAAAACAATGCAAAGAGACAGAATCTGGAAGAATGTCAAGTTTGTCCATGTTTATATTTCTGGAATTTACTGGGCGTGCATCTCGAAATGTTTGAGGATGGTTCGGGCTGCCAGACAAGACTTTCACTGCGAGCGCTGGACCACTGGATGCTGCGGCGAACAGCGGACTTCTTGCAGCTGTTTATTACCAACAAGCTACTCCTGCACATCACTGATGCGGATGGCATAGACTGCTTTGCAGACAATTATTTTGAGGCAAAACCAAGAGGTCTGTAAGCACTCTGAAAACAAAGTAAAATATTTGACACCCACGGCAAAAAAAAGCCATGCTACAGCATGTATACAGTGCAGGGTTCGCGGTTAACTTTAAAAACTGCTTGCCCATAGGGCAAGTGCCACTAAAATTTGCCTTGCCCGAGTGGCCAAATTACTTGCCTGACTTGGGCAAGTGACAATTTTTTTTCTCTAAGAATAAAATGTTTATGGTTGTAAAATGTGCGCCACAAATGTAAATAAACATATAATCTGATAAGCATAAATTAATCTTGTTTTCATCATCAACCATGAAACCCTACTCACAACAGCAAATGTATCATCCTGTGCAGTTATTGAAAATGTTAATTGTAGTTTTAATAATTAACATGTTACATTGGGAAAATGATATTACAGCAATCCAGATGATCAATTTTAAGTCCAGGAGAGCGTATTAATTGAGGAATCACATGAGTAAATTATGAGTGTGGGAAATTTGTGTATTCCTTTAAGACCAGTGCCTGTGGCGCTGCCTCCATAAGTTTCATAGCATAAACAGAACAAAGTCACTGACACTATGTCAGGTCACATCATGGAGCGAATTAATTAACAGCCAATAATCAAATATTACTCCCTTCCTTACTCACAACTGAATTGTCTACTTAAAAATATTCGAGCTATTTTAGTCATGTCAGAGGAATCCGAAATGTTCGGATTTGAACGAACTCGTCGCCACTTGTAAACATGCGCAGAAGGTAAGAAAACTTCCGGCTGTCAATTTTCGGCCGAAATATCGTAGGTTTTTGTTGTGTTTTTCAAACTTCAAATGAGGATGCTACTACAGCGAGTTCCAATACTGCGGGATTTATTGACGTCCACTTTAACTCGACATTCACTGAACTAACTGATCCCCGTAACGCCCGCCCATATCCCCCGAAAAGGCCAATGGACCACACCACAACATAAGGGGGTGTCTGGGTTCAACCATCACCATACAGTGCACACAAACAGATCACGCCACAGTTTTCGTCGGAATTAAAGATATTTGGCTGCTTGAAAAAATGCTTGCCCGCTCGGGCAAGTTGCCCATAATTTTACCTTGCCCGTGGCCAAATTTCACTTGCCCCGGGCAATCGGGAAGCGGTTAACCGCGAACCCTGCAGTGTGAGACGTGTAGTGTTCACTTGCTCCAAGGCAATTGTTTTAGTGTATACCACATACCCAACAAATTGTGTAATTTGTATGGCGGGGGTGGGCAAGGGGTCAGGCGCGGTAGTGTACACACGCGTTGCAAAAACACATGCACACACTGTCACTCACGCACTTCGGTATATAGTTTATTTCAGCACCTTTTGTAATGCTGTTTTTATTTTATAGAAGGAAAGCATTATTTTGATGTCTGAGCTGTCACAAAAGAAAAAATAGAACTGTTGAAGTCAAGTCAAGGTTGTGCTTGAAATGTTTGTTCTTACAAGAAGCTCTTTTTCTCAGTTTTTCGTGAGCAATGGGAATTCAGTTATATTCTAACGCTGTCAGGTAAAGGCTCCATATTTTTATAGCATTATAGCACACTATTCTGTGGGCGCTAGAATTGAAGGGTTTGCGCTAGTAAAAATAGGTGGGATTAAATTAGTTGAAGTGTATCTCTTGAGTGCTCCTTAAATATTTGCCTGTGTTGGTATATTTTATTTTGGTCGTGTCATGTTTATTCTTACGCTGAAAGAGACATGAGGTGTTCGAAAAAAATAAATGATTTTTTTTTTCCCGGTCAAAGCTACCAATGGTGTCTGTTTTTTTTCCTCCGTGAAATGTACGAGTTATCACTTTGACGCGCACAATGTCACGTGGCTGGAGGACTGGAAACTTGCACGAACGACATTTACGTTGAAATGTAACAATGACACATATATCGACATCTAACAAACATGCATGGGCATCTAACATTGACACTTACATTGACGACTAACATAAACCATTACAATCACATCTAACAAACACGGACATCTAACAGACACATCGACATCCATCATAAACATTTACAAAGACATCTAACATAAACACATCGACATCTAACCAACCTTTACATAGACATCTTACACACATCGACATCTAACAAACATTTACATAGACATCTAACATAAACACATCTAATATAGACACATAGATTGACATCGAACATCGACACATTCAGATCTAACATAGACATACATTGACATCTAACATAGACAGTTACATCGACAACTAACATCGACACAAGGCTTTGTCAAATGACACGTCATGACGACATATACAGAGACGCAAGGCACAACAGCATATTTTTGGTACAAATTGAACCCGATATGTTAGCTACCTCGTTCGACTTAAAGGGTTAGCGAACTTGTTATGGTGGTTGAGGCGTGGCGGCTACCCAGCTCGTGTAGTGTATATTAAACTTAAGTTAATAATTTATGACCAGTAAACACGGATGTTGTAACGCAAAACAATGTTCAAATGTTACAGTTTTTTTTCAACACATTTCATGAGAAAAAGCTCTACTTGTCTGTGAGAAATGTATGTTGTAGACCCATTATATAACACAATATTACACAATTTTACATTGGAATTTCATTTAATAAAACATTGACAATTATCTTTACAAACACTGTGTATGATTCATCTTTTCATTTGTTATACAATGAGCAAAACAGTGGCGATCAAAACAGTGCAAATTAAATAACATTTTATAGGTATCTGGCTGCAATACAGTGAACCCTCACTACTTTGCGGTTCACCTTTCGCGGGTTCAGTGCTTCGCGGGTCTAAAAAATATTCGGGGGCATTGTAGTTTTGCCTAGCGGCACGACGGGGCGCTGGAGCGGTTAGACGGCCGGCGTGCGCCGAAGAAGTGCGTGGGCGAAGAGGAGAGTGGACGAAGAAGATTTGGGGCGACGTTACGCGCGGTTCGGACCGTACCAGAGCTCCGGCCAGCGTGCGTGGCAGTTAAGCCGAAGAGGAACAACTTCCGCCCGGGCACTAGCGGGGCGACATTTCGCTCCGTTCGGGACCGTGCGAGAGCTCCGGAGGAGACCGGCCGGCGTGCGTGGTAGTTAAGCCGAAGAGGAACACCTTCCGCCCGGGCATGAGCGGAGCGCGAGGTTGTCAGTTATGAATGAATAAATGAAAAATGCCACCTTTCATTTCACAGGGCACACCGGACGGCGTACCAGCAGGTAAAAGTCGAAGTAATTAAATAAATACAAAAAGAAGTAATTGAATAAATACAAAAATAATGGCTGGGGAATAAAAAAATAAGTTTTAATAATAATTTGTTTTTTTTTGTTATAACATGAATTTCACTCTCTCTCTCTCTCTCTACCCGTATATATATATATATATATATATATATATATATATATATATATATATACTTTTTTTTTTTTTTTTTAAGCATTTTTGAAGGTGCGCCGCTACTACGCACTTTTTTTTTTTTAAGCATTTTTGAAGGTGCGCCGCTACTTCGCACTTTTTTTTTTAAAGCATTTTTGAAGGTGCGCTGCTACTTCGCGGATTTTCAGTTTTCGCGGGTGGTCTCGGTCCCCATTAACCGCGATAACCGAGGGTTCACTGTAGTAAGTTACATTCTAATTTACATTTACAGGTAATGGAAATGACTACTGGTAACCTCAATTTAACTGTATTTCAGTCAGAATGCCTCAAACATCATAAAAAAATAAAACGTTGAGTATTATTTCTCCTTCAAAATGTCAGAAGAAATACTCTATAATGGCCTGACGACATTAACATAGCTTATAGTATATAGCAGGGGTGGGAAAACTTTTTTATTGGCGGGCCACAATGGGTTCTAAAATTTGACAGAGGGGCTGGACCAGGAGCAGATGGATGGAGTGTTTTGGTAACCTCATCTCATCTGAGAAAAAAAATACATTTAATTTTAAATGAAAGTGAACAAAAGCTTGTCTTTGAAAAACCACACTATTTTGAAAATAAAACATTAACAAGGTTTATTATTTTTTTTTTTTCAAATTCGGCGGGCCGGATTAAAACGTTTAACGGGCCGCATGTGGCCCCCGGGCCGTAGTTTTCTCACGTCGGTATATAGGATAGCGGCATAGGTTCCCTCGTCAACATCAAGTGAGTTACCCTCTTACCAAGACCAAAATACGGGGCTCCCCATCTCCCGGTCATTCTCCAGACCCCAACAGTCACCCTCGTTGCGAGAACTTGGAGATTCGATGTTTATTTTTTTTTGCTTCTTCAACTTCGTGTCTGATTCTTTTCTCTTCTCTGGCTCCAGGATTCCGCTGTCAATCAGATGACGATTGAGGCGGGACTTCCGGTTCAAAGTCACCCTCAGAGTTTGCAACCATTTGAGATGGCTTCTGTGGTAATAACAACTGTCATAGGTGCAATTTGCTCTATAAAGCATGAAAAAAAAAATAATAATAATAAATTACAAAAAATAGTCAAGTACAGCACTCGTCTCATAAACTAGGTAAGAATTTAGCGTTACTAACGTTGCTACACTATAAAGAGTGTTTTACTGACTAGCTAAACCCAGTTTGCTTAAACTGATCGTACACTGGACTAAATCTTACCGTTGTCTTTTTACAAATGGATTATGAAATTGTTGCAGAAATTGTTTTGCTGTGACGGAGGGCAAGTTTTATAAGGTTCGTTCATCGGGAAGGTTTTATATTAGACGAGGATGGTCTTGCTCTTCGGATTTTTTTTTTATTTATAAAAGGCCGAGCATTTGCATTTGCGCTCAGACTGTGTTGCACAGTGCACACGAACCAAAAGCTCTAAAGAAAACACAATACCCGATCCAAACGGAGGGACGTGTTATCTTTTTCTTCCACACCGCCTATCTTGTACTGGCTTGCGGGGAGGTGCTGCCGCCTATCCCGTCTGACTTTGGGCGAAATGCGGGAGGGACGACCTGAACAGAGAAATACAAAAAGAAGCAGTACAGCGTCAGTGTAACTCCTTACGGGATAATATCCTCGTCGCATAAACAAGGTAAGAATTTCACGGAATGCATTTTGGTGAACTATAAAGCGTGCTTTACTGACTGTAGCGACGTCAAGTTAGCCTAAATGTATTGTGCACTGGACTAAATCTAGCAAGTTAGAATTATACGATTTGTTCTTCGGGAAGGTTTTATATTAGAGGAGGAATTAAGATCTTGCCCTTCGGACATTTTTTGTGATAAAAGGCCGAGCATTTGCATTTGCGCACAGTATTAGTCCACGAAACAAGAAATACCCATGTACAAATAACTTGCAATTATAATAGTTGGAGCTGTAACAAAGTGTTTTTCATACGGTGTTGTATAAATTAGCAGGAAATTAGAACATAAATTAAAACACGTACAGTAGATACAAGAAGAACAACGACAGTCACATGTTGAGTCGAAAGCTAAAGAATAAAAATGTGTCTTCAAAACGTTTTAAAAGTGGACAGAGAGGGGGCTTGCCTAACATTCAATGGAGAGTCAGGGAATAGACTCCGAGTGCAAGTTTCAGGCCATCTATCTCAAGAAAGAGCTTCTGATGCACCTCAAACGGGTACTGCAAATTTAGTAAGTTCAGCGCATAGTTAATTCCATTGAGCAGAAGACTGGCAACATTTCCACAACCTCATTTTCTTAAGCAACAATGGAAACAGAGGCATGGGATGTGTCTTCTTGTCCCTCACTTGCTTGGAAGACATAGAGCACGTGTGTCAAACTCAAGGCCCGGGGGCCAGATCTGGCCCACAACCTAATTTTATGTGGCCCGCAAAGGGCAAATCATCTGCATCAACTTCCTGTTTCTAGCATATTTTCTTCACAACAACACTGAGATATGAGATATTGCCAATTATTTGTTACCAATTCTCCCCTTTTAAAATAAATTGAAAAATTGTTGAACAATTACTTACTAGCTTCTGATTTCAAAACTGGCTTTCCAATCAATTTATATGGGTTCACAGTCATAGCGGCCCTCTGAGGGAACCCACAACTACAATGTGGCCCGTCCACAAAAATGAGTTTGACACCCCTGACATAGACTTTCAGGACTTGCTTGGCCTGGTCCTCTTTTGCTTGTTCTCTGCTGACTTCCTGAAAGAGCATATACATCCATGGTTAGGTGCATAATGTCCCAAATTTGTGTTTGCTTTTTATAGTTCTGAATATCGCTGTCTTCAGGCAGTATCCAAGAGGCTCCAGAATCTTCACCTTCCAGGAGACTTCCAATGGCACGTTTTTGCAATCATTAACACTGCATCATCCAAAGAGAGCAAACCATTTTCAACATTTGAGATTGGTCAGTAATATTTACAAGTAACACCCACTCGTGTGGATTGACCAATAGATTAGATCTAGAAAAACATGAAATTACTCAAATTATGACAACATGTTTCAGCCGGACACCAGTGATATGTGACAGTATTTGCAATCTGCATTACATGTTTATAACAGCATATATGAGAATCAAAAAATAAATAAAAAGGGCAATGAAAACGGAAATTAAAATAGAAACCTCAACCTCAAGGATAGGATTTTTGTAGAAATCTCAAAATCGAAACTTTGGACCTTCTGATTTATTTCGTCAATTACCCGAAAGTAACCTTTGCCAAATGCCAACCCTTTAGCCAGAGCAGGTCAAATACTGGCAGCAATTAATTTATTTGAATATTGTGACAAATAAAAATGTTTGCTGCACAGTCTATGAGTTAATTGCAGCTTTAAAAACGTAATACTGTTGTAATTTACCTGGTAGTCCATGATGAGTTCCTCTGCAGACTGTCCGAGGAATTTCATCAAGGAATGGATTATGCCCTCCCCTCCAGCTTCAACATTTTGCTATTTAAAAAGACACAAGATGATTAAGTGTCTTAAATAAATAAAAGCTCACATATGCATTGCTTACATCCCAAAAAGTGCATCTCAACTTTAAATAAAAAAAATAGCAAGATATCCATAAACTCTAACAGATCTTTTATTGTTTTATTCTGTTAATGCTTATGATGGATTTATCCAAAATAGTTTGATGCAAATTCTATTTGCAGTAATAAAACACAACCCTCTTACATGACTGAGTGAACTGAGCATAGGTCTTATTTCAGTGCCAGTAACTCGGCCTTTTTTTCCCAAGTATCTCCTTCAATTCCGGGGTGTAAAGTTCCAGCTTGGTTAGCCAGGTTCTCTCAAATTGAACATATGTAATTTGTTTGAACTCTTCCTTAATCTGAAACATTTTTCCCTCAATTAGAACATTTTCAAAATTAAGAAATCTAAATCACGATTTAAATTTTGATTAATCGTCCAGCACTAGAAGATAAAGCAGCAGGTATTACTCCTCCTCTAAAATAATAAAGGCAGTACAATCATCACTTAATTTGAGAGTTTGGATTAATTGCTGGACTATGGGCTGATATTTGTCCCACTTGAAACGGAATCTGAATATTGGTTATTTGAATGTGAATTGTTTAACTTTGATATTTGAATTGAAACCTGAAAGTTTTTAATTGAACACTGAATTATTGAATTGAAAAACTGAATTCGAATTACATAAATTGTATATTTTTAATTTGAATCTGAATTTTTCGATCAGAATTTTTTTGTTAAGAACTTTATCCCAATAAACTTGAATGTAGGACTTTAAAATGCGTTTTTAATTCCTCAAAAAAAAGGGCTCCTCACCAAAAATTCAATACTGCATATGCTCAAATTCAGTTTACTAAGTAAAAATTCAAGACTCAGTGACAGACATACGGGAGCTTTAGGGTGCCACAAGGATGTGCAATGGATTCCAATCACCTTCCACCTATCACATCACCCACCATCCTTCAGCAGATCCACTGGCTTCCAGTCAATCAACAAATCATTTTCAAAATTCTTCTATATACTTTCAAATCTATGGCTGGCGACCAGTTCAGGGTGTAGTGCGCCTTTCGCCCGTAGTCAGCTGGGATAGGCTCCAGCACCCTCCCGTGACCCTGTACCGGATAAGCGGTGTGGATAATGACATGACACATGACTTTCAAATCTCTTCAAAACCTCGCCCCTCCCTACCTTTCAGACATCATCCATATTCCCACTCCATCCCGCGCTCTCCGGTCTTCATCCTCCTCACTCCACCCCTTGCCTGCCACCATGGGGGACAGAGCCTTCAGCGATTCTGTTCTCCAGCTCTGGAACTCTCTCCACCTGACCTCTGTAATTGCACCACCCTCCCTGTGTTTAAAACTAATCTCAAAACCAATCTGTTCCGCCTTAATTACTCTCTCCAATTCCAGATATGTCCCTCATCCACTTTATTGTATTTTATCCTGCTTGTTTTACGTGTTGGTGTTTCTACCCGTATTTGTGTTTTTACTTTCGTATTTTACTCTGTACAGCGTCTTGAGTGTATATATATATATATAAACACACACACACATATATGTTGTTTGGTTTTTTTTCATGGTGGAAAATGGCTTTCATCTAAATAACTCTAATGAATTTGTCTTTTATCATGGTGGTCTGTAGGATGAATTGGATCAAGAGCCTGCCAAGTGCACCATGGTGGTGTTTGTTGTCCGGGAGGAAGAGGATCTTCAGCCACCACATTACATCGGGGCAGTTATTGCAGGTGTGAAGGTTCTTTGTCAGTTGCCATCTCTTGCACATAGATGTGTCATGCTGTTTGGCCTCATCTCTCCACTAAACCTGTCTTACCTAAGTAAGTTAAAACACGCTTTTGATGCACCACAAAAAAATACTCATGGAGATAGAACCAAACAAATTGACATGAATAGTGTGCGGTTTGAGTGTCAAACTAAATATTTGATAGCCCAAAAAAAAACATTTCAGAATGTCCTTTTTAACCGTTTGTAGGTTGTATTCAGAGAAAAAAACTACAGCATTTTTCTAAAACAAAATTACATCAATTTAATGTCTTTATTCCAAAGTAACAAATATATATATATATATATATATATATATATATATGTGTGTGTGTGTGTATATATATGTGTATATATATATATACAGACCAGTTGTCCTTTCATTTTACCATGAAGAGTCCTGAGACCTCTATGGCCCTGGTTAGACTACCACCCACCGCTGTGTTGTTGGGAATAAATGTGCAACATTGTTCACCGAACATAGCACAAACACCACCTCTCTCATCCAACAATACATAAACAGTCATCCTGTTTCGGAATGCCATAAGAGATTGGTTGATGGCCGTTCATGCACAGTTTCAAACCCACTTTGCGTCCAATTACCTAATTTCTGCACGTTGTGATGATGCAGTTGACCTGTCTGCGTTCTTCGTTCTTAGTTCGAGGACTCAAATCCTGTTACTTGATCTGTTAATTTACACTTACTTACTTACACTAAGGAGAACACCGATGGCTTCCATGTATGTTGAATCATTTTTTTTTTTTTTTTTGCCGTGATACTCTGCTTTCTCTTTTTTAACGTCACCAATGTCCTGTCATGACATTGGACAGTTCACACAGTTTATTAACAAACAATATAAAACATACCATTTACGATCAATCAAGTACATTTTGTGAAATGGCACTCTCCAGAAACTACCAATAATTTATAAGCAGGGCCTAGTTATGAAAAACACATACAGATATGCACTAAGTCTCAAAACCTTTTACATTTTTGGGTGATTTATCAAATGATCTATCATATCCACACCACCATCAGATTTCCCCTCTTGATAGTGGATTGAAGTTTATTTCAACCACTATCAAAACCAGACACAGTGGTGGTGAAAAAATTCCTAACCGCTTAGCTCTGTCAGCAACATTAATGCAATTTAAATTTTCAAGAGCAACTATCATAGAAAACATGTTCATCTACATCAACTCTAGTCACAGGATACACGCTGACCCAATCCATACATGTATTATCAAGATAAGCATTAATATAATATCAATAATACAATTTCATTTGCTTATTTTGGATATCTCGTTGTCCAATTGCTATCTTTTCACGAAAGTACAGACTTTCTCCTGTAACTTTGTTCTGTGGACCAATAGTTGCCCACTTGAGTATTACTCATGGTTCCAACTCAAATCTATAAACATGTCGTCCAAGCTCCACAAATATGTCCCATAACTTTTTTTTTTCAATTATCTGCTTGGTGTTTGCAAATCCATTTTGATTAGTAATTGGGATTCTTACTGTTGGTATTGTACTATAGTCACATCATAGTTTGTTTATGTAACTCTGGGTTGTTCCCACATATAACACAACAACAAAAATATCAGAATAAAATTGTATACATCCAACATAGAACAGCTGCTTTTAACCACTTCAGGGTCATTTTGTCTGAAATATCCCCTCTACTTAGTCTGGTGTCTTATGAAATAAGACCACCCTATCATCAGACTTCCGCTCATCTCCTTTGTAGGAGATTTCAACCAAAATGACCTTTTTACATGTGTCAAATGAACCAATGTTGACTCTTCTACTATATTTACAGCTGTGAGAGCTGTCAATAAAACTTAACATGGCATTCCCCCTTGGGTAATTACAAATGTCTTATCTTCAAACTTCTTTCAAGCATCCAGTCTCCTGGCTCCACTAGTTTAGTGCCCTGCTAGGAGACAGAAAGATCCTCACCACTCTAAATTTGTGCCTGTCTTTGTTTTTCTAACACTTTTCACATGTAGTCAGCTAAAGTTGCTTCAGCATCTATTTCCCATTTGTTCTTAAATTTGAGGTATTCTATAAGGCCTTCCAAACAATGTTTTACAACGTCTCGGTCCTAAATACAATGAAATACAATACAGTGCAACTCTCTGTATATAACTCAAATTAACTCACATAAACACATTTACAGTAGATACCAGAAAAACAACAGAACAGCAACAGTCTCATGCTGAGTCAAAGGCCCGAATATTCATCTTCAAGCGAGGTTTAAAAGTGGACAGAGAGGCGACTCGCATAACATTCAATGTAAAGTCACAGTGCTTGTCGTTTTTACAAACAGTTTTACTAATTTCCATACACTGTGTCCACTGCCTCCCCGTTTCCTCAATGCATAGCCTTTTAACTTTTTTTTTTTTTGTTCATTCTTTTCACCAATCCAGAGCTTTGAGGGTGGTAAGCACAATTATCTTTCAAATCAACGTGAAACATTCCTATCTCTTTCACAAGTTAGTTAACAAAATGGGTACTATTATCACTGTTTATTTTTTTCAGGAATACCATATCTCGGAATGATATCCTTACAAAGTACTTTTGCCACTGTCAATGCATCTGGATTTGTTGGTTAGAAAGAGTTCTA
Organism: Idiotropiscis lumnitzeri; assembly: GCF_059441095.1. Taxonomy (NCBI): domain Eukaryota; kingdom Metazoa; phylum Chordata; class Actinopteri; order Syngnathiformes; family Syngnathidae; genus Idiotropiscis; species Idiotropiscis lumnitzeri. The sequence goes on along the minus strand of NW_028283738.1, from coordinate 239,941 downwards.
ACCATTTCGAATTCACATCTATGATGACCAAACATTTATTTTATTTTTTTTCTTCACTTTGGTTTTTATCAAATAAGTCCATATGAATAATTTGAAATGGATATTGTGGTGTAGGAAAGCGTCCTCTGCGTGGACTCAAATTACCTTGTGAATTGAGTTTCGCACACGTTAAACATAATAATAATAATAATAATAATATTGCCTTTATTAGTCCCACAATGGGGAAATTCGAGATTCGAACCCAGGCCTCTTGGGGAGACTGGGACCGGAACGCGGCGCCTTAGACCACTCGGCCATCCTGGCAGCCTAAACATGCCCTACAAAAATGTTTCGAATAAGCATTAAAGCCGTAAGCCGTATAATAACGTAATATCTGATGCACCATTTCCCCTGTTGAGACATGTGTTATCCCATGACTCAATATAGCAGCCCATTTGTAAAGATTATTGTTTGGTCATACAGAGATCACGTAGCAATGTTACACCATTTTCCTCCAAACCTTTGTTTAACTTTGGGACTTCTATCACTAAAACGTGTATGTCCGCAACAGCTTCTTTAGCTGTATTGTCTGCAATGTGTATTCAAGGAAAACACTTATGCAATATATGCGCTACACTTTTTAAGACGACTATATGTGTAAATAGTAACACAATTTAATCTCTTTAGTTTACACGCTTTTGTTTAAGCTACTAATTCTGTTGCATGAGCTGAGTAATTTGAGGAGAACTGCTAAGTTCTTTTTCCCAGTGTCATTTGATACAACTACAGTATTTTATTTATTTATTTATTTCCATCTACAAATAGCACTTCTCCGTTTTCTGAAGGCGAATCTTTTTGATGCCTTTACTTTTGGCTACTTTTTTCTACTAACTCATAACAATCTAGTTTTGTACCATCCTCCTGACATAATAATGACATAGCCGGCCGGGTTTAATGTTGTACATCTCTCTATAATCAGATGTGGTTTTGATAACAATGTATTCATACACTATAAATGTCCCGCCGGTGACAAAAACGTCATGTTCATCTGCAAAAGCAATGCAGAAACCGCACGTGGTACTCTCAAAACCAGAGGATGGAACAAAACTATGGTTGCACTTGTTTCTGCAATTTCCAGATTGTGGGACTAATAAAAGACCATCTTTATCTTAATCTTATATCTACAGCAATAGATACTGCATTAACTGTTCTCATGCAGTGCTTCAATGCACATTCTACGTTGTCTAGTTTGGAATAGAAGTATGCGATTGGTTTCATCTTATCTCCATGTCTCTACACTCTTGTATTGCACTGGAGAGGGGAGCCCTCTAATCTCGTTGCACACTTGAGTACAATGACAATAAAGGGATTTCTATTCTATTCTATTCTATTCTAAAACTAAGGCCTTTTGCATCTGGACAAAGGGTCAGTGCCATACTTAATACGAACACTTGTTTCCTTTCACAAAAGCTTTATCTGCTTTATCAGTCCAGTGTAAGGACAATGTCATTTAGAGGTTTTCCTCATTCATCATTTTACTCAGTGGCACAGTAATTTCTGCATAATTTGGAACTCAGACTTTGCAATAATTTGTTAAGCTTAAGCATGTTAATTTTATTTTTATTTCCTATTTTTCTAACTTTATGACTCATTTTACTTCAACCAGTTCTACCTCAAAGTGAACAAGTACACATCAATGTTATTTGTAGTCTCTAATTTCTTCTCTGCTTTAATGTAAATACTAGCCCTTCTTATCAAATTACCATCCTTTTTTTTCCGTGTCATTTCCATCTGTGCATTTCATTCCAGTTACTAACTACAGTTACCTTAATAGAGAGATCATCAACTGAAGTATGAAACATAAAATATTTATTTCTTCAATTCATCCTTACAGCAGAACCTAATTCTTATCCTTATTCATTTGTTCAAGTCACACCTTCTTCAATCACCGAACTCTCTCTCTGACTTCCTCCCCCTACTTGGGAACGAGCATCTAACTTCAAAGAGCTGTTAACTCTTTGTTACAGCACACTCATGAGTTACGATTACACCTATACCCATTGCCCTCTGTCAAACTTTCCTCACTCCTTTTTTTTTTTTAATTTTCCAAATTCACTGTAGCCTTACCAAAGCCACTCAAAACTATCAAGGTATCAAATCAAAAACTACAAAATCAGGAAACACCTATGCTCCTACAAGTGTTTCTCATGCTCACTTCTTCATTCAATTAAGATTTCATTTCACCTACTCCTCTCTTTCTGAAAAAGACAAGTATACAATTAAGTAAAAACCATCATCAGAATGATATACCTTGTCTGTGGGATCATGTAAGTATAAATTGTGCCATCACTAATCTTTTTCTGTAAATTAATCACATCCCCACAACTTGGGCTCTCATTGTTCTGTAAAAGTAAACCTAATTTCAATTCATGCAACCAACTCAGTGTCCTTCTGGGTCCCTCAACCACACAGGTTCTAATTCTGTTACTCTAGACAGTTTTCCACTTGCAAATCTGACGATGACACATTTCTCTTGCTCTATCATTTGGAATTGATTTATTACAAGCAATCCTACATGCACCAGTGTCACATAAAAAGGTAATTGGTGACCCATTTACCAATAAGGTTATTTCAGCTCAGTTATTTCATCAAAGGCCAATATCTCTTGTAAATTTAGGACGACCTCTTCATCTAGAAACTCATCTGTTCCTTGATCAGCCTCTAAATCCTGTTTAGATGCTTCCTATCCTTGTCATGCTGAAGGTTGCTTTTTCTCAGGGCAATCTCTTGCTATATGGCCTTCTTTACCACAACGCCAGCAGCCTGATGTGTTTTGCCTGTTTGCTCCTCTTCCTATTCTTCCTCCTCTCTGTCGTCTGCCCCTTTGTCCTCTAAAGCTACCTCGGCCCTTTCCACCTCGATAAAAGACCTCCTGTCCTACCTGTCCTACCTGACCTGTCCTGTCTATAGACCTCTGCTTCTTTTTATTTTCTATCTTCTCAGCATGGAGGGCGTGATTTACATACTCCTCCAGGGTACCTGTTGGCAGGCAAATGTAATGTTTATTTACCCACTTATGAATTACCTCTCTTGAGCCTGCATGTAAAGCATTCTTCAACTGCTGTTGAAATGGCCCATTTACATTACCATTTTCCTGTAGCCCGCTGTGATTTTTAAACACAGCTGTCATTCTCACTTTGTATTGCTCAAAAGTCTCATCATCCTTTTGTTTTACTCTTCCTATTTCAGTGTAATTTGCTCTATCTGACTTTTCGCATTCCTTTCCTTTGCTTATTTTGTTTTCATTCTCTTTTTGTTTCCTGTATCCCTCTTCTCTTTTTAAGGCTACCCTCATCCAATATTCTGTTTCCTCAAAGCCATTTTTCTTCATCTTTTTGGGGTCTTTTTTCGTCTTTCCTATGATTGATCCCTGCAATGCGGCTATTTTTTGTGTATTTAACTGACCATTAAAGCCATGTTCAGTTATCCATGTGTCTAAATACTGAGTTTTATCAGGATCCTGTTTTTCGATGAACTTCCAATCTCTACACTGCAGCGTATCCCTGGGTTTTATTTTACTACCTAATATCCCCATTTTAGAAAATTTGGACCAGTTTGTCAACACCTAAGGTGTTCTAAAAACTGGTTTCTCATCAGTAGGACAGCAACTCAAATTTCCTGTTGTGGTAATTCTCACTTCAACCTTTTCAGGTGGAGAATTCTTGCCTTTGCATCCACACCAGTCTGCTGTGTACAACCCTACTGTATTACATGGGATAAAATACCAAGTGGTATTTGTAATCCCCAATCACACCGTTCACTCACTTTACATACGGTTTGCGCAAACATTCACACACGGAATTTAAGTGTACACACAGGACTCTGCCGTCCTACTTTCTCCACGGAATTTCTCGGACTCCGCCGTCCCTCATATACCTGCCATTGACTAGTATTCACAGGGTTTTCTTATTTCTCACTCCACTGTCCTTCATGGACCTGCCATCGACTAGTATGCACAGGATTTCTTATCTATACACAATTTCTTTCTCTTTTCTCTATCTTTCTTTCTTTCTCTTTTCTTATTTCATCTCTACTTCATGTCTTTCTTTGCTTTTTTTTCTTTTTTATGTTTTATTTTTATTTATTTATTCTTAACGCTCATTTATTTATTCTGAACACTTATTTATTTATTCTTAACGCGCAATGACCTCCAGTCAGTCACTTCCCCCCTAAAAAAAAAAATATCTCACCACTGTTGTCTTCCCTCCATTGGATCGCCGTCAACCGTCAGATCCCAGCTGGTGGGGTGAGGTCCAGTCCTGGAAAATGATTTTTAGGCTCTCTCTAGTGTGCCTGCCATGGCCATGGTCTTTCTGGAGTTCACCACACCCGCTGGAATCCTCAGGTATCTTGGCTTCCCGCTCGAAGGACCAAAATAATGTCAGGTTCAATCACCTAAGCATTCACTGAACAAAGGCAAAATGAATGAAAGGAAGACAAGAGTTGGATCTTTTACTCGCGAGGAGAACGAACGGAGGTGTGCTCAGTTACATCTCCAACTTCGTTCTGGAGCACACTCCGCCGAGCCCTCTATTTTATTTGGGAAGTTCCTAAACAATACAATGTATTTGCACTAAGGAACGAAGGGGGGAGCACCAGCAGGAACATGTAAACATTTCAGACACAAGAGGAAAGACAGACATCAATGGCAGTCATTTACTGATTGAAAAGGCAGATATGCCTTTTAGTGCTCTGGCACTAAAGTCTCAGTCCTTTTGTTTCAGAGGTGTGTCTCGGCACACCTCCTTTGATGTTGCAGACGTTGATCCAGTCTTCAGGCATCCGCTTCTCTTGAAGTCTTCTCATCCATATGGTCAAACATAGGTCATGCTGTGGAACAATTCTTTTGCAATACTAATAGAGTAAAATATGGGATAAAATATATCTTCAACCTAACAATAGTGTAAACTGACATACTGAAGACTGGACAGTCATTAATTTGATTGTCCAGTCTTTCCCTCTTGAGATAATGCTTCACTTAGAAAATGTGTACAGCGCAAGCTGAAAATGCATTTGCAGTACTAAACTACCACATTTCTATAACAGCTTAATTCAACGTTTCCAATGTAAATTTCTTCCGTTATATAGTGTAAACTGACATACTGAAGACTGGACAGTCATTAATTTGATTGTCCAGTCTTTCCCTCATGAGATAATGCTTCACTTAGAAAATGTGTACAGCGCAAGCTGAAAATGCATTTGCAGTACTAAACTACCACATTTCTATAACAGCTTAATTCAACGTTTCCAATGTAAATTTCTTCCTTTATATTGTGTAAACTGACATACTGAAGACTGGACAGTCATTAATTTGATTGTCCAGTATTTCCCTTATGAGATATTGCCTCACTTTGCAAATGTGCACAGCGCAAGCTGAAAATGCATTTGCAGCACAATAAAAACCCAAACTTCTATAACAGCTAAACCAAACGTTTCCAATGAAAGATTCCACCTTCATATCGTGGAAAAAGACATCCTGAAGCCTGGACAGTCATTAATTTGATTGTCCAGTATTTCCCTTATGAGATAATGCCTCACATAGCAGATTCATAAAAACACTGGACGTGATGGTAAACTGTCCATTGTGCCGATAGATGGTATTCTCATGAGGTTAGGCTTGCTATGGAGAGTGGCATGGGGGTTGTGTCTCATGGTTGGAATGGGAAAGATATCAATTTGGGACACATCGTCAGTAGTGTTCCATCAAATCACTGGGTGTTTCGGCCTTTATCACTAGACACCCTCATCGATGGTGGCCAGCGGCCGGTTGATCACGCCCGTGCTTGTGTCCCATGCCCAATTAACTGTGGTGGATGGTTCTGCCCTGGGTACTCAAGTGGGATGACGCAGATTAGTGGTGGGATGGGGAGGGGGGATGGGGGTCATGTTGCTGATCTATGAGCCCAGTAGGGGTCCTTCCTCTTCATCCAGATCCACTGGCTGCTTCTTTCAGCCGCTTTAGAGAGCGATCTGACTGTGTGCGGCAGAGCCTGTCCATGGATTCCCAGGTCTTTCAGCAGCTTGATGGTTGATGAGGCCAGAAACCCTCTGCATCCAACTTTGACGGGATAGACCTTGGCTTTCCACCCTCGTTGTTGTGCGTCCGCCGCCAGTTCAGTGTAGCGCAACTTCTTACGCTCATAGGCCTCTTCAACTGCATTTTCCCACGGGACTGTGAGCTCTGCAATGTAGACAGCCTTCAATGAATGGGACCACAGCACTGAGTCTGGCCTTAGGGTGGTGGTTGCAATCTCTGCTGGGAAGATTAGTTGCTGACCTATATCGACCAGCATCTTCCAATCCCGAGCCTTGGTTAGCTGACCAACTTCTGGCTTGAGAAAAGGATGGTTGGGCTTTTCCTGTCCCTCTCGGACAAATTTTGGTGCTGTAATGGTAGTGGTGGCTCTTAAGGGCAAGGGGTTGATGGTAGTTCTCTTGCTTTCAAGCACTGCTGCCAAGCTCTTGAGGACCTGGTTGTGCCTCCAGGTATAGCGGCCTTGTGTGAGGCTGGTCTTACAACCAGTCAGGATGTGTTTGAGAGTTGCTGGTGTTGGGCAGAGGGCACAGGTTGGATCTTCGCCATACCACTGGTGGAGGTTTTTTGGGGATGGCAGCACGTCATTGGTAGCTCTGATGATGAAGCTGATGTTGCTAGCTTCCATCTCCCAGAGATCCCTCCAGCCAAGCTTTCTTTTCTCCAGGCCTTCCCACCTCATCCACTGTCCCTGCTTGGCAAGCGAGACAGCCTTTGCAGACCTTTCAGCCTCTTCCTGGCGGCGCACCTCCTCCACGACCATTTTATTCCTCTCTGCGGTTGAGGCCTTACACCAAGTTGGTTTGCTTGCTGTAAGGCCAAAGCCTCCTCTTCCCCTCTGGACGTGTCCCACAATATCGCTGTGCCTCAGGGCTGCTGTGGCATGCTGCACTGCACTGGATGGTGTCCATTTCCGTCCAGTTGACAGGGGTGGTGCCGTTTCACTGATGGTCCGGTCTCTGGAGTCCGTCAGCGTCATCTGTAGTCTCACTTTAGAGCACTTGTATTTTTCAGTGAGACTTGTGATGGGCAGTTCGAGGACTCCTTTGCCATAGAGGCTGATGTTATTCAGACAGCGTGGGACACCAAGCCACTGTTTCACATATACTGTGATGGCTCGCTCCATCTTCTCCACAGTTGTTAGTGGGACCTCGTATACAGTGAGTGGCCACATCACGAGAGGGAGAAGCCCAAATTGCAGACACCAGAGCTTGAGCTTCCCAGGTAGTGGAGTCTTGTTGATGTTGTTCAGGTCGTTGATGATATCCTGTCTTAGCTGCTGCACCTGGTCTTTATCCTTAAGACTTGAGTCATACCATCTGCCCAGGCTTTTGACAGGTTGTTCTGCCACCGTTGGTATTGGTTCGTCACCAATGCAGAACTTCACGTCTTTTAGCTCTCCCTTGATTATCGAGATGCTACGTGACTTGTTCGGCTTGATTTTCATCCGGGCCCAGCTGATGTTTTCCTGCAGCTTACCAAGTAGCCGCCTGGTGCAAGCTGCAGTGGTGGTCAGAGTGGTCATGTCGTCCATATATGCTCGGACGGTGGAAGGCGGATCCCGTTCCTGGTTCGCTCACCCCCCGCCACCCATTTTGAGGCCCTGATGATGACCTCCATGGTCATTGTAAAGGCCAGGGGTGAGATCGTGCAACCTGCCATGATGCCTACTTCTACTTGCTGCCATGATGTTTTGTAGTCGGGTGTTGTGAAGCACAGCTGCAGGTCTTCAAAGTAGGATTTTACCAAGGTAGTGATGGATGTTGGAACGCGGAAGAAGTTGAAGGACTCCCAGAGAAGGCTATGCGGAACTGAACCAAAGGCATTGGCTAGGTCGAGAAAGATGACATGAAGATCCCCTTTGTTTTTCTTCGCTGCTTGAATCTGATGCCAGATCATACTGGTGTGCTCCAAGCAGCCAGAGAATCCAGAAATTCCAGCCTTCTGTACGGATGTGTCAATGTACTCGTTTTTCTCCAGGTAGGTGGACAGCCTTTGTGTCAAGACGCTGAAAAAGATTTTCCCTTCAACGTTGAGAAGGCTGATTGGCCGAAATTGACTGATATCTGCCGCGTCCTTCTCTTTTGGAATTAGTACACCTCCAGCCCTTCGCCATGCCTTTGGTATTATCCCCTTCTGCCAGACGATTCTCATTAGCCTCCAAAGATAGCGTAGGACATCTGGTGAGTTCTTGTAGAGCTTATATGGCACTCCATTTGGTCCTGGTGCAGATCCTGATCTTGCACGCCGCACCATGTTCTCCACTTCTTTCCATTTTGGAGGGCCAGTCTCGATGTTGACCTCTGGTGGTCGAATGGGGGGGATATCATGTGGGATGGCTAGCTGTTCATGCCTTTTCGTGTTTTGGTAGACCTTTTCCAGGTGCTCTTCAAGTTCCTTCTTTGAAGTTTGCAGGAACCTGCTTTTGTCCTTAGCGAAGAGATCTTTGACAAACATGAAGGGATTTTTATAGAACCGGGTTCTTGTGTGTTCCTTCTTCCTGCGAAGTTTCCTCAAGTTCTCTGCTCCTCGTAAGGTTTTCAACCGGAGCTTGATGTCCCCATGGAGCAGCATGAGACCTTCTCTCTCTGGATCAGAGGCTTTTCTCCACTGTTTCCGCAGGTCCCTTCTTTCCCTGATCAGTCTCTCTATCTCTTGTTGCCTCCTAGGTTTGGTTGGTGGTGGTATTTTGTTGGTGGTTTTCCAGCTGTTCACTCCAAAGCGCTCCTCTCCATAGTGGTAGATGATGTCACCGATGTGTTCCAGCTTTTTCTCTGCAGTGCCCACTTGTTGCTCCAAGATTTTCACCAGGTCGTTATTGACGGTTTCCCACTCTCTCTTCTCAATAGTTTTGGGCCACCTCACACTCGGTCTGTGCCCTTTGATCTTGTTCTCTTCGGGAGGTCTCTGTGGCTGGGTGGGTTCTACCTCCTGCAATTCTGTGTTTATAATACCCTCCTCAGTGACAGGGGTGCTGATGCTCTGCGAACTTTGGGTTTTTTCCCGTCGCTGTGCTTCACTCGACTGATTTGACGCATTACTTCGTAAGAAGTATTGGTCAATGCGAGGCCTTGACTCGGCTTTCCCAAACACCGCTTCTTTCCTTGGTGGATCTTCAACCCTGTAACTGATGTTACTTTTGCCCAGCCAGAGGTGCAGACCTGAAGTGAGTGTCCTGCTGCCATTGTCTCATGCACCGTGTTCTTGCTCGTAGTCATGTTCGTTCCTAGGTCTGTAACCGTGTGGTCAGTCATTGAGCCATCTTGCGCCCCCGCTCTCGCAGGCTGTAGGGGTGTCATTCTTTGTAGACTTTCTGTAGCACTTGGCGGGTGTCTCCAACAAACTGAACACAGTGTCAGAGACTGCCAGCATGGGTAGCTAGCCCATGTCAGCCTCAGTGGGGTCTATTCCCTCCTGTCAGCAGTCTCTCCAGGCTGTCACACAGACTTTTTCTAAGTGTTGCTGTATCTCATGAAGGAAATACTGGACAAAGAAATTAATGACTTCCCAGGCTTCAGGATGCATTTTTACACTATATAAATGTGGAAATTTACATTGGAAACGTTTGGTTTAGCTGTTAATGAAGTTTAGTTTTTTTAGTGATGAAAATTCATTGTCTGCTGGCGCTGTACACTTTTTCTAAGTGTTGCAATATCTCATGAAGGAAATACTGGACAATCAAATTAATGACTTTCCAGGCTTCAGGATGCCTTTCTACACTATATAAAGGTGGAAATTTACATTTGAAACGTTTGGTTTAGCTGTTATAAAAGTTTGGTTTTTTAGTGCTGTAAATGCATTTTCAGCTCGCGCTGTACACATTTGCTATGAGAGGCCTTATCTCATAAGGGAAATATTGGACAATCAAATTAATGACTGCCCAGGCTTCAGGATGTCTTTTTACACTATATAAAGGTGGAAATTTACATTGGAAACGTTTGGTTTAGCTGTTATAAAAGTTTGGTTTTTTAGTGCTGAAAATGGATTTTCAGCTCGCACTGTACACATTTGCTATGTGAGGCATTATCTCATAAGGGAAATATTGGACAATCAAATTATTGACTGCCCAGGCTTCAGGATGTCTTTTTACACTATATAAGGGTGGAAATTTACATTGGAAACGTTTAGTTTAGCTGTTAATGAAGTTTCGTTTTTTTAGTGCTGAAAATTCATTGTCTGCTGGCGCTGTACACTTTTTCTAAGTGTTGCAATATCTCATGAAGGAAATACTGGACAATCACATTAATGACTTTCCAGGCTTCAGGATGCCTTTCTACACTATATAAAGGTGGAAATTTACATTGGAAACGTTTGGTTTAGCTGTTATAAAAGTTTGTTTTTTTAGTGCTGTAAATGCATTTTCAGCTCGCGCTGTACACTTTTTCTAAGTGTTGCAATATCTCATGAAGGAAATACTGGACAATCAAATTAATGACTTTCCAGGCTTCAGGATGCCTTTCTACACTATATAAAGGTGGAAATTTACATTGGAAACGTTTGGTTTAGCTGTTATAAAAGTTTGGTTTTTTAGTGCTGTAAATGCATTTTCAGCTCGCGCTGTACACATTTGCTATGAGAGGCATTATCTCAAAAGGGAAATATTGGACAATCAAATTAATGACTGCCCAGGCTTCAGGATGTCCTTTTACACTATATAAAGGTGGAAATTTACATTGGAAACGTTTGGTTTAGCTGTTATAAAAGTTTGGTTTTTTAGTGCTGAAAATGCATTTTCAGCTCGCACTGTACACATTTGCTATGTGAGGCATTATCTCATAAGGGAAATACTGGACAATCAAATTAATGACTTCCCAGGCTTCAGGATGCCTTTTTACACTCTATAAATGTGGAAATTTACATTGGAAACGTTTGGTTTAGCTGTTAATGAAGTTTCGTTTTTTTAGTGCTGAAAATTCATTGTCTGCTGGCGCTGTACACTTTTTCTAAGTGTTGCAATATCTCATGAAGGAAATACTGGACAATCAAATTAACGACTTTCCAGGCTTCAGGATGCCTTTCTACACTATATAAAGGTGGAAATTTACATTTGAAACGTTTGGTTTAGCTGTTATAAAAGTTTGGTTTTTTAGTGCTGTAAATGCATTTTCAGCTCGCGCTGTACACATTTGCTATGTGAGGCATTATCTCATAAGGGAAATACTGGACAATCAAATTAATGACTGCCCAGGCTTCAGGATGTCTTTTTACACTATATAAGGGTGGAAATTTACATTGGAAACGTTTAGTTTAGCTGTTAATGAAGTTTCGTTTTTTTAGTGCTGAAAATTCATTGTCTGCTGGCGCTGTACACTTTTTCTAAGTGTTGCAATATCTCATGAAGGAAATACTGGACAATCAAATTAATGACTTTCCAGGCTTCAGGATGCCTTTCTACACTATATAAAGGTGGAAATGTACATTGGAAACGTTTGGTTTAGCTGTTATAAAAGTTTGGTTTTTTAGTGCTGTAAATGCATTTTCAGCTCGCGCTGTACACATTTGCTATGAGAGGCATTATCTCAAAAGGGAAATATTGGACAATCAAATTAATGACTGCCCAGGCTTCAGGATGTCTTTTTACACTATATAAAGGTGGAAATTTACATTGGAAACGTTTGGTTTAGCTGTTATAAAAGTTTGGTTTTTTAGTGCTTAAAATGCATTTTCAGCTCGCACTGTACACATTTGCTATGTGAGGCATTATCTCATAAGGGAAATACTGGACAATCAAATTAATGACTTCCCGGGCTTCAGGATGCCTTTTTACACTCTATAAAGGTGGAAATTTACATTGGAAACGTTTGGTTTAGCTGTCATAAAAGTTTTTTTTTTCGTGCTGTAAATGCATTTTCAGCTCGCGCTGTACACATTTGCAATGAGAGGCATTATCTCATAAGGGAAATATTGGACAATCAAATTAATGACTGCCCAGGCTTCAGGATGTCTTTTTACACTATATAAAGGTGGAAATTTACATTGGAAACGTTTAGTTTAGCTGTTAATGAAGTTTCGTTTTTTTTAGTGCTGAAAATTCATTGTCTGCTGGCGCTGTACACTTTTTCTAAGTGTTGCAATATCTCATGAAGGAAATACTGGACAATCAAATTAATGACTTTCCAGGCTTCAGGATGCCTTTCTACACTATATAAAGGTGGAAATTTACATTGGAAACGTTTGGTTTAGCTGTTATAAAAGTTTGGTTTTTTAGTGCTGTAAATGCATTTTCAGCTCGCGCTGTACACATTTGCTATGAGAGGCATTATCTCATAAGGGAAATATTGGACAATCAAATTAATGACTGCCCAGGCTTCAGGATGTCTTTTTACACTATATAAGGGTGGAAATTTACATTGGAAACGTTTGGTTTAGCTGTTAATGAAGTTTCGTTTTTTTAGTGCTGAAAATTCATTGTCTGCTGGCGTTGTACACTTTTTCTAAGTGTTGCAATATCTCATGAAGGAAATACTGGACAATGACATTAATGACTTTCCAGGCTTCAGGATGCCTTTCTACACTATATAAAGGTGGAAATGTACATTGGAAACGTTTGGTTTAGCTGTTATAAAAGTTTGGTTTTTTAGTGCTGTAAATGCATTTTCAGCTCGCGCTGTACACATTTGCTATGAGAGGCATTATCTCATAAGGGAAATATTGGACAATCAAATTAATGACTGCCCAGGCTTCAGGATGTCTTTTTACACTATATAAAGGTGGAAATTTACATTGGAAACGTTTGGTTTAGCTGTTATAAAAGTTTGGTTTTTTTAGTGCTGAAAATGCATTTTCAGCTCGCACTGTCCACATTTGCTATGTGAGGCATTATCTCATAAGGGAAATACTGGACAATCAAATTAATGACTGCCCAGGCTTCAGGATGTCTTTTTACACTATATAAAGGTGGAAATTTACATTGGAAACGTTTGGTTTAGCTGTTATAAAAGTTTGGTTTTTTAGTGCTGAAAATGCATTTTCAGCTCGCACTGTACACATTTGCTATGTGAGGCATTATCTCATAAGGGAAATACTGGACAATCAAATTAATGACTTCCCAGGCTTCAGGATGCCTTTTTACACTCTATAAATGTGGAAATTTACATTGGAAACGTTTGGTTTAGCTGTTAATGAAGTTTCGTTTTTTTAGTGCTGAAAATTCATTGTCTGCTGGCGCTGTACACTTTTTCTAAGTGTTGCAATATCTCATGAAGGAAATACTGGACAATCAAATTAATGACTTTCCAGGCTTCAGGATGCCTTTCTACACTATATAAAGGTGGAAATTTACATTTGAAACGTTTGATTTAGCTGTTATAAAAGTTTGGTTTTTTAGTGCTGTAAATGCATTTTCAGCTCGCGCTGTACACATTTGCGATGAGAGGCATTATCTCATAAGGGAAATATTGGACAATCAAATTAATGACTGCCCAGGCTTCAGGATGTCTTTTTACACTATATAAAGGTGGAAATATACATTGGAAACGTTTAGTTTAGCTGTTAATGAAGTTTCGTTTTTTTAGTGCTGAAAATTCATTGTCTGCTGGCGCTGTACACTTTTTCTAAGTGTTGCAATATCTCATGAAGGAAATACTGGACAATCAAATTAATGACTTTCCAGGCTTCAGGATGCCTTTCTACACTATATAAAGGTGGAAATTTACATTGGAAACGTTTGGTTTAGCTGTTATAAAAGTTTGGTTTTTTAGTGCTGTAAATGCATTTTCAGCTCGCGCTGTACACATTTGCTATGAGAGGCATTATCTCATAAGGGAAATATTGGACAATCAAATTAATGACTGCCCAGGCTTCAGGATGTCTTTTTACACTATATAAAGGTGGAAATTTACATTGGAAACGTTTGGTTTAGCTGTTATAAAAGTTTGGTTTTTTAGTGCTGTAAATGCATTTTCAGCTCGCGCTGTACACATTTGCTATGTGAGGCATTATCTCATAAGGGAAATACTGGACAATCAAATTAATGACTGCCCAGGCTTCAGGATGTCTTTTTACACTATATAAAGGTGGAAATTTACATTGGAAACGTTTGGTTTAGCTGTTATAAAAGTTTGTTTTTTTAGTGCTGAAAATGCATTTTCAGCTCGCACTGTACACATTTGCTATGTGAGGCATTATCTCATAAGGGAAATACTGGACAATCAAATTAATGACTTCCCAGGCTTCAGGATGCCTTTTTACACTCTATAAATGTGGAAATTTACATTGGAAACGTTTGGTTTAGCTGTTAATGAAGTTTCGTTTTTTTAGTGCTGAAAATTCATTGTCTGCTGGCGCTGTACACTTTTTCTAAGTGTTGCAATATCTCATGAAGGAAATACTGGACAATCAAATAAATGACTTTCCAGGCTTCAGGATGCCTTTCTACACTATATAAAGGTGGAAATTTACATTGGAAACGTTTGGTTTAGCTGTTATAAAAGTTTGTTTTTTTAGTGCTGTAAATGCATTTTCAGCTCGCGCTGTACACATTTGCTATGAGAGGCATTATCTCATAAGGGAAATATTGGACAATCAAATTAATGGCTGCCCAGGCTTCAGGATGTCTTTTTACACTATATAAAGGTGGAAATTTACATTGGAAACGTTTAGTTTAGCTGTTAATGAAATTTCGTTTTTTTAGTGCTGAAAATTCATTGTCTGCTGGCGCTGTACACTTTTTCTAAGTGTTGCAATATCTCATGAAGGAAATACTGGACAATCAAATTAATGACTTTCCAGGCTTCAGGATGCCTTTCTACACTATATAAAGGTGGAAATTTACATTGGAAACGTTTGGTTTAGCTGTTATAAAAGTTTGTTTTTTTAGAACTGTAAATGCATTTTCAGCTCGCACTGTACACATTTGCTATGTGAGGCATTATCTCATAAGGGAAATACTGGACAATCAAATTAATGACTTCCCAGGCTTCAGGATGCCTTTTTACACTCTATAAATGTGGAAATTTACATTGGAAACGTTTGGTTTAGCTGTTAATGAAGTTTCGTTTTTTTAGTGCTGAAAATTCATTGTCTGCTGGCGCTGTACACTTTTTCTAAGTGTTGCAATATCTCATGAAGGAAATACTGGACAATCAAATTAATGACTTTCCAGGCTTCAGGATGCCTTTTTACACTATATAAAGGTGGCAATTTACATTGGAAACGTTTGGTTTAGCTGTTATAAAAGTTTGGTTTTTTTAGTGCTGAAAATGCATTTTCAGCTCGCACTGTACACATTTGCTATGTGAGGCATTATCTCATAAGGGAAATACTGGACAATCAAATTAATGACTGCCCACGCTTCAGGATATCTTTTTACACTATATAAAGGTGGAAATTTACATTGGAAACGTTTGGTTTAGCTGTTATAAACGTTTAGTTTTTTAGTGCTGAAAATGCATTTTCAGCTCGCACTGTACACATTTGCTATGTGAGGCATTATCTCATAAGGGAAATACTGGACAATCAAATTAATGACTTCCCAGGCTTCAGGATGCCTTTTTACACTCTATAAATGTGGAAATTTACATTGGAAACGTTTGGTTTAGCTGTTATAAAAGTTTGGTTTTTTTAGTGCTGAAAATGCATTTTCAGCTCGCACTGTACACATTTGCTATGTGAGGCATTATCTCATAAGGGAAATACTGGACAATCAAATTAATGACTGCCCAGGCTTCAGGATGTCTTTTTACACTATATAAAGGTGGAAATTTACATTGGAAACGTTTGGTTTAGCTGTTATAAAAGTTTGGTTTTTTAGTGCTGAAAATGCATTTTCAGCTCGCACTGTACACATTTGCTATGTGAGGCATTATCTCATAAGGGAAATACTGGACAATCAAATTAATGACTTCCCAGGCTTCAGGATGCCTTTTTACACTCTATAAATGTGGACATTTACATTGGAAACGTTTGGTTTAGCTGTTAATGAAGTTTCGTTTTTTTAGTGCTGAAAATTCATTGTCTGCTGGCGCTGTACACTTTTTCTAAGTGTTGCAATATCTCATGAAGGAAATACTGGACAATCAAATTAATGACTTTCCAGGCTTCAGGATGCCTTTCTACACTATATAAAGGTGGAAATGTACATTGGAAACGTTTGGTTTAGCTGTTATAAAAGTTTGGTTTTTTAGTGCTGTAAATGCATTTTCAGCTCGCGCTGTACACATTTGCTATGAGAGGCATTATCTCATAAGGGAAATATTGGACAATCAAATTAATGACTGCCCAGGCTTCAGGATGTCTTTTTACACTATATAAGGGTGTTAATTTACATTGGAAACGTTTAGTTTAGCTGTTAATGAAGTGTCGTTTTTTAGTGCTGAAAATTCATTGTCTGCTGGCGCTGTACACTTTTTCTAAGTGTTGCAATATCTCATGAAGGAAATACTGGACAATCAAATTAATGACTTTCCAGGCTTCAGGATGCCTTTCTACACTATATAAAGGTGGAAATGTACATTGGAAACGTTTGGTTTAGCTGTTATAAAAGTTTGGTTTTTTAGTGCTGTAAATGCATTTTCAGCTCGCGCTGTACACATTTGCTATGAGAGGCATTATCTCAAAAGGGAAATATTGGACAATCAAATTAATGACTGCCCAGGCTTCAGGATGTCTTTTTACACTATAAAGGTGGAAATTTACATTGGAAACGTTTGGTTTAGCTGTTATAAAAGTTGGGTTTTTTAATGCTGAAAATGCATTTTCAGCTCGCACTGTACACATTTGCTATGTGAGGCATTATCTCATAAGGGAAATACTGGACAATCAAATTAACGACTTCCCAGGCTTCAGGATGCCTTTTTACACTCTATAAATGTGGAAATTTACATTGGAAACGTTTGGTTTAGCTGTTAATGAAGTTTCGTTTTTTTAGTGCTGAAAATTCATTGTCTGCTGGCGCTGTACACTTTTTCTAAGTGTTGCAATATCTCATGAAGGAAATACTGGACAATCAAATTAATGACTTTCCAGGCTTCAGGATGCCTTTCTACACTATATAAAGGTGGAAATTTACATTTGAAACGTTTGGTTTAGCTGTTATAAAAGTTTGGTTTTTTAGTGCTGTAAATGCATTTTCAGCTCGCGCTGTACACATTTGCTATGAGAGGCATTATCTCATAAGGGAAATATTGGACAATCAAATTAATGACTGCCCAGGCTTCAGGATGTCTTTTTACACTATATAAAGGTGGAAATTTACATTGGAAACGTTTGGTTTAGCTGTTATAAAAGTTTGGTTTTTTAGTGCTTAAAATGCATTTTCAGCTCGCACTGTA
The DNA here is from genome assembly GCF_059441095.1 of Idiotropiscis lumnitzeri. Taxonomy (NCBI): domain Eukaryota; kingdom Metazoa; phylum Chordata; class Actinopteri; order Syngnathiformes; family Syngnathidae; genus Idiotropiscis; species Idiotropiscis lumnitzeri. Next base: position 222,598 of record NW_028283738.1, on the reverse strand, counting down.
CACATTTGCTATGTGAGGCATTATCTCATAAGGGAAATACTGGACAATCAAATTAACGACTTCCCAGGCTTCAGGATGCCTTTTTACACTCTATAAATGTGGAAATTTACATTGGAAACGTTTGGTTTAGCTGTTAATGAAGTTTCGTTTTTTTAGTGCTGAAAATTCATTGTCTGCTGGCGCTGTACACTCTTTCTAAGTGTTGCCATATCTCATGAAGGAAATACTGGACAATCAAATTAATGACTTTCCAGGCTTCAGGATGCCTTTCTACACTATATAAAGGTGGAAATTTACATTTGAAACGTTTGGTTTAGCTGTTATAAAAGTTTGGTTTTTTAGTGCTGTAAATGCATTTTCAGCTCGCGCTGTACACATTTGCTATGAGAGGCATTATCTCATAAGGGAAATATTGGACAATCAAATTAATGACTGCCCAGGCTTCAGGATGTCTTTTTACACTATATAAAGGTGGAAATTTACATTGGAAACGTTTGGTTTAGCTGTTATAAATGTTTGGTTTTTTAGTGCTTAAAATGCATTTTCAGCTCGCACTGTACACATTTGCTATGTGAGGCATTATCTCATAAGGGAAATACTGGACAATCAAATTAATGACTTCCCAGGCTTCAGGATGCCTTTTTACACTCTATAAAGGTGGAAATTTACATTGGAAACGTTTGGTTTAGCTGTTATAAAAGTTTGTTTTTTTCGTGCTGTAAATGCATTTTCAGCTCGCGCTGTACACATTTGCAATGAGAGGCATTATCTCATAAGGGAAATATTGGACAATCAAATTAATGACTGCCCAGGCTTCAGGATGTCTTTTTACACTATATAAAGGTGGAAATTTACATTGGAAACGTTTAGTTTAGCTGTTAATGAAGTTTCGTTTTTTTTAGTGCTGAAAATTCATTGTCTGCTGGCCCTGTACACTTTTTCTAAGTGTTGCAATATCTCATGAAGGAAATACTGGACAATCAAATTAATGACTTTCCAGGCTTCAGGATGCCTTTCTACACTATATAAAGGTGGAAATTTACATTTGAAACGTTTGGTTTAGCTGTTATAAAATTTGGTTTTTTAGTGCTGTAAATGCATTTTCAGCTCGCGCTGTACACATTTGCTATGAGAGGCATTATCTCATAAGGGAAATACTGGACAATCAAATTAATGACTTCCCAGGCTTCAGGATGCCTTTTTACACTCTATAAAGGTGGAAATTTACATTGGAAACGTTTGGTTTAGCTGTTATAAAAGTTTGGTTTTTTAGTGCTGTAAATGCATTTTCAGCTCGCGCTGTACACATTTGCTATGAGAGGCATTATCTCATAAGGGAAATATTGGACAATCAAATTAATGACTGCCCAGGCTTCAGGATGTCTATTTACACTATATAAAGGTGGAAATTTACATTGGAAACGTTTGGTTTAGCTGTTATAAAAGTTTGGTTTTTTAGTGCTGTAAATGCATTTTCAGCTCGCGCTGTACACATTTGCTATGAGAGGCATTATCTCATAAGGGAAATATTGGACAATCAAATTAATGGCTGCCCAGGCTTCAGGATGTCTTTTTACACTATATAAAGGTGGAAATTTACATTGGAAACTTTTAGTTTAGCTGTTAATGAAGTTTCGTTTTTTTAGTGCTGTAAATGCATTTTCAGCTCGCGCTGTACACATTTGCTATGAGAGGCATTATCTCATAAGGGAAATATTGGACAATCAAATTAATGACTGCCCAGGCTTCAGGATGTCCTTTTACACTATATAAAGGTGGAAATTTACATTGGAAACGTTTGGTTTAGCTGTTATAAAAGTTTGGTTTTTTAGTGCTGAAAATGCATTTTCAGCTCGCACTGTACACATTTGCTATGTGAGGCATTATCTCATAAGGGAAATACTGGACAATCAAATTAATGACTTCCCAGGCTTCAGGATGCCTTTTTACACTCTATAAATGTGGAAATTTACATTGGAAACGTTTGGTTTAGCTGTTAATGAAGTTTCGTTTTTTTAGTGCTGAAAATTCATTGTCTGCTGGCGCTGTACACTTTTTCTAAGTGTTGCAATATCTCATGAAGGAAATACTGGACAATCAAATTAACGACTTTCCAGGCTTCAGGATGCCTTTCTACACTATATAAAGGTGGAAATTTACATTTGAAACGTTTGGTTTAGCTGTTATAAAAGTTTGGTTTTTTAGTGCTGTAAATGCATTTTCAGCTCGCGCTGTACACATTTGCTATGTGAGGCATTATCTCATAAGGGAAATACTGGACAATCAAATTAATGACTGCCCAGGCTTCAGGATGTCTTTTTACACTATATAAGGGTGGAAATTTACATTGGAAACGTTTAGTTTAGCTGTTAATGAAGTTTCGTTTTTTTAGTGCTGAAAATTCATTGTCTGCTGGCGCTGTACACTTTTTCTAAGTGTTGCAATATCTCATGAAGGAAATACTGGACAATCAAATTAATGACTTTCCAGGCTTCAGGATGCCTTTCTACACTATATAAAGGTGGAAATGTACATTGGAAACGTTTGGTTTAGCTGTTATAAAAGTTTGGTTTTTTAGTGCTGTAAATGCATTTTCAGCTCGCGCTGTACACATTTGCTATGAGAGGCATTATCTCAAAAGGGAAATATTGGACAATCAAATTAATGACTGCCCAGGCTTCAGGATGTCTTTTTACACTATATAAAGGTGGAAATTTACATTGGAAACGTTTGGTTTAGCTGTTATAAAAGTTTGGTTTTTTAGTGCTTAAAATGCATTTTCAGCTCGCACTGTACACATTTGCTATGTGAGGCATTATCTCATAAGGGAAATACTGGACAATCAAATTAATGACTTCCCGGGCTTCAGGATGCCTTTTTACACTCTATAAAGGTGGAAATTTACATTGGAAACGTTTGGTTTAGCTGTCATAAAAGTTTTTTTTTTCGTGCTGTAAATGCATTTTCAGCTCGCGCTGTACACATTTGCAATGAGAGGCATTATCTCATAAGGGAAATATTGGACAATCAAATTAATGACTGCCCAGGCTTCAGGATGTCTTTTTACACTATATAAAGGTGGAAATTTACATTGGAAACGTTTAGTTTAGCTGTTAATGAAGTTTCGTTTTTTTTAGTGCTGAAAATTCATTGTCTGCTGGCGCTGTACACTTTTTCTAAGTGTTGCAATATCTCATGAAGGAAATACTGGACAATCAAATTAATGACTTTCCAGGCTTCAGGATGCCTTTCTACACTATATAAAGGTGGAAATTTACATTGGAAACGTTTGGTTTAGCTGTTATAAAAGTTTGGTTTTTTAGTGCTGTAAATGCATTTTCAGCTCGCGCTGTACACATTTGCTATGAGAGGCATTATCTCATAAGGGAAATATTGGACAATCAAATTAATGACTGCCCAGGCTTCAGGATGTCTTTTTACACTATATAAGGGTGGAAATTTACATTGGAAACGTTTGGTTTAGCTGTTAATGAAGTTTCGTTTTTTTAGTGCTGAAAATTCATTGTCTGCTGGCGTTGTACACTTTTTCTAAGTGTTGCAATATCTCATGAAGGAAATACTGGACAATGACATTAATGACTTTCCAGGCTTCAGGATGCCTTTCTACACTATATAAAGGTGGAAATGTACATTGGAAACGTTTGGTTTAGCTGTTATAAAAGTTTGGTTTTTTAGTGCTGTAAATGCATTTTCAGCTCGCGCTGTACACATTTGCTATGAGAGGCATTATCTCATAAGGGAAATATTGGACAATCAAATTAATGACTGCCCAGGCTTCAGGATGTCTTTTTACACTATATAAAGGTGGAAATTTACATTGGAAACGTTTGGTTTAGCTGTTATAAAAGTTTGGTTTTTTTAGTGCTGAAAATGCATTTTCAGCTCGCACTGTCCACATTTGCTATGTGAGGCATTATCTCATAAGGGAAATACTGGACAATCAAATTAATGACTGCCCAGGCTTCAGGATGTCTTTTTACACTATATAAAGGTGGAAATTTACATTGGAAACGTTTGGTTTAGCTGTTATAAAAGTTTGGTTTTTTAGTGCTGAAAATGCATTTTCAGCTCGCACTGTACACATTTGCTATGTGAGGCATTATCTCATAAGGGAAATACTGGACAATCAAATTAATGACTTCCCAGGCTTCAGGATGCCTTTTTACACTCTATAAATGTGGAAATTTACATTGGAAACGTTTGGTTTAGCTGTTAATGAAGTTTCGTTTTTTTAGTGCTGAAAATTCATTGTCTGCTGGCGCTGTACACTTTTTCTAAGTGTTGCAATATCTCATGAAGGAAATACTGGACAATCAAATTAATGACTTTCCAGGCTTCAGGATGCCTTTCTACACTATATAAAGGTGGAAATTTACATTTGAAACGTTTGATTTAGCTGTTATAAAAGTTTGGTTTTTTAGTGCTGTAAATGCATTTTCAGCTCGCGCTGTACACATTTGCGATGAGAGGCATTATCTCATAAGGGAAATATTGGACAATCAAATTAATGACTGCCCAGGCTTCAGGATGTCTTTTTACACTATATAAAGGTGGAAATTTACATTGGAAACGTTTGGTTTAGCTGTTAATGAAGTTTCGTTTTTTTAGTGCTGAAAATTCATTGTCTGCTGGCGCTGTACACTCTTTCTAAGTGTTGCAATATCTCATGAAGGAAATACTGGACAATCAAATTAATGACTTTCCAGGCTTCAGGATGCCTTTCTACACTATATAAAGGTGGAAATTTACATTTGAAACGTTTGGTTTAGCTGTTATAAAAGTTTGGTTTTTTAGTGCTGTAAATGCATTTTCAGCTCGCGCTGTACACATTTGCTATGAGAGGCATTATCTCATAAGGGAAATATTGGACAATCAAATTAATGACTGCCCAGGCTTCAGGATGTCTTTTTACACTATATAAAGGTGGAAATTTACATTGGAAACGTTTGGTTTAGCTGTTATAAAAGTTTGGTTTTTTAGTGCTTAAAATGCATTTTCAGCTCGCACTGTACACATTTGCTATGTGAGGCATTATCTCATAAGGGAAATACTGGACAATCAAATTAACGACTTCCCAGGCTTCAGGATGCCTTTTTACACTCTATAAATGTGGAAATTTACATTGGAAACGTTTGGTTTAGCTGTTAATGAAGTTTCGTTTTTTTAGTGCTGAAAATTCATTGTCTGCTGGCGCTGTACACTCTTTCTAAGTGTTGCCATATCTCATGAAGGAAATACTGGACAATCAAATTAATGACTTTCCAGGCTTCAGGATGCCTTTCTACACTATATAAAGGTGGAAATTTACATTTGAAACGTTTGGTTTAGCTGTTATAAAAGTTTGGTTTTTTAGTGCTGTAAATGCATTTTCAGCTCGCGCTGTACACATTTGCTATGAGAGGCATTATCTCATAAGGGAAATATTGGACAATCAAATTAATGACTGCCCAGGCTTCAGGATGTCTTTTTACACTATATAAAGGTGGAAATTTACATTGGAAACGTTTGGTTTAGCTGTTATAAATGTTTGGTTTTTTAGTGCTTAAAATGCATTTTCAGCTCGCACTGTACACATTTGCTATGTGAGGCATTATCTCATAAGGGAAATACTGGACAATCAAATTAATGACTTCCCAGGCTTCAGGATGCCTTTTTACACTCTATAAAGGTGGAAATTTACATTGGAAACGTTTGGTTTAGCTGTTATAAAAGTTTGTTTTTTTCGTGCTGTAAATGCATTTTCAGCTCGCGCTGTACACATTTGCAATGAGAGGCATTATCTCATAAGGGAAATATTGGACAATCAAATTAATGACTGCCCAGGCTTCAGGATGTCTTTTTACACTATATAAAGGTGGAAATTTACATTGGAAACGTTTAGTTTAGCTGTTAATGAAGTTTCGTTTTTTTTAGTGCTGAAAATTCATTGTCTGCTGGCCCTGTACACTTTTTCTAAGTGTTGCAATATCTCATGAAGGAAATACTGGACAATCAAATTAATGACTTTCCAGGCTTCAGGATGCCTTTCTACACTATATAAAGGTGGAAATTTACATTTGAAACGTTTGGTTTAGCTGTTATAAAAGTTTGGTTTTTTAGTGCTGTAAATGCATTTTCAGCTCGCGCTGTACACATTTGCTATGAGAGGCATTATCTCATAAGGGAAATACTGGACAATCAAATTAATGACTTCCCAGGCTTCAGGATGCCTTTTTACACTCTATAAAGGTGGAAATTTACATTGGAAACGTTTGGTTTAGCTGTTATAAAAGTTTGGTTTTTTAGTGCTGTAAATGCATTTTCAGCTCGCGCTGTACACATTTGCTATGAGAGGCATTATCTCATAAGGGAAATATTGGACAATCAAATTAATGACTGCCCAGGCTTCAGGATGTCTATTTACACTATATAAAGGTGGAAATTTACATTGGAAACGTTTGGTTTAGCTGTTATAAAAGTTTGGTTTTTTAGTGCTGTAAATGCATTTTCAGCTCGCGCTGTACACATTTGCTATGAGAGGCATTATCTCATAAGGGAAATATTGGACAATCAAATTAATGGCTGCCCAGGCTTCAGGATGTCTTTTTACACTATATAAAGGTGGAAATTTACATTGGAAACTTTTAGTTTAGCTGTTAATGAAGTTTCGTTTTTTTAGTGCTGTAAATGCATTTTCAGCTCGCGCTGTACACATTTGCTATGAGAGGCATTATCTCATAAGGGAAATATTGGACAATCAAATTAATGACTGCCCAGGCTTCAGGATGTCCTTTTACACTATATAAAGGTGGAAATTTACATTGGAAACGTTTGGTTTAGCTGTTATAAAAGTTTGGTTTTTTAGTGCTGAAAATGCATTTTCAGCTCGCACTGTACACATTTGCTATGTGAGGCATTATCTCATAAGGGAAATACTGGACAATCAAATTAATGACTTCCCAGGCTTCAGGATGCCTTTTTACACTCTATAAATGTGGAAATTTACATTGGAAACGTTTGGTTTAGCTGTTAATGAAGTTTCGTTTTTTTAGTGCTGAAAATTCATTGTCTGCTGGCGCTGTACACTTTTTCTAAGTGTTGCAATATCTCATGAAGGAAATACTGGACAATCAAATTAACGACTTTCCAGGCTTCAGGATGCCTTTCTACACTATATAAAGGTGGAAATTTACATTTGAAACGTTTGGTTTAGCTGTTATAAAAGTTTGGTTTTTTAGTGCTGTAAATGCATTTTCAGCTCGCGCTGTACACATTTGCTATGTGAGGCATTATCTCATAAGGGAAATACTGGACAATCAAATTAATGACTGCCCAGGCTTCAGGATGTCTTTTTACACTATATAAGGGTGGAAATTTACATTGGAAACGTTTAGTTTAGCTGTTAATGAAGTTTCGTTTTTTTAGTGCTGAAAATTCATTGTCTGCTGGCGCTGTACACTTTTTCTAAGTGTTGCAATATCTCATGAAGGAAATACTGGACAATCAAATTAATGACTTTCCAGGCTTCAGGATGCCTTTCTACACTATATAAAGGTGGAAATGTACATTGGAAACGTTTGGTTTAGCTGTTATAAAAGTTTGGTTTTTTTAGTGCTGTAAATGCATTTTCAGCTCGCGCTGTACACATTTGCTATGAGAGGCATTATCTCATAAGGGAAATATTGGACAATCAAATTAATGACTGCCCAGGCTTCAGGATGTCTTTTTACACTATATAAAGGTGGAAATTTACATTGGAAACGTTTGGTTTAGCTGTTATAAATGTTTGGTTTTTTAGTGCTTAAAATGCATTTTCAGCTCGCACTGTACACATTTGCTATGTGAGGCATTATCTCATAAGGGAAATACTGGACAATCAAATTAATGACTTCCCAGGCTTCAGGATGCCTTTTTACACTCTATAAAGGTGGAAATTTACATTGGAAACGTTTGGTTTAGCTGTTATAAAAGTTTGTTTTTTTCGTGCTGTAAATGCATTTTCAGCTCGCGCTGTACACATTTGCAATGAGAGGCATTATCTCATAAGGGAAATATTGGACAATCAAATTAATGACTGCCCAGGCTTCAGGATGTCTTTTTACACTATATAAAGGTGGAAATTTACATTGGAAACGTTTAGTTTAGCTGTTAATGAAGTTTCGTTTTTTTTAGTGCTGAAAATTCATTGTCTGCTGGCCCTGTACACTTTTTCTAAGTGTTGCAATATCTCATGAAGGAAATACTGGACAATCAAATTAATGACTTTCCAGGCTTCAGGATGCCTTTCTACACTATATAAAGGTGGAAATTTACATTTGAAACGTTTGGTTTAGCTGTTATAAAAGTTTGGTTTTTTAGTGCTGTAAATGCATTTTCAGCTCGCGCTGTACACATTTGCTATGAGAGGCATTATCTCATAAGGGAAATACTGGACAATCAAATTAATGACTTCCCAGGCTTCAGGATGCCTTTTTACACTCTATAAAGGTGGAAATTTACATTGGAAACGTTTGGTTTAGCTGTTATAAAAGTTTGGTTTTTTAGTGCTGTAAATGCATTTTCAGCTCGCGCTGTACACATTTGCTATGAGAGGCATTATCTCATAAGGGAAATATTGGACAATCAAATTAATGACTGCCCAGGCTTCAGGATGTCTATTTACACTATATAAAGGTGGAAATTTACATTGGAAACGTTTGGTTTAGCTGTTATAAAAGTTTGGTTTTTTAGTGCTGTAAATGCATTTTCAGCTCGCGCTGTACACATTTGCTATGAGAGGCATTATCTCATAAGGGAAATATTGGACAATCAAATTAATGGCTGCCCAGGCTTCAGGATGTCTTTTTACACTATATAAAGGTGGAAATTTACATTGGAAACTTTTAGTTTAGCTGTTAATGAAGTTTCGTTTTTTTAGTGCTGTAAATGCATTTTCAGCTCGCGCTGTACACATTTGCTATGAGAGGCATTATCTCATAAGGGAAATATTGGACAATCAAATTAATGACTGCCCAGGCTTCAGGATGTCCTTTTACACTATATAAAGGTGGAAATTTACATTGGAAACGTTTGGTTTAGCTGTTATAAAAGTTTGGTTTTTTAGTGCTGAAAATGCATTTTCAGCTCGCACTGTACACATTTGCTATGTGAGGCATTATCTCATAAGGGAAATACTGGACAATCAAATTAATGACTTCCCAGGCTTCAGGATGCCTTTTTACACTCTATAAATGTGGAAATTTACATTGGAAACGTTTGGTTTAGCTGTTAATGAAGTTTCGTTTTTTTAGTGCTGAAAATTCATTGTCTGCTGGCGCTGTACACTTTTTCTAAGTGTTGCAATATCTCATGAAGGAAATACTGGACAATCAAATTAACGACTTTCCAGGCTTCAGGATGCCTTTCTACACTATATAAAGGTGGAAATTTACATTTGAAACGTTTGGTTTAGCTGTTATAAAAGTTTGGTTTTTTAGTGCTGTAAATGCATTTTCAGCTCGCGCTGTACACATTTGCTATGTGAGGCATTATCTCATAAGGGAAATACTGGACAATCAAATTAATGACTGCCCAGGCTTCAGGATGTCTTTTTACACTATATAAGGGTGGAAATTTACATTGGAAACGTTTAGTTTAGCTGTTAATGAAGTTTCGTTTTTTTAGTGCTGAAAATTCATTGTCTGCTGGCGCTGTACACTTTTTCTAAGTGTTGCAATATCTCATGAAGGAAATACTGGACAATCAAATTAATGACTTTCCAGGCTTCAGGATGCCTTTCTACACTATATAAAGGTGGAAATGTACATTGGAAACGTTTGGTTTAGCTGTTATAAAAGTTTGGTTTTTTAGTGCTGTAAATGCATTTTCAGCTCGCGCTGTACACATTTGCTATGAGAGGCATTATCTCATAAGGGAAATATTGGACAATCAAATTAATGACTGCCCAGGCTTCAGGATGTCTTTTTACACTATATAAGGGTGGAAATTTACATTGGAAACGTTTGGTTTAGCTGTTAATGAAGTTTCGTTTTTTTAGTGCTGAAAATTCATTGTCTGCTGGCGTTGTACACTTTTTCTAAGTGTTGCAATATCTCATGAAGGAAATACTGGACAATGACATTAATGACTTTCCAGGCTTCAGGATGCCTTTCTACACTATATAAAGGTGGAAATGTACATTGGAAACGTTTGGTTTAGCTGTTATAAAAGTTTGGTTTTTTAGTGCTGTAAATGCATTTTCAGCTCGCGCTGTACACATTTGCTATGAGAGGCATTATCTCATAAGGGAAATATTGGACAATCAAATTAATGACTGCCCAGGCTTCAGGATGTCTTTTTACACTATATAAAGGTGGAAATTTACATTGGAAACGTTTGGTTTAGCTGTTATAAAAGTTTGGTTTTTTTAGTGCTGAAAATGCATTTTCAGCTCGCACTGTCCACATTTGCTATGTGAGGCATTATCTCATAAGGGAAATACTGGACAATCAAATTAATGACTGCCCAGGCTTCAGGATGTCTTTTTACACTATATAAAGGTGGAAATTTACATTGGAAACGTTTGGTTTAGCTGTTATAAAAGTTTGGTTTTTTAGTGCTGAAAATGCATTTTCAGCTCGCACTGTACACATTTGCTATGTGAGGCATTATCTCATAAGGGAAATACTGGACAATCAAATTAATGACTTCCCAGGCTTCAGGATGCCTTTTTACACTCTATAAATGTGGAAATTTACATTGGAAACGTTTGGTTTAGCTGTTAATGAAGTTTCGTTTTTTTAGTGCTGAAAATTCATTGTCTGCTGGCGCTGTACACTTTTTCTAAGTGTTGCAATATCTCATGAAGGAAATACTGGACAATCAAATTAATGACTTTCCAGGCTTCAGGATGCCTTTCTACACTATATAAAGGTGGAAATTTACATTTGAAACGTTTGATTTAGCTGTTATAAAAGTTTGGTTTTTTAGTGCTGTAAATGCATTTTCAGCTCGCGCTGTACACATTTGCGATGAGAGGCATTATCTCATAAGGGAAATATTGGACAATCAAATTAATGACTGCGCAGGCTTCAGGATGTCTTTTTACACTATATAAAGGTGGAAATTTACATTGGAAACGTTTAGTTTAGCTGTTAATGAAGTTTCGTTTTTTTAGTGCTGAAAATTCATTGTCTGCTGGCGCTGTACACTTTTTCTAAGTGTTGCAATATCTCATGAAGGAAATACTGGACAATCAAATTAATGACTTTCCAGGCTTCAGGATGCCTTTCTACACTATATAAAGGTGGAAATTTACATTGGAAACGTTTGGTTTAGCTGTTATAAAAGTTTGGTTTTTTAGTGCTGTAAATGCATTTTCAGCTCGCGCTGTACACATTTGCTATGAGAGGCATTATCTCATAAGGGAAATATTGGACAATCAAATTAATGACTGCCCAAGCTTCAGGATGTCTTTTTACACTATATAAAGGTGGAAATTTACATTGGAAACGTTTGGTTTAGCTGTTATAAAAGTTTGGTTTTTTAGTGCTGTAAATGCATTTTCAGCTCGCGCTGTACACATTTGCTATGTGAGGCATTATCTCATAAGGGAAATACTGGACAATCAAATTAATGACTGCCCAGGCTTCAGGATGTCTTTTTACACTATATAAAGGTGGAAATTTACATTGGAAACGTTTGGTTTAGCTGTTATAAAAGTTTGTTTTTTTAGTGCTGAAAATGCATTTTCAGCTCGCACTGTACACATTTGCTATGTGAGGCATTATCTCATAAGGGAAATACTGGACAATCAAATTAATGACTTCCCAGGCTTCAGGATGCCTTTTTACACTCTATAAATGTGGAAATTTACATTGGAAACGTTTGGTTTAGCTGTTAATGAAGTTTCGTTTTTTTAGTGCTGAAAATTCATTGTCTGCTGGCGCTGTACACTTTTTCTAAGTGTTGCAATATCTCATGAAGGAAATACTGGACAATCAAATTAATGACTTTCCAGGCTTCAAGGATGCCTTTCTACACTATATAAAGGTGGAAATTTACATTGGAAACGTTTGGTTTAGCTGTTATAAAAGTTTGGTTTTTTAGTGCTGTAAATGCATTTTCAGCTCGCGCTGTACACATTTGCTATGAGAGGCATTATCTCATAAGGGAAATATTGGACAATCAAATTAATGACTGCCCAGGCTTCAGGATGTCTTTGTACACTATATAAAGGTGGAAATTTACATTGGAAACGTTTAGTTTAGCTGTTAATGAAGTTTCGTTTTTTTTAGTGCTGAAAATTCATTGTCTGCTGGCGCTGTACACTTTTTCTAAGTGTTGCAATATCTCATGAAGGAAATACTGGACAATCAAATAAATGACTTTCCAGGCTTCAGGATGCCTTTCTACACTATATAAAGGTGGAAATTTACATTGGAAACGTTTGGTTTAGCTGTTATAAAAGTTTGTTTTTTTAGTGCTGTAAATGCATTTTCAGCTCGCGCTGTACACATTTGCTATGAGAGGCATTATCTCATAAGGGAAATATTGGACAATCAAATTAATGGCTGCCCAGGCTTCAGGATGTCTTTTTACACTATATAAAGGTGGAAATTTACATTGGAAACGTTTAGTTTAGCTGTTAATGAAATTTCGTTTTTTTAGTGCTGAAAATTCATTGTCTGCTGGCGCTGTACACTTTTTCTAAGTGTTGCAATATCTCATGAAGGAAATACTGGACAATAAAATTAATGACTTTCCAGGCTTCAGGATGCCTTTCTACACTATATAAAGGTGGAAATTTACATTGGAAACGTTTGGTTTAGCTGTTATAAAAGTTTGTTTTTTTAGAACTGTAAATGCATTTTCAGCTCGCACTGTACACATTTGCTATGTGAGGCATTATCTCATAAGGGAAATACTGGACAATCAAATTAATGACTTCCCAGGCTTCAGGATGCCTTTTTACACTCTATAAATGTGGAAATTTACATTGGAAACGTTTGGTTTAGCTGTTAATGAAGTTTCGTTTTTTTAGTGCTGAAAATTCATTGTCTGCTGGCGCTGTACACTTTTTCTAAGTGTTGCAATATCTCATGAAGGAAATACTGGACAATCAAATTAATGACTTTCCAGGCTTCAGGATGCCTTTTTACACTATATAAAGGTGGCAATTTACATTGGAAACGTTTGGTTTAGCTGTTATAAAAGTTTGGTTTTTTTAGTGCTGAAAATGCATTTTCAGCTCGCACTGTACACATTTGCTATGTGAGGCATTATCTCATAAGGGAAATACTGGACAATCAAATTAATGACTGCCCACGCTTCAGGATGTCTTTTTACACTATATAAAGGTGGAAATTTACATTGGAAACGTTTGGTTTAGCTGTTATAAACGTTTAGTTTTTTAGTGCTGAAAATGCATTTTCAGCTCGCACTGTACACATTTGCTATGTGAGGCATTATCTCATAAGGGAAATACTGGACAATCAAATTAATGACTTCCCAGGCTTCAGGATGCCTTTTTACACTCTATAAATGTGGAAATTTACATTGGAAACGTTTGGTTTAGCTGTTATAAAAGTTTGGTTTTTTTAGTGCTGAAAATGCATTTTCAGCTCGCACTGTACACATTTGCTATGTGAGGCATTATCTCATAAGGGAAATACTGGACAATCAAATTAATGACTGCCCAGGCTTCAGGATGTCTTTTTACACTATATAAAGGTGGAAATTTACATTGGAAACGTTTGGTTTAGCTGTTATAAAAGTTTGGTTTTTTAGTGCTGAAAATGCATTTTCAGCTCGCACTGTACACATTTGCTATGTGAGGCATTATCTCATAAGGGAAATACTGGACAATCAAATTAATGACTTCCCAGGCTTCAGGATGCCTTTTTACACTCTATAAATGTGGACATTTACATTGGAAACGTTTGGTTTAGCTGTTAATGAAGTTTCGTTTTTTTAGTGCTGAAAATTCATTGTCTGCTGGCGCTGTACACTTTTTCTAAGTGTTGCAATATCTCATGAAGGAAATACTGGACAATCAAATTAATGACTTTCCAGGCTTCAGGATGCCTTTCTACACAAGATAAAGGTGGAAATGTACATTGGAAACGTTTGGTTTAGCTGTTATAAAAGTTTGGTTTTTTAGTGCTGTAAATGCATTTTCAGCTCGCGCTGTACACATTTGCTATGAGAGGCATTATCTCATAAGGGAAATATTGGACAATCAAATTAATGACTGCCCAGGCTTCAGGATGTCTTTTTACACTATATAAGGTTGGAAATTTACATTGGAAACGTTTAGTTTAGCTGTTAATGAAGTGTCGTTTTTTAGTGCTGAAAATTCATTGTCTGCTGGCGCTGTACACTTTTTCTAAGTGTTGCAATATCTCATGAAGGAAATACTGGACAATCAAATTAATGACTTTCCAGGCTTCAGGATGCCTTTCTACACTATATAAAGGTGGAAATGTACATTGGAAACGTTTGGTTTAGCTGTTATAAAAGTTTGGTTTTTTAGTGCTGTAAATGCATTTTCAGCTCGCGCTGTACACATTTGCTATGAGAGGCATTATCTCAAAAGGGAAATATTGGACAATCAAATTAATGACTGCCCAGGCTTCAGGATGTCTTTTTACACTATAAAGGTGGAAATTTACATTGGAAACGTTTGGTTTAGCTGTTATAAAAGTTGGGTTTTTTAATGCTGAAAATGCATTTTCAGCTCGCACTGTACACATTTGCTATGTGAGGCATTATCTCATAAGGGAAATACTGGACAATCAAATTAACGACTTCCCAGGCTTCAGGATGCCTTTTTACACTCTATAAATGTGGAAATTTACATTGGAAACGTTTGGTTTAGCTGTTAATGAAGTTTCGTTTTTTTAGTGCTGAAAATTCATTGTCTGCTGGCGCTGTACACTCTTTCTAAGTGTTGCAATATCTCATGAAGGAAATACTGGACAATCAAATTAATGACTTTCCAGGCTTCAGGATGCCTTTCTACACTATATAAAGGTGGAAATTTACATTTGAAACGTTTGGTTTAGCTGTTATAAAAGTTTGGTTTTTTAGTGCTGTAAATGCATTTTCAGCTCGCGCTGTACACATTTGCTATGAGAGGCATTATCTCATAAGGGAAATATTGGACAATCAAATTAATGACTGCCCAGGCTTCAGGATGTCTTTTTACACTATATAAAGGTGGAAATTTACATTGGAAACGTTTGGTTTAGCTGTTATAAAAGTTTGGTTTTTTAGTGCTTAAAATGCATTTTCAGCTCGCACTGTACACATTTGCTATGTGAGGCATTATCTCATAAGGGAAATACTGGACAATCAAATTAACGACTTCCCAGGCTTCAGGATGCCTTTTTACACTCTATAAATGTGGAAATTTACATTGGAAACGTTTGGTTTAGCTGTTAATGAAGTTTCGTTTTTTTAGTGCTGAAAATTCATTGTCTGCTGGCGCTGTACACTCTTTCTAAGTGTTGCCATATCTCATGAAGGAAATACTGGACAATCAAATTAATGACTTTCCAGGCTTCAGGATGCCTTTCTACACTATATAAAGGTGGAAATTTACATTTGAAACGTTTGGTTTAGCTGTTATAAAAGTTTGGTTTTTTAGTGCTGTAAATGCATTTTCAGCTCGCGCTGTACACATTTGCTATGAGAGGCATTATCTCATAAGGGAAATATTGGACAATCAAATTAATGACTGCCCAGGCTTCAGGATGTCTTTTTACACTATATAAAGGTGGAAATTTACATTGGAAACGTTTGGTTTAGCTGTTATAAATGTTTGGTTTTTTAGTGCTTAAAATGCATTTTCAGCTCGCACTGTACACATTTGCTATGTGAGGCATTATCTCATAAGGGAAATACTGGACAATCAAATTAATGACTTCCCAGGCTTCAGGATGCCTTTTTACACTCTATAAAGGTGGAAATTTACATTGGAAACGTTTGGTTTAGCTGTTATAAAAGTTTGTTTTTTTCGTGCTGTAAATGCATTTTCAGCTCGCGCTGTACACATTTGCAATGAGAGGCATTATCTCATAAGGGAAATATTGGACAATCAAATTAATGACTGCCCAGGCTTCAGGATGTCTTTTTACACTATATAAAGGTGGAAATTTACATTGGAAACGTTTAGTTTAGCTGTTAATGAAGTTTCGTTTTTTTTAGTGCTGAAAATTCATTGTCTGCTGGCCCTGTACACTTTTTCTAAGTGTTGCAATATCTCATGAAGGAAATACTGGACAATCAAATTAATGACTTTCCAGGCTTCAGGATGCCTTTCTACACTATATAAAGGTGGAAATTTACATTTGAAACGTTTGGTTTAGCTGTTATAAAAGTTTGGTTTTTTAGTGCTGTAAATGCATTTTCAGCTCGCGCTGTACACATTTGCTATGAGAGGCATTATCTCATAAGGGAAATACTGGACAATCAAATGAATGACTTCCCAGGCTTCAGGATGCCTTTTTACACTCTATAAAGGTGGAAATTTACATTGGAAACGTTTGGTTTAGCTGTTATAAAAGTTTGGTTTTTTTAGTGCTGAAAATGCATTTTCAGCTCGCACTGTACACATTTGCTATGTGAGGCATTATCTCATAAGGGAAATACTGGACAATCAAATTAATGACTGCCCAGGCTTCAGGATGTCTTTTTACACTATATAAAGGTGGAAATTTACATTGGAAACGTTTGGTTTAGCTGTTATAAAAGTTTGGTTTTTTAGTGCTGAAAATGCATTTTCAGCTCGCACTGTACACATTTGCTATGTGAGGCATTATCTCATAAGGGAAATACTGGACAATCAAATTAATGACTTCCCAGGCTTCAGGATGCCCTTTTACACTCTATAAATGTGGAAATTTACATTGGAAACGTTTGGTTTAGCTGTTAATGAAGTTTCGTTTTTTTAGTGCTGAAAATTCATTGTCTGCTGGCGCTGTACACTTTTTCTAAGTGTTGCAATATCTCATGAAGGAAATACTGGACAATCAAATTAATGACTTTCCAGGCTTCAGGATGCCTTTCTACACTATATAAAGGTGGAAATTTACATTGGAAACGTTTGGTTTAGCTGTTATAAAAGTTTGGTTTTTTAGTGCTGTAAATGCATTTTCAGCTCGCGCTGTACACATTTGCTATGAGAGGCATTATCTCATAAGGGAAATATTGGACAATCAAATTAATGACTGCCCAGGCTTCAGGATGTCTTTTTACACTATATAAGGGTGGAAATTTACATTGGAAACGTTTAGTTTAGCTGTTAATGAAGTGTCGTTTTTTTAGTGCTAAAAATTCATTGTCTGCTGGCGCTGTACACTTTTTCTAAGTGTTGCAATATCTCATGAAGGAAATACTGGACAATCAAATTAATGACTTTCCAGGCTTCAGGATGCCTTTCTACACTATATAAAGGTGGAAATTTACATTGGAAACGTTTGGTTTAGCTGTTATAAAAGTTTGGTTTTTTAGTGCTGTAAATGCATTTTCAGCTCGCGCTGTACACATTTGCTATGAGAGGCATTATCTCATAAGGGAAATATTGGACAATCAAATTAATGACTGCCCAGGCTTCAGGATGTCTTTTTACACTATATAAAGGTGGAAATTTACATTGGAAACGTTTGGTTTAGCTGTTATAAAAGTTTGGTTTTTTTAGTGCTGAAAATGCATTTTCAGCTCGCACTGTACACATTTGCTATGTGAGGCATTATCTCTTAAGGGAAATACTGGACAATCAAATTAATGACTGCCCAGGCTTCAGGATGTCTTTTTACACTATCTAAAGGTGGAAATTTACATTGGAAACGTTTGGTTTAGCTGTTATAAAAGTTTGTTTTTTTAGTGCTGAAAATGCATTTTCAGCTCGCATTGTACACATTTGCTATGTGAGGCATTATCTCATAAGGGAAATACTGGACAATCAAATTAATGACTTCCCAGGCTTCAGGATGCCTTTTTACACTCTATAAATGTGGAAATTTACATTGGAAACGTTTGGTTTAGCTGTTAATGAAGTTTCGTTTTTTTAGTGCTGAAAATTCATTGTCTGCTGGCGCTGTACACTTTTTCTAAGTGTTGCAATATCTCATGAAGGAAATACTGGACAATCAAATTAATGACTTTCCAGGCTTCAGGATGCCTTTCTACACTATATAAAGGTGGAAATTTACATTTGAAACGTTTGGTTTAGCTGTTATAAAAGTTTGGTTTTTTCGTGCTGTAAATGCATTTTCAGCTCGCGCTGTACACATTTGCTATGAGAGGCATTATCTCATAAGGGAAATATTGGACAATCAAATTAATGACTGCCCAGGCTTCAGGATGTCTTTTTACACTATATAAAGGTGGAAATATACATTGGAAACGTTTAGTTTAGCTGTTAATGAAGTTTCGTTTTTTTAGTGCTGAAAATTCATTGTCTGCTGGCGCTGTACACTTTTTCTAAGTGTTGCAATATCTCATGAAGGAAATACTGGACAATCAAATTAATGACTTTCCAGGCTTCAGGATGCCTTTTTACACTATATAAAGGTGGCAATTTACATTGGAAACGTTTGGTTTAGCTGTTATAAAAGTTTAGTTTTTTAGTGCTGAAAATGCATTTTCAGCTCGCACTGTACACATTTGCTATGTGAGGCATTATCTCATAAGGGAAATACTGGACAATCAAATTAATGACTTCCCAGGCTTCAGGATGCCTTTTTACACTCTATAAATGTGGAAATTTACATTGGAAACGTTTGGTTTAGCTGTTATAAAAGTTTGGTTTTTTAGTGCTGTAAATGCATTTTCAGCTCGCGCTGTACACATTTTCTATGAGAGGCATTATCTCATAAGGGAAATATTGGACAATCAAATTAATGACTGCCCAGGCTTCAGGATGTCTTTTTACACTATATAAGGGTGTTAATTTACATTGGAAACGTTTAGTTTAGCTGTTAATGAAGTGTCGTTTTTTAGTGCTGAAAATTCATTGTCTGCTGGCGCTGTACACTTTTTCTAAGTGTTGCAATATCTCATGAAGGAAATACTGGACAATCAAATTAATGACTTTCCAGGCTTCAGGATGCCTTTCTACACTATATAAAGGTGGAAATGTACATTGGAAACGTTTGGTTTAGCTGTTATAAAAGTTTGGTTTTTTAGTGCTGTAAATGCATTTTCAGCTCGCGCTGTACACATTTGCTATGAGAGGCATTATCTCAAAAGGGAAATATTGGACAATCAAATTAATGACTGCCCAGGCTTCAGGATGTCTTTTTACACTATAAAGGTGGAAATTTACATTGGAAACGTTTGGTTTAGCTGTTATAAAAGTTGGGTTTTTTAATGCTGAAAATGCATTTTCAGCTCGCACTGTACACATTTGCTATGTGAGGCATTATCTCATAAGGGAAATACTGGACAATCAAATTAACGACTTCCCAGGCTTCAGGATGCCTTTTTACACTCTATAAATGTGGAAATTTACATTGGAAACGTTTGGTTTAGCTGTTAATGAAGTTTCGTTTTTTTAGTGCTGAAAATTCATTGTCTGCTGGCGCTGTACACTCTTTCTAAGTGTTGCAATATCTCATGAAGGAAATACTGGACAATCAAATTAATGACTTTCCAGGCTTCAGGATGCCTTTCTACACTATATAAAGGTGGAAATTTACATTTGAAACGTTTGGTTTAGCTGTTATAAAAGTTTGGTTTTTTAGTGCTGTAAATGCATTTTCAGCTCGCGCTGTACACATTTGCTATGAGAGGCATTATCTCATAAGGGAAATATTGGACAATCAAATTAATGACTGCCCAGGCTTCAGGATGTCTTTTTACACTATATAAAGGTGGAAATTTACATTGGAAACGTTTGGTTTAGCTGTTATAAAAGTTTGGTTTTTTAGTGCTTAAAATGCATTTTCAGCTCGCACTGTACACATTTGCTATGTGAGGCATTATCTCATAAGGGAAATACTGGACAATCAAATTAACGACTTCCCAGGCTTCAGGATGCCTTTTTACACTCTATAAATGTGGAAATTTACATTGGAAACGTTTGGTTTAGCTGTTAATGAAGTTTCGTTTTTTTAGTGCTGAAAATTCATTGTCTGCTGGCGCTGTACACTCTTTCTAAGTGTTGCCATATCTCATGAAGGAAATACTGGACAATCAAATTAATGACTTTCCAGGCTTCAGGATGCCTTTCTACACTATATAAAGGTGGAAATTTACATTTGAAACGTTTGGTTTAGCTGTTATAAAAGTTTGGTTTTTTAGTGCTGTAAATGCATTTTCAGCTCGCGCTGTACACATTTGCTATGAGAGGCATTATCTCATAAGGGAAATATTGGACAATCAAATTAATGACTGCCCAGGCTTCAGGATGTCTTTTTACACTATATAAAGGTGGAAATTTACATTGGAAACGTTTGGTTTAGCTGTTATAAATGTTTGGTTTTTTAGTGCTTAAAATGCATTTTCAGCTCGCACTGTACACATTTGCTATGTGAGGCATTATCTCATAAGGGAAATACTGGACAATCAAATTAATGACTTCCCAGGCTTCAGGATGCCTTTTTACACTCTATAAAGGTGGAAATTTACATTGGAAACGTTTGGTTTAGCTGTTATAAAAGTTTGTTTTTTTCGTGCTGTAAATGCATTTTCAGCTCGCGCTGTACACATTTGCAATGAGAGGCATTATCTCATAAGGGAAATATTGGACAATCAAATTAATGACTGCCCAGGCTTCAGGATGTCTTTTTACACTATATAAAGGTGGAAATTTACATTGGAAACGTTTAGTTTAGCTGTTAATGAAGTTTCGTTTTTTTTAGTGCTGAAAATTCATTGTCTGCTGGCCCTGTACACTTTTTCTAAGTGTTGCAATATCTCATGAAGGAAATACTGGACAATCAAATTAATGACTTTCCAGGCTTCAGGATGCCTTTCTACACTATATAAAGGTGGAAATTTACATTTGAAACGTTTGGTTTAGCTGTTATAAAAGTTTGGTTTTTTAGTGCTGTAAATGCATTTTCAGCTCGCGCTGTACACATTTGCTATGAGAGGCATTATCTCATAAGGGAAATATTGGACAATCAAATTAATGACTGCCCAGGCTTCAGGATGTCTATTTACACTATATAAAGGTGGAAATTTACATTGGAAACGTTTGGTTTAGCTGTTATAAAAGTTTGGTTTTTTAGTGCTGTAAATGCATTTTCAGCTCGCGCTGTACACATTTGCTATGAGAGGCATTATCTCATAAGGGAAATATTGGACAATCAAATTAATGGCTGCCCAGGCTTCAGGATGTCTTTTTACACTATATAAAGGTGGAAATTTACATTGGAAACTTTTAGTTTAGCTGTTAATGAAGTTTCGTTTTTTTAGTGCTGAAAATTCATTGTCTGCTGGCGCTGTACACTTTTTCTAAGTGTTGCAATATCTCATGAAGGAAATACTGGACAATCAAATTAATGACTTTCCAGGCTTCAGGATGCCTTTCTACACTATATAAAGGTGGAAATGTACATTGGAAACGTTTGGTTTAGCTGTTATAAAAGTTTGTTTTTTTAGTGCTGTAAATGCATTTTCAGCTCGCGCTGTACACATTTGCTATGAGAGGCATTATCTCAGAAGGGAAATATTGGACAATCAAATTAATGACTGCCCAGTCTTCAGGATGTCTTTTTACACTATATAAAGGTGGAAATTTACATTGGAAACGTTTGGTTTAGCTGTTATAAAAGTTTGGTTTTTTTAGTGCTGAAAATGCATTTTCAGCTCGCACTGTACACATTTGCTATGTGAGGCATTATCTCATAAGGGAAATACTGGACAATCAAATTAATGACTGCCCAGGCTTCAGGATGTCTTTTTACACTATATAAAGGTGGAAATTTACATTGGAAACGTTTGGTTTAGCTGTTATAAAAGTTTGGTTTTTTAGTGCTGAAAATGCATTTTCAGCTCGCACTGTACACATTTGCTATGTGAGGCATTATCTCATAAGGGAAATACTGGACAATCAAATTAATGACTTCCCAGGCTTCAGGATGCCCTTTTACACTCTATAAATGTGGAAATTTACATTGGAAACGTTTGGTTTAGCTGTTAATGAAGTTTCGTTTTTTTAGTGCTGAAAATTCATTGTCTGCTGGCGCTGTACACTTTTTCTAAGTGTTGCAATATCTCATGAAGGAAATACTGGACAATCAAATTAATGACTTTCCAGGCTTCAGGATGCCTTTCTACACTATATAAAGGTGGAAATTTACATTGGAAACGTTTGGTTTAGCTGTTATAAAAGTTTGGTTTTTTAGTGCTGTAAATGCATTTTCAGCTCGCGCTGTACACATTTGCTATGAGAGGCATTATCTCATAAGGGAAATATTGGACAATCAAATTAATGACTGCCCAGGCTTCAGGATGTCTTTTTACACTATATAAGGGTGGAAATTTACATTGGAAACGTTTAGTTTAGCTGTTAATGAAGTGTCGTTTTTTTAGTGCTAAAAATTCATTGTCTGCTGGCGCTGTACACTTTTTCTAAGTGTTGCAATATCTCATGAAGGAAATACTGGACAATCAAATTAATGACTTTCCAGGCTTCAGGATGCCTTTCTACACTATATAAAGGTGGAAATGTACGTTGGAAACGTTTGGTTTAGCTGTTATAAAAGTTTGGTTTTTTAGTGCTGTAAATGCATTTTCAGCTCGCGCTGTACACATTTGCTATGAGAGGCATTATCTCAAAAGGGAAATATTGGACAATCAAATTAATGACTGCCCAGGCTTCAGGATGTCTTTTTACACTATATAAAGGTGGAAATTTACATTGGAAACGTTTGGTTTAGCTGTTATAAAAGTTGGGTTTTTTAATGCTGAAAATGCATTTTCAGCTCGCACTGTACACATTTGCTATGTGAGGCATTATCTCATAAGGGAAATACTGGACAATCAAATTAATGACTTCCCAGGCTTCAGGATGCCTTTTTACACTCTATAAATGTGGAAATTTACATTGGAAACGTTTGGTTTAGCTGTTAATGAAGTTTCGTTTTTTTAGTGCTGAAAATTCATTGTCTGCTGGCGCTGTACACTCTTTCTAAGTGTTGCAATATCTCATGAAGGAAATACTGGACAATCAAATTAATGACTTTCCAGGCTTCAGGATGCCTTTCTACACTATATAAAGGTGGAAATTTACATTGGAAACGTTTGGTTTAGCTGTTATAAAAGTTTGGTTTTTTAGTGCTGTAAATGCATTTTCAGCTCGCGCTGTACACATTTGCTATGAGAGGCATTATCTCATAAGGGAAATATTGGACAATCAAATTAATGACTGCCCAGGCTTCAGGATGTCTTTTTACACTATATAAAGGTGGAAATTTACATTGGAAACGTTTAGTTTAGCTGTTAATGAAGTTTCGTTTTTTTTAGTGCTGAAAATTCATTGTCTGCTGGCGCTGTACTCTTTTTCTAAGTGTTGCAATATCTCATGAAGGAAATACTGGACAATCAAATTAATGACTTTCCAGGCTTCAGGATGCCTTTCTACACTATATAAAGGTGGAAATTTACATTGGAAACGTTTGGTTTAGCTGTTATAAAAGTTTGGTTTTTTAGTGCTGTAAATGCATTTTCAGCTCGCGCTGTACACATTTGCTATGAGAGGCATTATCTCATAAGGGAAATATTGGACAATCAAATTAATGACTGCCCAGGCTTCAGGATGTCTTTTTACACTATATAAAGGTGGAAATTTACATTGGAAACGTTTGGTTTAGCTGTTATAAAAGTTTGGTTTTTTAGTGCTGTAAATGCATTTTCAGCTCGCGCTGTACACATTTGCTATGAGAGGCATTATCTCATAAGGGAAATATTGGACAATCAAATTAATGACTGCCCAGGCTTCAGGATGTCTTTTTACACTATATAAAGGTGGAAATTTACATTGGAAACGTTTGGTTTAGCTGTTATAAAAGTTTGGTTTTTTTAGTGCTGAAAATGCATTTTCAGCTCGCACTGTACACATTTGCTATGTGAGGCATTATCTCTTAAGGGAAATACTGGACAATCAAATTAATGACTGCCCAGGCTTCAGGATGTCTTTTTACACTATCTAAAGGTGGAAATTTACATTGGAAACGTTTGGTTTAGCTGTTATAAAAGTTTGGTTTTTTAGTGCTGAAAATGCATTTTCAGCTCGCATTGTACACATTTGCTATGTGAGGCATTATCTCATAAGGGAAATACTGGACAATCAAATTAATGACTTCCCAGGCTTCAGGATGCCTTTTTACACTCTATAAATGTGGAAATTTACATTGGAAACGTTTGGTTTAGCTGTTAATGAAGTTTCGTTTTTTTAGTGCTGAAAATTCATTGTCTGCTGGCGCTGTACACTTTTTCTAAGTGTTGCAATATCTCATGAAGGAAATACTGGACAATCAAATTAATGACTTTCCAGGCTTCAGGATGCCTTTCTACACTATATAAAGGTGGAAATTTACATTTGAAACGTTTGGTTTAGCTGTTATAAAAGTTTGGTTTTTTCGTGCTGTAAATGCATTTTCAGCTCGCGCTGTACACATTTGCTATGAGAGGCATTATCTCATAAGGGAAATATTGGACAATCAAATTAATGACTGCCCAGGCTTCAGGATGTCTTTTTACACTATATAAAGGTGGAAATATACATTGGAAACGTTTAGTTTAGCTGTTAATGAAGTTTCGTTTTTTTAGTGCTGAAAATTCATTGTCTGCTGGCGCTGTACACTTTTTCTAAGTGTTGCAATATCTCATGAAGGAAATACTGGACAATCAAATTAATGACTTTCCAGGCTTCAGGATGCCTTTCTACACTATATAAAGGTGGAAATGTACATTGGAAACGTTTGGTTTAGCTGTTATAAAAGTTTGGTTTTTAGTGCTGTAAATGCATTTTCAGCTCGCGCTGTACACATTTGCTATGAGAGGCATTATCTCAAAAGGGAAATATTGGACAATCAAATTAATGACTGCCCAGGCTTCAGGATGTCTTTTTACACTATATAAAGGTGGAAATTTACATTGGAAACGTTTGGTTTAGCTGTTATAAAAGTTGGGTTTTTTAATGCTGAAAATGCATTTTCAGCTCGCACTGTACACATTTGCTATGTGAGGCATTATCTCATAAGGGAAATACTGGACAATCAAATTAATGACTTCCCAGGCTTCAGGATGCCTTTTTACACTCTATAAATGTGGAAATTTACATTGGAAACGTTTGGTTTAGCTGTTAATGAAGTTTCGTTTTTTTAGTGCTGAAAATTCATTGTCTGCTGGCGCTGTACACTCTTTCTAAGTGTTGCAATATCTCATGAAGGAAATACTGGACAATCAAATTAATGACTTTCCAGGCTTCAGGATGCCTTTCTACACTATATAAAGGAGGAAATTTACATTGGAAACGTTTGGTTTAGCTGTTATAAAAGTTTGGTTTTTTAGTGCTTGTAAATGCATTTTCAGCTCGCGCTGTACACATTTGCTATGAGAGGCATTATCTCATAAGGGAAATATTGGACAATCAAATTAATGACTGCCCAGGCTTCAGGATGTCTTTTTACACTATATAAAGGTGGAAATTTACATTGGAAACGTTTGGTTTAGCTGTTATAAAAGTTTGGTTTTTTTAGTGCTGTGAAAATGCATTTTCAGCTCGCACTGTACACATTTGCTATGTGAGGCATTATCTCATAAGGGAAATACTGGACAATCAAATTAATGACTGCCCAGGCTTCAGGATGTCTTTTTACACTATATAAAGGTGGAAATTTACATTGGAAACGTTTGGTTTAGCTGTTATAAAAGTTTGGTTTTTTAGTGCTGAAAATGCATTTTCAGCTCGCACTGTACACATTTGCTATGTGAGGCATTATCTCATAAGGGAAATACTGGACAATCAAATTAATGACTTCCCAGGCTTCAGGATGCCTTTTTACACTCTATAAATGTGGAAATTTACATTGGAAACGTTTGGTTTAGCTGTTATAAAAGTTTGGTTTTTTTAGTGCTGAAAATGCATTTTCAGCTCGCACTGTACACATTTGCTATGTGAGGCATTATCTCATAAGGGAAATACTGGACAATCAAATTAATGACTGCCCAGGCTTCAGGATGTCTTTTTACACTATCTAAAGGTGGAAATTTACATTGGAAACGTTTGGTTTAGCTGTTATAAAAGTTTGGTTTTTTAGTGCTGAAAATGCATTTTCAGCTCGCACTGTACACATTTGCTATGTGAGGCATTATCTCATAAGGGAAATACTGGACAATCAAATTAATGACTTCCCAGGCTTCAGGATGCCTTTTTACACTCTATAAATGTGGAAATTTACATTGGAAACGTTTGGTTTAGCTGTTAATGAAGTTTCGTTTTTTTAGTGCTGAAAATTCATTGTCTGCTGGCGCTGTACACTTTTTCTAAGTGTTGCAATATCTCATGAAGGAAATACTGGACAATCAAATTAATGACTTTCCAGGCTTTAGGATGCCTTTCTACACTATATAAAGGTGGAAATGTACATTGGAAACGTTTGGTTTAGCTGTTGTAAAAGTTTGGTTTTTTAGTGCTGTAAATGCATTTTCAGCTCGCGCTGTACACATTTGCTATGAGAGGCATTATCTCATAAGGGAAATATTGGACAATCAAATTAATGACTGCCCAGGCTTCAGGATGTCTTTTTACACTATATAAAGGTGGAAATATACATTGGAAACGTTTAGTTTAGCTGTTAATGAAGTTTCGTTTTTTTAGTGCTGAAAATTCATTGTCTGCTGGCGCTGTACACTTTTTCTAAGTGTTGCAATATCTCATGAAGGAAATACTGGACAATCAAATTAATGACTTTCCAGGCTTTAGGATGCCTTTCTACACTATATAAAGGTGGAAATGTACATTGGAAACGTTTGGTTTAGCTGTTATAAAAGTTTGGTTTTTTAGTGCTGTAAATGCATTTTCAGCTCGCGCTGTACACATTTGCTATGAGAGGCATTATCTCAAAAGGGAAATATTGGACAATCAAATTAATGACTGCCCAGGCTTCAGGATGTCTTTTTACACTATATAAAGGTGGAAATTTACATTGGAAACGTTTGGTTTAGCTGTTATAAAAGTTGGGTTTTTTAATGCTGAAAATGCATTTTCAGCTCGCACTGTACACATTTGCTATGTGAGGCATTATCTCATAAGGGAAATACTGGACAATCAAATTAATGACTTCCCAGGCTTCAGGATGCCTTTTTACACTCTATAAATGTGGAAATTTACATTGGAAACGTTTGGTTTAGCTGTTAATGAAGTTTCGTTTTTTTAGTGCTGAAAATTCATTGTCTGCTGGCGCTGTACACTCTAAGTGTTGCAATATCTCATGAAGGAAATACTGGACAATCAAATTAATGACTTTCCAGGCTTCAGGATGCCTTTCTACACTATATAAAGGTGGAAATTTACATTGGAAACGTTTGGTTTAGCTGTTATAAAAGTTTGGTTTTTTAGTGCTGTAAATGCATTTTCAGCTCGCGCTGTACACATTTGCTATGAGAGGCATTATCTCATAAGGGAAATATTGGACAATCAAATTAATGACTGCCCAGGCTTCAGGATGTCTTTTTACACTATATAAAGGTGGAAATTTACATTGGAAACGTTTAGTTTAGCTGTTAATGAAGTTTCGTTTTTTTTAGTGCTGAAAATTCATTGTCTGCTGGCGCTGTACACTTTTTCTAAGTGTTGCAATATCTCATGAAGGAAATACTGGACAATCAAATTAATGACTTTCCAGGCTTCAGGATGCCTTTCTACACTATATAAAGGTGGAAATTTACATTGGAAACGTTTGGTTTAGCTGTTATAAAAGTTTGGTTTTTTAGTGCTGTAAATGCATTTTCAGCTCGCGCTGTACACATTTGCTATGAGAGGCATTATCTCATAAGGGAAATATTGGACAATCAAATTAATGACTGCCCAGGCTTCAGGATGTCTTTTTACACTATATAAAGGTGGAAATTTACATTGGAAACGTTTGGTTTAGCTGTTATAAAAGTTTGGTTTTTTAGTGCTGTAAATGCATTTTCAGCTCGCGCTGTACACATTTGCTATGAGAGGCATTATCTCATAAGGGAAATATTGGACAATCAAATTAATGGCTGCCCAGGCTTCAGGATGTCTTTTTACTCTATATAAAGTTGGAAATTTACATTGGAAACGTTTAGTTTAGCTGTTAATGAAGTTTCGTTTTTTTAGTGCTGAAAATTCATTGTCTGCTGGCGCTGTACACTTTTTCTAAGTGTTGCAATATCTCATGAAGGAAATACTGGACAATCAAATCAATGACTTTCCAGGCTTCAGGATGCCTTTCTACACTATATAAAGGTGGAAATTTACATTGGAAACGTTTGGTTTAGCTGTTATAAAAGTTTGGTTTTTTAGTGCTGTAAATGCATTTTCAGCTCGCACTGTACACATTTGCTATGTGAGGCATTATCTCATAAGGGAAATATTGGACAATCAAATTAATGACTGCCCAGGCTTCAGGATGTCTTTTTACACTATATAAAGGTGGAAATTTACATTGGAAACGTTTGGTTTAGCTGTTATAAAAGTTTGTTTTTTTAGTGCTGTAAATGCATTTTCAGCTCGCGCTGTACACATTTGCTATGAGAGGCATTGTCTCATAAGGGAAATATTGGACAATCAAATTAATGTCTGCCCAGGCTTCAGGATGTCTTTTTACACTATATAAAGGTGGAAATTTACATTGGAAACGTTTGGTTTAGCTGTTATAAAAGTTTGGTTTTTTTAGTGCTGAAAATGCATTTTCAGCTCGCACTGTACACATTTGCTATGTGAGGCATTATCTCATAAGGGAAATACTGGACAATCAAATTAATGACTGCCCAGGCTTCAGGATGTCTTTTTACACTATATAAAGGTGGAAATTTACATTGGAAACGTTTGGTTTAGCTGTTATAAAAGTTTGGTTTTTTAGTGCTGAAAATGCATTTTCAGCTCGCACTGTACACATTTGCTATGTGAGGCATTATCTCATAAGGGAAATACTGGACAATCAAATTAATGACTTCCCAGGCTTCAGGATGCCTTTTTACACTCTATAAATGTGGAAATTTACATTGGAAACGTTTGGTTTAGCTGTTAATGAAGTTTCGTTTTTTTAGTGCTGAAAATTCATTGTCTGCTGGCGCTGTACACTTTTTCTAAGTGTTGCAATATCTCATGAAGGAAATACTGGACAATCAAATTAATGACTTTCCAGGCTTCAGGATGCCTTTCTACACTATATAAAGGTGGAAATTTACATTGGAAACGTTTGGTTTAGCTGTTATAAAAGTTTGGTTTTTTAGTGCTGTAAATGCATTTTCAGCTCGCGCTGTACACATTTGCTATGAGAGGCATTATCTCATAAGGGAAATATTGGACAATCAAATTAATGACTGCCCAGGCTTCAGGATGTCTTTTTACACTATATAAAGGTGGAAATTTACATTGGAAACGTTTGGTTTAGCTGTTATAAAAGTTTGGTTTTTTTAGTGCTGAAAATGCATTTTCAGCTCGCACTGTACACATTTGCTATGTGAGGCATTATCTCATAAGGGAAATACTGGACAATCAAATTAATGACTGCCCAGGCTTCAGGATGTCTTTTTACACTATCTAAAGGTGGAAATTTACATTGGAAACGTTTGGTTTAGCTGTTATAAATGTTTGGTTTTTTAGTGCTTAAAATGCATTTTCAGCTCGCACTGTACACATTTGCTATGAGAGGCATTATCTCATAAGGGAAATATTGGACAATCAAATTAATGACTGCCCAGGCTTCAGGATGTCTTTTTACACTATATAAAGGTGGAAATTTACATTGGAAACGTTTGGTTTAGCTGTTATAAATGTTTGGTTTTTTAGTGCTTAAAATGCATTTTCAGCTCGCACTGTACACATTTGCTATGTGAGGCATTATCTCATAAGGGAAATACTGGACAATCAAATTAATGACTTCCCAGGCTTCAGGATGCCTTTTTACACTCTATAAAGGTGGAAATTTACATTGGAAACGTTTGGTTTAGCTGTTATAAAAGTTTGTTTTTTTCGTGCTGTAAATGCATTTTCAGCTCGCGCTGTACACATTTGCAATGAGAGGCATTATCTCATAAGGGAAATATTGGACAATCAAATTAATGACTGCCCAGGCTTCAGGATGTCTTTTTACACTATATAAAGGTGGAAATTTACATTGGAAACGTTTAGTTTAGCTGTTAATGAAGTTTAGTTTTTTTTAGTGCTGAAAATTCATTGTCTGCTGGCCCTGTACACTTTTTCTAAGTGTTGCAATATCTCATGAAGGAAATACTGGACAATCAAATTAATGACTTTCCAGGCTTCAGGATGCCTTTCTACACTATATAAAGGTGGAAATGTACATTGGAAACGTTTGGTTTAGCTGTTATAAAAGTTTGTTTTTTTAGTGCTGTAAATGCATTTTCAGCTCGCGCTGTACACATTTGCTATGAGAGGCATTGTCTCATAAGGGAAATATTGGACAATCAAATTAATGTCTGCCCAGGCTTCAGGATGTCTTTTTACACTATATAAAGGTGGAAATTTACATTGGAAACGTTTGGTTTAGCTGTTATAAAAGTTTGGTTTTTTTAGTGCTGAAAATGCATTTTCAGCTCGCACTGTACACATTTGCTATGTGAGGCATTATCTCATAAGGGAAATACTGGACAATCAAATTAATGACTGCCCAGGCTTCAGGATGTCTTTTTACACTATATAAAGGTGGAAATTTACATTGGAAACGTTTGGTTTAGCTGTTATAAAAGTTTGGTTTTTTAGTGCTGAAAATGCATTTTCAGCTCGCACTGTACACATTTGCTATGTGAGGCATTATCTCATAAGGGAAATACTGGACAATCAAATTAATGACTTCCCAGGCTTCAGGATGCCTTTTTACACTCTATAAATGTGGAAATTTACATTGGAAACGTTTGGTTTAGCTGTTAATGAAGTTTCGTTTTTTTAGTGCTGAAAATTCATTGTCTGCTGGCGCTGTACACTTTTTCTAAGTGTTGCAATATCTCATGAAGGAAATACTGGACAATCAAATTAATGACTTTCCAGGCTTCAGGATGCCTTTCTACACTATATAAAGGTGGAAATTTACATTGGAAACGTTTGGTTTAGCTGTTATAAAAGTTTGGTTTTTTAGTGCTGTAAATGCATTTTCAGCTCGCGCTGTACACATTTGCTATGAGAGGCATTATCTCATAAGGGAAATATTGGACAATCAAATTAATGACTGCCCAGGCTTCAGGATGTCTTTTTACACTATATAAAGGTGGAAATTTACATTGGAAACGTTTGGTTTAGCTGTTATAAAAGTTTGGTTTTTTAGTGCTGTAAATGCATTTTCAGCTCGCGCTGTACACATTTGCTATGAGAGGCATTATCTCATAAGGGAAATATTGGACAATCAAATTATTGGCTGCCCAGGCTTCAGGATGTCTTTTTACTCTATATAAAGTTGGAAATTTACATTGGAAACGTTTAGTTTAGCTGTTAATGAAGTTTCGTTTTTTTAGTGCTGAAAATTCATTGTCTGCTGGCGCTGTACACTTTTTCTAAGTGTTGCAATATCTCATGAAGGAAATACTGGACAATCAAATCAATGACTTTCCAGGCTTCAGGATGCCTTTCTACACTATATAAAGGTGGAAATGTACATTGGAAACGTTTGGTTTAGCTGTTATAAAAGTTTGTTTTTTAAGTGCTGTAAATGCATTTTCAGCTCGCGCTGTACACATTTGCTATGAGAGGCATTGTCTCATAAGGGAAATATTGGACAATCAAATTAATGACTGCCCAGGCTTCAGGATGTCTTTTTACACTATATAAAGGTGGAAATTTACATTGGAAACGTTTGGTTTAGCTGTTATAAAAGTTTGGTTTTTTTAGTGCTGAAAATGCATTTTCAGCTCGCACTGTACACATTTGCTATGTGAGGCATTATCTCATAAGGGAAATACTGGACAATCAAATTAATGACTGCCCAGGCTTCAGGATGTCTTTTTACACTATATAAAGGTGGAAATTTACATTGGAAACGTTTGGTTTAGCTGTTATAAAAGTTTGGTTTTTTAGTGCTGAAAATGCATTTTCAGCTCGCACTGTACACATTTGCTATGTGAGGCATTATCTCATAAGGGAAATACTGGACAATCAAATTAATGACTTCCCAGGCTTCAGGATGCCTTTTTACACTCTATAAATGTGGAAATTTACATTGGAAACGTTTGGTTTAGCTGTTAATGAAGTTTCGTTTTTTTAGTGCTGAAAATTCATTGTCTGCTGGCGCTGTACACTTTTTCTAAGTGTTGCAATATCTCATGAAGGAAATACTGGACAATCAAATTAATGACTTTCCAGGCTTCAGGATGCCTTTCTACACTATATAAAGGTGGAAATTTACATTGGAAACGTTTGGTTTAGCTGTTATAAAAGTTTGGTTTTTTAGTGCTGTAAATGCATTTTCAGCTCGCGCTGTACACATTTGCTATGAGAGGCATTATCTCATAAGGGAAATATTGGACAATCAAATTAATGACTGCCCAGGCTTCAGGATGTCTTTTTACACTATATAAAGGTGGAAATATACATTGGAAACGTTTAGTTTAGCTGTTAATGAAGTTTCGTTTTTTTAGTGCTGAAAATTCATTGTCTGCTGGCGCTGTACACTTTTTCTAAGTGTTGCAATATCTCATGAAGGAAATACTGGACAATCAAATTAATGACTTTCCAGGCTTCAGGATGCCTTTCTACACTATATAAAGGTGGAAATTTACATTGGAAACGTTTGGTTTAGCTGTTATAAAAGTTTGGTTTTTTAGTGCTGTAAATGCATTTTCAGCTCGCGCTGTACACATTTGCTATGAGAGGCATTATCTCATAAGGGAAATATTGGACAATCAAATTAATGACTGCCCAGGC
The DNA here is from genome assembly GCF_059441095.1 of Idiotropiscis lumnitzeri. NCBI lineage: Eukaryota > Metazoa > Chordata > Actinopteri > Syngnathiformes > Syngnathidae > Idiotropiscis > Idiotropiscis lumnitzeri. The sequence continues at coordinate 189,534 of NW_028283738.1, read as the reverse complement.
TTCAGGATGCCTTTTTACACTATATAAAGGTGGAAATTTACATTGGAAACGTTTGGTTTAGCTGTTATAAAAGTTTGGTTTTTTAGTGCTGTAAATGCATTTTCAGCTCGCGCTGTACACATTTGCTATGTGAGGCATTATCTCATAAGGGAAATACTGGACAATCAAATTAATGACTGCCCAGGCTTCAGGATGTCTTTTTACACTATATAAAGGTGGAAATTTACATTGGAAACGTTTGGTTTAGCTGTTATAAAAGTTTGGTTTTTTAGTGCTGAAAATGCATTTTCAGCTCGCACTGTACACATTTGCTATGTGAGGCATTATCTCATAAGGGAAATACTGGACAATCAAATTAATGACTTCCCAGGCTTCAGGATGCCTTTTTACACTATATAAAGGTGGAAATTTACATTGGAAACGTTTAGTTTAGCTGTTAATGAAGTTTCGTTTTTTTTAGTGCTGAAAATTCATTGTCTGCTGGCGCTGTACACTTTTTCTAAGTGTTGCAATATCTCATGAAGGAAATACTGGACAATCAAATTAATGACTTTCCAGGCTTCAGGATGCCTTTCTACACTATATAAAGGTGGAAATTTACATTGGAAACGTTTGGTTTAGCTGTTATAAAAGTTTGGTTTTTTAGTGCTGTAAATGCATTTTCAGCTCGCGCTGTACACATTTGCTATGAGAGGCATTATCTCATAAGGGAAATATTGGACAATCAAATTAATGACTGCCCAGGCTTCAGGATGTCTTTTTACACTATATAAAGGTGGAAATTTACATTGGAAACGTTTAGTTTAGCTGTTAATGAAGTTTCGTTTTTTTTAGTGCTGAAAATTCATTGTCTGCTGGCGCTGTACACTTTTTCTAAGTGTTGCAATATCTCATGAAGGAAATACTGGACAATCAAATTAATGACTTTCCAGGCTTCAGGATGCCTTTCTACACTATATAAAGGTGGAAATTTACATTGGAAACGTTTGGTTTAGCTGTTATAAAAGTTTGGTTTTTTAGTGCTGTAAATGCATTTTCAGCTCGCGCTGTACACATTTGCTATGAGAGGCATTATCTCATAAGGGAAATATTGGACAATCAAATTAATGACTGCCCAGGCTTCAGGATGTCTTTTTACACTATATAAAGGTGGAAATTTACATTGGAAACGTTTAGTTTAGCTGTTAATGAAGTTTCGTTTTTTTTAGTGCTGAAAATTCATTGTCTGCTGGCGCTGTACACTTTTTCTAAGTGTTGCAATATCTCATGAAGGAAATACTGGACAATCAAATTAATGACTGCCCAGGCTTCAGGATGTCTTTTTACACTATATAAAGGTGGAAATTTACAATGGAAACGTTTGGTTTAGCTGTTATAAAAGTTTGGTTTTTTAGTGCTGTAAATGCATTTTCAGCTCGCGCTGTACACATTTGCTATGAGAGGCATTATCTCATAAGGGAAATATTGGACAATCAAATTAATGGCTGCCCAGGCTTCAGGATGTCTTTTTACTCTATATAAAGTTGGAAATTTACATTGGAAACGTTTAGTTTAGCTGTTAATGAAGTTTCGTTTTTTTAGTGCTGAAAATTCATTGTCTGCTGGCGCTGTACACTTTTTCTAAGTGTTGCAATATCTCATGAAGGAAATACTGGACAATCAAATCAATGACTTTCCAGGCTTCAGGATGCCTTTCTACACTATATAAAGGTGAAAATTTACATTGGAAACGTTTGGTTTAGCTGTTATAAAAGTTTGGTTTTTTAGTGCTGTAAATGCATTTTCAGCTCGCACTGTACACATTTGCTATGTGAGGCATTATCTCATAAGGGAAATACTGGACAATCAAATTAATGACTTCCCAGGCTTCAGGATGCCTTTTTACACTCTATAAATGTGGAAATTTACATTGGAAACGTTTGGTTTAGCTGTTAATGAAGTTTCGTTTTTTTACTGCTGAAAATTCATTGTCTGCTGGCGCTGTACACTTTTTCTAAGTGTTGCAATATCTCATGAAGGAAATACTGGACAATCAAATTAATGACTTTCCAGGCTTCAGGATGCCTTTCTACACTATATAAAGGTGGAAATGTACATTGGAAACGTTTGGTTTAGCTGTTATAAAAGTTTGTTTTTTTAGTGCTGTAAATGCATTTTCAGCTCGCGCTGTACACATTTGCTATGAGAGGCATTGTCTCATAAGGGAAATACTGGACAATCAAATTAATGACTGCCCAGGCTTCAGGATGTCTTTTTACACTATATAAAGGTGGAAATTTACATTGGAAACGTTTGGTTTAGCTGTTATAAAAGTTTGGTTTTTTAGTGCTGAAAATGCATTTTCAGCTCGCACTGTACACATTTGCTATGTGAGGCATTATCTCATAAGGGAAATACTGGACAATCAAATTAATGACTTCCCAGGCTTCAGGATGCCTTTTTACACTCTATAAATGTGGAAATTTACATTGGAAACGTTTGGTTTAGCTGTTAATGAAGTTTCGTTTTTTTAGTGCTGAAAATTCATTGTCTGCTGGCGCTGTACACTTTTTCTAAGTGTTGCAATATCTCATGAAGGAAATACTGGACAATCAAATTAATGACTTTCCAGGCTTCAGGATGCCTTTCTACACTATATAAAGGTGGAAATTTACATTGGAAACGTTTGGTTTAGCTGTTATAAAAGTTTGGTTTTTTAGTGCTGTAAATGCATTTTCAGCTCGCGCTGTACACATTTGCTATGAGAGGCATTATCTCATAAGGGAAATATTGGACAATCAAATTAATGACTGCCCAGGCTTCAGGATGTCTTTTTACACTATATAAAGGTGGAAATATACATTGGAAACGTTTAGTTTAGCTGTTAATGAAGTTTCGTTTTTTTAGTGCTGAAAATTCATTGTCTGCTGGCGCTGTACACTTTTTCTAAGTGTTGCAATATCTCATGAAGGAAATACTGGACAATCAAATTAATGACTTTCCAGGCTTCAGGATGCCTTTCTACACTATATAAAGGTGGAAATTTACATTGGAAACGTTTGGTTTAGCTGTTATAAAAGTTTGGTTTTTTAGTGCTGTAAATGCATTTTCAGCTCGCGCTGTACACATTTGCTATGAGAGGCATTATCTCATAAGGGAAATATTGGACAATCAAATTAATGACTGCCCAGGCTTCAGGATGTCTTTTTACACTATATAAAGGTGGAAATTTACATTGGAAACGTTTGGTTTAGCTGTTATAAAAGTTTGGTTTTTTAGTGCTGTAAATGCATTTTCAGCTCGCGCTGTACACATTTGCTATGTGAGGCATTATCTCATAAGGGAAATACTGGACAATCAAATTAATGACTGCCCAGGCTTCAGGATGTCTTTTTACACTATATAAAGGTGGAAATTTACATTGGAAACGTTTGGTTTAGCTGTTATAAAAGTTTGGTTTTTTAGTGCTGAAAATGCATTTTCAGCTCGCACTGTACACATTTGCTATGTGAGGCATTATCTCATAAGGGAAATACTGGACAATCAAATTAATGACTTCCCAGGCTTCAGGATGCCTTTTTACACTCTATAAATGTGGAAATTTACATTGGAAACGTTTGGTTTAGCTGTTAATGAAGTTTCGTTTTTTTAGTGCTGAAAATTCATTGTCTGCTGGCGCTGTACACTTTTTCTAAGTGTTGCAATATCTCATGAAGGAAATACTGGACAATCAAATTAATGACTTTCCAGGCTTCAGGATGCCTTTCTACACTATATAAAGGTGGAAATTTACATTGGAAACGTTTGGTTTAGCTGTTATAAAAGTTTGGTTTTTTAGTGCTGTAAATGCATTTTCAGCTCGCGCTGTACACATTTGCTATGAGAGGCATTATCTCATAAGGGAAATATTGGACAATCAAATTAATGACTGCCCAGGCTTCAGGATGTCTTTTTACACTATATAAAGGTGGAAATTTACATTGGAAACGTTTAGTTTAGCTGTTAATGAAGTTTCGTTTTTTTTAGTGCTGAAAATTCATTGTCTGCTGGCGCTGTACACTTTTTCTAAGTGTTGCAATATCTCATGAAGGAAATACTGGACAATCAAATTAATGACTTTCCAGGCTTCAGGATGCCTTTCTACACTATATAAAGGTGGAAATTTACATTGGAAACGTTTGGTTTAGCTGTTATAAAAGTTTGGTTTTTTAGTGCTGTAAATGCATTTTCAGCTCGCGCTGTACACATTTGCTATGAGAGGCATTATCTCATAAGGGAAATATTGGACAATCAAATTAATGACTGCCCAGGCTTCAGGATGTCTTTTTACACTATATAAAGGTGGAAATTTACAATGGAAACGTTTGGTTTAGCTGTTATAAAAGTTTGGTTTTTTAGTGCTGTAAATGCATTTTCAGCTCGCGCTGTACACATTTGCTATGAGAGGCATTATCTCATAAGGGAAATATTGGACAATCAAATTAATGGCTGCCCAGGCTTCAGGATGTCTTTTTACTCTATATAAAGTTGGAAATTTACATTGGAAACGTTTAGTTTAGCTGTTAATGAAGTTTCGTTTTTTTAGTGCTGAAAATTCATTGTCTGCTGGCGCTGTACACTTTTTCTAAGTGTTGCAATATCTCATGAAGGAAATACTGGACAATCAAATCAATGACTTTCCAGGCTTCAGGATGCCTTTCTACACTATATAAAGGTGAAAATTTACATTGGAAACGTTTGGTTTAGCTGTTATAAAAGTTTGGTTTTTTAGTGCTGTAAATGCATTTTCAGCTCGCACTGTACACATTTGCTATGTGAGGCATTATCTCATAAGGGAAATACTGGACAATCAAATTAATGACTTCCCAGGCTTCAGGATGCCTTTTTACACTCTATAAATGTGGAAATTTACATTGGAAACGTTTGGTTTAGCTGTTAATGAAGTTTCGTTTTTTTACTGCTGAAAATTCATTGTCTGCTGGCGCTGTACACTTTTTCTAAGTGTTGCAATATCTCATGAAGGAAATACTGGACAATCAAATTAATGACTTTCCAGGCTTCAGGATGCCTTTCTACACTATATAAAGGTGGAAATGTACATTGGAAACGTTTGGTTTAGCTGTTATAAAAGTTTGTTTTTTTAGTGCTGTAAATGCATTTTCAGCTCGCGCTGTACACATTTGCTATGAGAGGCATTGTCTCATAAGGGAAATATTGGACAATCAAATTAATGACTGCCCAGGCTTCAGGATGTCTTTTTACACTATATAAAGGTGGAAATTTACATTGGAAACGTTTGGTTTAGCTGTTATAAAAGTTTGGTTTTTTTAGTGCTGAAAATGCATTTTCAGCTCGCACTGTACACATTTGCTATGTGAGGCATTATCTCATAAGGGAAATACTGGACAATCAAATTAATGCCTGCCCAGGCTTCAGGATGTCTTTTTACACTATATAAAGGTGGAAATTTACATTGGAAACGTTTGGTTTAGCTGTTATAAAAGTTTGGTTTTTTAGTGCTGAAAATGCATTTTCAGCTCGCACTGTACACATTTGCTATGTGAGGCATTATCTCATAAGGGAAATACTGGACAATCAAATTAATGACTTCCCAGGCTTCAGGATGCCTTTCTACACTATATAAAGGTGGAAATGTACATTGGAAACGTTTGGTTTAGCTGTTATAAAAGTTTGGTTTTTTTAGTGCTGTAAATGCATTTTCAGCTCGCGCTGTACACGTTTGCTATGAGAGGCATTATCTCATAAGGGAAATATTGGACAATCAAATTAATGACTGCCCAGGCTTCAGGATGTCTTTTTACACTATATAAAGGTGGAAATTTACATTGGAAACGTTTAGTTTAGCTGTTAATGAAGTTTCGTTTTTTTAGTGCTGAAAATTCATTGTCTGCTGGCGCTGTACACTTTTTCTAAGTGTTGCAATATCTCATGAAGGAAATACTGGACAATCAAATTAATGACTTTCCAGGCTTCAGGATGCCTTTCTACACTATATAAAGGTGGAAATTTACATTGGAAACGTTTGGTTTAGCTGTTATAAAAGTTTGGTTTTTTAGTGCTGTAAATGCATTTTCAGCTCGCGCTGTACACATTTGCTATGAGAGGCATTATCTCATAAGGGAAATATTGGACAATCAAATTAATGACTGCCCAGGCTTCAGGATGTCTTTTTACACTATATATAGGTGGAAATTTACATTGGAAACGTTTGGTTTAGCTGTTATAAAAGTTTGGTTTTTTAGTGCTGTAAATGCATTTTCAGCTCGCGCTGTACACATTTGCTATGAGAGGCATTATCTCATAAGGGAAATATTGGACAATCAAATTAATGGCTGCCCGGGCTTCAGGATGTCTTTTTACACTATATAAAGGTGGAAATTTACATTGGAAACGTTTAGTTTAGCTGTTAATGAAGTTTCGTTTTTTTAGTGCTGAAAATTCATTGTCTGCTGGCGCTGTACACTTTTTCTAAATGTTGCAATATCTCATGAAGGAAATACTGGACAATCAAATTAATGACTTTCCAGGCTTCATGATGCCTTTCTACACTATATAAAGGTGGAAATTTACATTGGAAACGTTTGGTTTAGCTGTTATAAAAGTTTGGTTTTTTAGTGCTGTAAATGCATTTTCAGCTCGCGCTGTACACATTTGCTATGAGAGGCATTATCTCATAAGGGAAATATTGGACAATCAAATTAATGACTGCCCAGGCTTCAGGATGTCTTTTTACACTATATAAAGGTGGAAATTTACATTGGAAACGTTTGGTTTAGGTGTTATAAAAGTTTGTTTTTTTAGTGCTGAAAATGCATTTTCAGCTCGCACTGTACACATTTGCTATGTGAGGCATTATCTCATAAGGGAAATACTGGACAATCAAATTAATTACTTCCCAGGCTTCAGGATGCCTTTTTACACTCTATAAATGTGGAAATTTACATTGGAAACGTTTGGTTTAGCTGTTAATGAAGTTTCGTTTTTTTAGTGCTGAAAATTCATTGTCTGCTGGCGCTGTACACTTTTTCTAAGTGTTGCAATATCTCATGAAGGAAATACTGGACAATCAAATTAATGACTTTCCAGGCTTCAGGATGCCTTTCTACACTATATAAAGGTGGAAATTTACATTGGAAACGTTTGGTTTAGCTGTTATAAAAGTTTGGTTTTTTAGTGCTGTAAATGCATTTTCAGCTCGCGCTGTACACATTTGCTATGAGAGGCATTATCTCATAAGGGAAATATTGGACAATCAAATTAATGACTGCCCAGGCTTCAGGATGTCTTTTTACACTATATAAAGGTGGAAATTTACATTGGAAACGTTTGGTTTAGCTGTTATAAAAGTTTGGTTTTTTAGTGCTGTAAATGCATTTTCAGCTCGCGCTGTACACATTTGCTATGTGAGGCATTATCTCATAAGGGAAATACTGGACAATCAAATTAATGACTGCCCAGGCTTCAGGATGTCTTTTTACACTATATAAAGGTGGAAATTTACATTGGAAACGTTTGGTTTAGCTGTTATAAAAGTTTGGTTTTTTAGTGCTGAAAATGCATTTTCAGCTCGCACTGTACACATTTGCTATGAGAGGCATTATCTCATAAGGGAAATATTGGACAATCAAATTAATGACTGCCCAGGCTTCAGGATGTCTTTTTACACTATATAAAGGTGGAAATTTACATTGGAAACGTTTGGTTTAGCTGTTATAAAAGTTTGGTTTTTTAGTGCTGTAAATGCATTTTCAGCTCGCGCTGTACACATTTTCTATGAGAGGCATTATCTCATAAGGGAAATATTGGACAATCAAATTAATGACTGCCCAGGCTTCAGGATGCCTTTCTACACTACATAAAGGTGGACATTTACATTGGAAACGTTTGGTTTAGCTGTTATAAAAGTTTGTTTTTTTAGTGCTGTAAATGCATTTTCAGCTCGCGCTGTACACATTTGCTATGTGAGGCATTATCTCATAAGGGAAATACTGGACAATCAAATTAATGACTGCCCAGGCTTCAGGATGTCTTTTTACACTATATAAAGGTGGAAATTTACATTGGAAACGTTTGGTTTAGCTGTTATAAAAGTTTGGTTTTTTAGTGCTGAAAATGCATTTTCAGCTCGCACTGTACACATTTGCTATGTGAGGCATTATCTCATAAGGGAAATACTGGACAATCAAATTAATGACTTCCCAGGCTTCAGGATGCCTTTTTACACTCTATAAATGTGGAAATTTACATTGGAAACGTTTGGTTTAGCTGTTAATGAAGTTTCGTTTTTTTAGTGCTGAAAATTCATTGTCTGCTGGCGCTGTACACTTTTTCTAAGTGTTGCAATATCTCATGAAGGAAATACTGGACAATCAAATTAATGACTTTCCAGGCTCCAGGATGCCTTTCTACACTATATAAAGGTGGAAATTTACATTGGAAACGTTTGGTTTAGCTGTTATAAAAGTTTGGTTTTTTAGTGCTGTAAATGCATTTTCAGCTCGCGCTGTACACATTTGCTATGAGAGGCATTATCTCATAAGGGAAATATTGGACAATCAAATTAATGACTGCCCAGGCTTCAGGATGTCTTTTTACACTATATAAAGGTGGAAATTTACATTGGAAACGTTTGGTTTAGCTGTTATAAAAGTTTGGTTTTTTAGTGCTGAAAATGCATTTTCAGCTCGCACTGTACACATTTGCTATGTGAGGCATTATCTCATAAGGGAAATACTGGACAATCAAATTAATGACTTCCCAGGCTTCAGGATGCATTTTTACACTCTATAAATGTGGAAATTTACATTGGAAACGTTTGGTTTAGCTGTTAATGAAGTTTCGTTTTTTTAGTGCTGAAAATTCATTGTCTGCTGGCGCTGTACACTTTTTCTAAGTTTTGCAATATCTCATGAAGGAAATACTGGACAATCAAATAATGACTTTCCAGGCTTCAGGATGCCTTTCTACACTATATAAAGGTGGAAATTTACATTGGAAACGTTTGGTTTAGCTGTTATAAAAGTTTGGTTTTTTAGTGCTGTAAATGCATTTTCAGCTCGCGCTGTACACATTTGCTATGAGAGGCATTATCTCATAAGGGAAATATTGGACAATCAAATTAATGACTGCCCAGGCTTCAGGATGTCTTTTTACACTATATAAACGTGGAAATTTACATTGGAAACGTTTAGTTTAGCTGTTAATGAAGTTTCGTTTTTTTAGTGCTGAAAATTCATTGTCTGCTGGCGCTGTACACTTTTTCTAAGTGTTGCAATATCTCATGAAGGAAATACTGGATAATCAAATTAATGACTTTCCAGGCTTCAGGATGCCTTTCTACACTATATAAAGGTGGACATTTACATTGGAAACGTTTGGTTTAGCTGTTTATAAAAGTTTGGTTTTTTTAGTGCTGTAAATGCATTTTCAGCTCGCGCTGTACACATTTGCTATGAGAGGCATTATCTCATAAGGGAAATATTGGACAATCAAATTAATGACTGCCCAGGCTTGAGGATGTCTTTTTACACTATATAAACGTGGAAATTTACATTGGAAACGTTTGGTTTAGCTGTTATAAAAGTTTGGTTTTTTAGTGCTGTAAATGCATTTTCAGCTCGCGCTGTACACATTTGCTAGGAGAGGCATTATCTCATAAGGGAAATATTGGACAATCAAATTAATGGCTGCCCAGGCTTCAGGATGTCTTTTTACACTATATAAAGGTGGAAATTTACATTGGAAACGTTTAGTTTAGCTGTTAATGAAGTTTCGTTTTTTTAGTGCTGAAAATTCATTGTCTGCTGGCGCTGTACACTTTTTCTAAGTGTTGCAATATCTCATGAAGGAAATACTGGACAATCAAATTAATGACTTTCCAGGCTTCAGGATGCCTTTCTACACTATATAAAGGTGGAAATTTACATTGGAAACGTTTGGTTTAGCTGTTATAAAAGTTTGGTTTTTTAGTGCTGTAAATGCATTTTCAGCTCGCGCTGTACACATTTGCTATGAGAGGCATTATCTCATAAGGGAAATATTGGACAATCAAATTAATGACTGCCCAGGCTTCAGGATGTTTTTTTACACTATATAAGGGTGGAAATTTACATTGGAAACGTTTAGTTTAGCTGTTAATGAAGTTTCGTTTTTTTAGTGCTGAAAATTCATTGTCTGCTGGCGCTGTACACTTTTTCTAAGTGTTGCAATATCTCATGAAGGAAATACTGGACAATCAAATTAATGACTTTCCAGGCTTCAGGATGCCTTTCTACACTATATAAAGGTGGAAATTTACATTGGAAACGTTTGGTTTAGCTGTTATAAAAGTTTGGTTTTTTAGTGCTGTAAATGCACTTTCAGTCGCGCTGTACACATTTGCTATGAGAGGCATTATCTCATAAGGAAAATATTGGACAATCAAATTAATGACTGCCCAGGCTTCAGGATGTCTTTTTACACCATATAAGGGTGGAAATTTACATTGGAAACGTTTAGTTTAGCTGTTAATGAAGTTTCGTTTTTTTAGTGCTGAAAATTCATTGTCTGCTGGCGCTGTACACTTTTTCTAAGTGTTGCAATATCTCATGAAGGAAATACTGGACAATCAAATTAATGACTTTCCAGGCTTCAGGATGTCTTTTTACACTATATAAAGGTGGAAATTTACATTGGAAACGTTTGGTTTAGCTGTTATAAAAGTTTGGTTTTTTAGTGCTGAAAATGCATTTTCAGCTCGCACTGTACACATTTGCTATGTGAGGCATTATCTCATAAGGGAAATACTGGACAATCAAATTAATGACTTCCCAGGCTTCAGGATGCCTTTTTACACTCTATAAATGTGGAAATTTACATTGGAAACGTTTGGTTTAGCTGTTAATGAAGTTTCGTTTTTTTAGTGCTGAAAATTCATTGTCTGCTGGCGCTGTACACTTTTTCTAAGTGTTGCAATATCTCATGAAGGAAATACTGGACAATCAAATTAATGACTTTCCAGGCTCCAGGATGCCTTTCTACACTATATAAAGGTGGAAATTTACATTGGAAACGTTTGGTTTAGCTGTTATAAAAGTTTGGTTTTTTAGTGCTGTAAATGCATTTTCAGCTCGCGCTGTACACATTTGCTATGAGAGGCATTATCTCATAAGGGAAATATTGGACAATCAAATTAATGACTGCCCAGGCTTCAGGATGTCTTTTTACACTATATAAAGGTGGAAATTTACATTGGAAACGTTTGGTTTAGCTGTTATAAAAGTTTGGTTTTTTAGTGCTGAAAATGCATTTTCAGCTCGCACTGTACACATTTGCTATGTGAGGCATTATCTCATAAGGGAAATACTGGACAATCAAATTAATGACTTCCCAGGCTTCAGGATGCATTTTTGCACTCTATAAATGTGGAAATTTACATTGGAAACGTTTGGTTTAGCTGTTAATGAAGTTTCGTTTTTTTAGTGCTGAAAATTCATTGTCTGCTGGCGCTGTACACTTTTTCTAAGTTTTGCAATATCTCATGAAGGAAATACTGGACAATCAAATAATGACTTTCCAGGCTTCAGGATGCCTTTCTACACTATATAAAGGTGGAAATTTACATTGGAAACGTTTGGTTTAGCTGTTATAAAAGTTTGGTTTTTTAGTGCTGTAAATGCATTTTCAGCTCGCGCTGTACACATTTGCTATGAGAGGCATTATCTCATAAGGGAAATATTGGACAATCAAATTAATGACTGCCCAGGCTTCAGGATGTCTTTTTACACTATATAAACGTGGAAATTTACATTGGAAACGTTTAGTTTAGCTGTTAATGAAGTTTCGTTTTTTTAGTGCTGAAAATTCATTGTCTGCTGGCGCTGTACACTTTTTCTAAGTGTTGCAATATCTCATGAAGGAAATACTGGATAATCAAATTAATGACTTTCCAGGCTTCAGGATGCCTTTCTACACTATATAAAGGTGGAAATTTACATTGGAAACGTTTGGTTTAGCTGTTTATAAAAGTTTGGTTTTTTAGTGCTGTAAATGCATTTTCAGCTCGCGCTGTACACATTTGCTATGAGAGGCATTATCTCATAAGGGAAATATTGGACAATCAAATTAATGACTGCCCAGGCTTCAGGATGTCTTTTTACACTATATAAACGTGGAAATTTACATTGGAAACGTTTAGTTTAGCTGTTAATGAAGTTTCGTTTTTTTAGTGCTGAAAATTCATTGTCTGCTGGCGCTGTACACTTTTTCTAAGTTTTGCAATATCTCATGAAGGAAATACTGGACAATCAAATAATGACTTTCCAGGCTTCAGGATGCCTTTCTACACTATATAAAGGTGGAAATTTACATTGGAAACGTTTGGTTTAGCTGTTATAAAAGTTTGGTTTTTTAGTGCTGTAAATGCATTTTCAGCTCGCGCTGTACACATTTGCTATGAGAGGCATTATCTCATAAGGGAAATATTGGACAATCAAATTAATGACTGCCCAGGCTTCAGGATGTCTTTTTACACTATATAAACGTGGAAATTTACATTGGAAACGTTTAGTTTAGCTGTTAATGAAATTTCGTTTTTTTAGTGCTGAAAATTCATTGTCTGCTGGCGCTGTACACTTTTTCTAAGTGTTGCAATATCTCATGAAGGAAATACTGGATAATCAAATTAATGACTTTCCAGGCTTCAGGATGCCTTTCTACACTATATAAAGGTGGAAATTTACATTGGAAACGTTTGGTTTAGCTGTTTATAAAAGTTTGGTTTTTTAGTGCTGTAAATGCATTTTCAGCTCGCGCTGTACACATTTGCTATGAGAGGCATTATCTCATAAGGGAAATATTGGACAATCAAATTAATGACTGCCCAGGCTTCAGGATGTCTTTTTACACTATATAAACGTGGAAATTTACATTGGAAACGTTTGGTTTAGCTGTTATAAAAGTTTGGTTTTTTAGTGCTGTAAATGCATTTTCAGCTCGCGCTGTACACATTTGCTAGGAGAGGCATTATCTCATAAGGGAAATATTGGACAATCAAATTAATGGCTGCCCAGGCTTCAGGATGTCTTTTTACACTATATAAAGGTGGAAATTTACATTGGAAACGTTTAGTTTAGCTGTTAATGAAGTTTCGTTTTTTTAGTGCTGAAAATTCATTGTCTGCTGGCGCTGTACACTTTTTCTAAGTGTTGCAATATCTCATGAAGGAAATACTGGACAATCAAATTAATGACTTTCCAGGCTTCAGGATGCCTTTCTACACTATATAAAGGTGGAAATTTACATTGGAAACGTTTGGTTTAGCTGTTATAAAAGTTTGGTTTTTTAGTGCTGTAAATGCATTTTCAGCTCGCGCTGTACACATTTGCTATGAGAGGCATTATCTCATAAGGGAAATATTGGACAATCAAATTAATGACTGCGCAGGCTTCAGGATGTCTTTCTACACTATATAAAGGTGGACATTTACATTGGAAACGTTTAGTTTAGCTGTTAATGAAGTTTCGTTTTTTTTAGTGCTGAAAATTCATTGTCTGCTGGCGCTGTACACTTTTTCTAAGTGTTGCAATATCTCATGAAGGAAATACTGGACAATCAAATTAATGACTTTCCAGGCTTCAGGATGCCTTTCTACACTATATAAAGGTGGAAATTTACATTGGAAACGTTTGGTTTAGCTGTTATAAAAGTTTGGTTTTTTAGTGCTGTAAATGCATTTTCAGCTCGCGCTGTACACATTTGCTATGAGAGGCATTATCTCATAAGGGAAATATTGGACAATCAAATTAATGACTGCGCAGGCTTCAGGATGTCTTTTTACACTATATAAAGGTGGAAATTTACATTGGAAACGTTTAGTTTAGCTGTTAATGAAGTTTCGTTTTTTTTAGTGCTGAAAATTCATTGTCTGCTGGCGCTGTACACTTTTTCTAAGTGTTGCAATATCTCATGAAGGAAATACTGGACAATCAAATTAATGACTTTCCAGGCTTCAGGATGCCTTTCTACACTATATAAAGGTGGAAATTTACATTGGAAACGTTTGGTTTAGCTGTTATAAAAGTTTGGTTTTTTAGTGCTGTAAATGCATTTTCAGCTCGCGCTGTACACATTTGCTATGAGAGGCATTATCTCATAAGGGAAATATTGGACAATCAAATTAATGACTGCCCAGGCTTCAGGATGTTTTTTTACACTATATAAGGGTGGAAATTTACATTGGAAACGTTTAGTTTAGCTGTTAATGAAGTTTCGTTTTTTTAGTGCTGAAAATTCATTGTCTGCTGGCGCTGTACACTTTTTCTAAGTGTTGCAATATCTCATGAAGGAAATACTGGACAATCAAATTAATGACTTTCCAGGCTTCAGGATGCCTTTCTACACTATATAAAGGTGGAAATTTACATTGGAAACGTTTGGTTTAGCTGTTATAAAAGTTTGGTTTTTTAGTGCTGTAAATGCACTTTCAGCTCGCGCTGTACACATTTGCTATGAGAGGCATTATCTCATAAGGAAAATATTGGACAATCAAATTAATGACTGCCCAGGCTTCAGGATGTCTTTTTACACCATATAAGGGTGGAAATTTACATTGGAAACGTTTAGTTTAGCTGTTAATGAAGTTTCGTTTTTTTAGTGCTGAAAATTCATTGTCTGCTGGCGCTGTACACTTTTTCTAAGTGTTGCAATATCTCATGAAGGAAATACTGGACAATCAAATTAATGACTTTCCAGGCTTCAGGATGCCTTTCTACACTATATAAAGGTGGAAATTTACATTTGAAACGTTTGGTTTAGCTGTTATAAAAGTTTGGTTTTTTAGTGCTGTAAATGCATTTTCAGCTCGCGCTGTACACATTTGCTATGAGAGGCATTATCTCATAAGGGAAATATTGGACAATCAAATTAATGACTGCGCAGGCTTCAGGATGTCTTTCTACACTATATAAAGGTGGAAATTTACATTGGAAACGTTTAGTTTAGCTGTTAATGAAGTTTCTTTTTTTTTAGTGCTGAAAATTCATTGTCTGCTGGCGCTGTACACTTTTTCTAAGTGTTGCATTATCTCAAAAGGGAAATATTGGACAATCAAATTAATGACTGCCCAGGCTTCAGGATGTCTTTTTACACTATATAAAGGTGGAAATTTACATTGGAAACGTTTGGTTTAGCTGTTATAAAAGTCTGTTTTTTTAGTGCTGAAAATGCATTTTCAGCTCGCACTGTACACATTTGCTATGTGAGGCATTATCTCATAAGGGAAATACTGGACAATCAAATTAATGACTTCCCAGGCTTCAGGATGCCTTTTTACACTCTATAAATGTGGAAATTTACATTGGAAACGTTTGGTTTAGCTGTGAATGAAGTTTCGTTTTTTTAGTGCTGAAAATTCATTGTCTGCTGGCGCTGTACACTTTTTCTAAGTGTTGCAATATCTCATGAAGGAAATACTGGACAATCAAATTAATGACTTTCCAGGCTTCAGGATGCCTTTCTACACTATATAAAGGTGGAAATTTACATTTGAAACGTTTGGTTTAGCTGTTATAAAAGTTTGGTTTTTTAGTGCTGAAAATGCATTTTCAGCTCGCACTGTACACATTTGCTATGAGAGGCATTTTCTCATAAGGGAAATATTGGACAATCAAATTAATGACTGCCCAGGCTTCAGGATGTCTTTTTACACTATATAAAGGTGGAAATTTACATTGGAAACGTTTGGTTTAGCTGTTATAAAAGTTTGGTTTTTTAGTGCTGAAAATGCATTTTCAGCTCGCACTGTACACATTTGCTATGTGAGGCATTATCTCATAAGGGAAATACTGGACAATCAAATTAATGACTTCCCAGGCTTCAGGATGCCTTTTTACACTCTATAAAGGTGGAAATTTACATTGGAAACGTTTGGTTTAGCTGTTATAAAAGTTTGTTTTTTTCGTGCTGTAAATGCATTTTCAGCTCGCGCTGTACACATTTGCAATGAGAGGCATTATCTCATAAGGGAAATATTGGACAATCAAATTAATGACTGCCCAGGCTTCAGGATGTCTTTTTACACTATATAAAGGTGGAAATTTACATTGGAAACGTTTAGTTTAGCTGTTAATGAAGTTTCGTTTTTTTTAGTGCTGAAAATTCATTGTCTGCTGGCGCTGTACACTTTTTCTAAGTGTTGCAATATCTCATGAAGGAAATACTGGACAATCAAATTAATGACTTTCCAGGCTTCAGGATGCCTTTCTACACTATATAAAGGTGGAAATTTACATTGGAAACGTTTGGTTTAGCTGTTATAAAAGTTTGTTTTTTTAGTGCTGTAAATGCATTTTCAGCTCGCGCTGTACACATTTGCTATGAGAGGCATTATCTCATAAGGGAAATATTGGACAATCAAATTAATGACTGCCCAGGCTTCAGGATGTCTTTTTACACTATATAAAGGTGGACATTTACATTGGAAACGTTTAGTTTAGCTGTTAATGAAGTTTCGTTTTTTTAGTGCTGAAAATTCATTGTCTGCTGGCGCTGTACACTTTTTCTAAGTGTTGCAATATCTCATGAAGGAAATACTGGACAATCAAATTAATGACTTTCCAGGCTTCAGGATGCCTTTCTACACTATATAAAGGTGGAAATTTACATTGGAAACGTTTGGTTTAGCTGTTATAAAAGTTTGGTTTTTTAGTGCTGTAAATGCATTTTCAGCTCGCGCTGTACACATTTGCTATGAGAGGCATTATCTCATAAGGGAAATATTGGACAATCAAATTAATGACTGCGCAGGCTTCAGGATGTCTTTCTACACTATATAAAGGTGGAAATTTACATTGGAAACGTTTAGTTTAGCTGTTAATGAAGTTTCGTTTTTTTTAGTGCTGAAAATTCATTGTCTGCTGGCGCTGTACACATTTTCTAAGTGTTGCAATATCTCATGAAGGAAATACTGGACAATCAAATTAATGACTTTCCAGGCTTCAGGATGCCTTTCTACACTATATAAAGGTGGAAATTTACATTTGAAACGTTTGGTTTAGCTGTTATAAAAGTTTGGTTTTTTAGTGCTGAAAATGCATTTTCAGCTCGCACTGTACACATTTGCTATGAGAGGCATTTTCTCATAAGGGAAATATTGGACAATCAAATTAATGACTGCCCAGGCTTCAGGATGTCTTTTTACACTATATAAAGGTGGAAATTTACATTGGAAACGTTTGGTTTAGCTGTTATAAAAGTTTGGTTTTTTAGTGCTGAAAATGCATTTTCAGCTCGCACTGTACACATTTGCTATGTGAGGCATTATCTCATAAGGGAAATACTGGACAATCAAATTAATGACTTCCCAGGCTTCAGGATGCCTTTTTACACTCTATAAAGGTGGAAATTTACATTGGAAACGTTTGGTTTAGCTGTTATAAAAGTTTGTTTTTTTCGTGCTGTAAATGCATTTTCAGCTCGCGCTGTACACATTTGCAATGAGAGGCATTATCTCATAAGGGAAATATTGGACAATCAAATTAATGACTGCCCAGGCTTCAGGATGTCTTTTTACACTATATAAAGGTGGAAATTTACATTGGAAACGTTTAGTTTAGCTGTTAATGAAGTTTCGTTTTTTTTAGTGCTGAAAATTCATTGTCTGCTGGCGCTGTACACTTTTTCTAAGTGTTGCAATATCTCATGAAGGAAATACTGGACAATCAAATTAATGACTTTCCAGGCTTCAGGATGCCTTTCTACACTATATAAAGGTGGAAATTTACATTGGAAACGTTTGGTTTAGCTGTTATAAAAGTTTGTTTTTTTAGTGCTGTAAATGCATTTTCAGCTCGCGCTGTACACATTTGCTATGAGAGGCATTATCTCATAAGGGAAATATTGGACAATCAAATTAATGACTGCCCAGGCTTCAGGATGTCTTTTTACACTATATAAAGGTGGACATTTACATTGGAAACGTTTAGTTTAGCTGTTAATGAAGTTTCGTTTTTTTAGTGCTGAAAATTCATTGTCTGCTGGCGCTGTACACTTTTTCTAAGTGTTGCAATATCTCATGAAGGAAATACTGGACAATCAAATTAATGACTTTCCAGGCTTCAGGATGCCTTTCTACACTATATAAAGGTGGAAATTTACATTGGAAACGTTTGGTTTAGCTGTTATAAAAGTTTGGTTTTTTAGTGCTGTAAATGCATTTTCAGCTCGCGCTGTACACATTTGCTATGAGAGGCATTATCTCATAAGGGAAATATTGGACAATCAAATTAATGACTGCGCAGGCTTCAGGATGTCTTTCTACACTATATAAAGGTGGAAATTTACATTGGAAACGTTTAGTTTAGCTGTTAATGAAGTTTCGTTTTTTTTAGTGCTGAAAATTCATTGTCTGCTGGCGCTGTACACATTTTCTAAGTGTTGCAATATCTCATGAAGGAAATACTGGACAATCAAATTAATGACTTTCCAGGCTTCAGGATGCCTTTCTACACTATATAAAGGTGGAAATTTACATTGGAAACGTTTGGTTTAGCTGTTATAAAAGTTTGGTTTTTTAGTGCTGTAAATGCATTTTCAGCTCGCGCTGTACACATTTGCTATGAGAGGCATTATCTCATAAGGGAAATATTGGACAATCAAATTAATGACTGCGCAGGCTTCAGGATGTCTTTCTACACTATATAAAGGTGGAAATTTACATTGGAAACGTTTAGTTTAGCTGTTAATGAAGTTTCGTTTTTTTTAGTGCTGAAAATTCATTGTCTGCTGGCGCTGTACACATTTTCTAAGTGTTGCAATATCTCATGAAGGAAATACTGGACAATCAAATTAATGACTTTCCAGGCTTCAGGATGCCTTTCTACACTATATAAAGGTGGAAATTTACATTGGAAACGTTTGGTTTAGCTGTTATAAAAGTTTGGTTTTTTAGTGCTGTAAATGCATTTTCAGCTCGCGCTGTACACATTTGCTATGAGAGGCATTATCTCATAAGGGAAATATTGGACAATCAAATTAATGACTGCGCAGGCTTCAGGATGTCTTTCTACACTATATAAAGGTGGAAATTTACATTGGAAACGTTTAGTTTAGCTGTTAATGAAGTTTCGTTTTTTTTAGTGCTGAAAATTCATTGTCTGCTGGCGCTGTACACTTTTTCTAAGTGTTGCAATATCTCATGAAGGAAATACTGGACAATCAAATTAATGACTTTCCAGGCTTCAGGATGCCTTTCTACACTATATAAAGGTGGAAATTTACATTGGATACGTTTGGTTTAGCTGTTATAAAAGTTTGGTTTTTTAGTGCTGTAAATGCATTTTCAGCTCGCGCTGTACACATTTGCTATGAGAGGCATTATCTCATAAGGGAAATATTGGACAATCAAATTAATGACTGCGCAGGCTTCAGGATGTCTTTTTACACTATATAAAGGTGGAAATTTACATAGGAAACGTTTAGTTTAGCTGTTAATGAAGTTTCGTTTTTTTTAGTGCTGAAAATTCATTGTCTGCTGGCGCTGTACACTTTTTCTAAGTGTTGCAATATCTCATGAAGGAAATACTGGACAATCAAATTAATGACTTTCCAGGCTTCAGGATGCCTTTCTACACTATATAAAGGTGGAAATTTACATTGGAAACGTTTGGTTTAGCTGTTATAAAAGTTTGGTTTTTTAGTGCTGTAAATGCATTTTCAGCTCGCGCTGTACACATTTGCTATGAGAGGCATTATCTCATAAGGGAAATATTGGACAATCAAATTAATGACTGCGCAGGCTTCAGGATGTCTTTCTACACTATATAAAGGTGGAAATTTACATTGGAAACGTTTAGTTTAGCTGTTAATGAAGTTTCGTTTTTTTAGTGCTGAAAATTCATTGTCTGCTGGCGCTGTACACTTTTTCTAAGTGTTGCAATATCTCATGAAGGAAATACTGGACAATCAAATTAATGACTTTCCAGGCTTCAGGATGCCTTTCTACACTATATAAAGGTGGAAATTTACATTGGAAACGTTTGGTTTAGCTGTTATAAAAGTTTGGTTTTTTAGTGCTGTAAATGCATTTTCAGCTCGCGCTGTACACATTTGCTATGAGAGGCATTATCTCATAAGGGAAATATTGGACAATCAAATTAATGACTGCGCAGGCTTCAGGATGTCTTTTTACACTATATAAAGGTGGAAATTTACATTGGAAACGTTTAGTTTAGCTGTTAATGAAGTTTCGTTTTTTTTAGTGCTGAAAATTCATTGTCTGCTGGCGCTGTACACTTTTTCTAAGTGTTGCAATATCTCATGAAGGAAATACTGGACAATCAAATTAATGCCTTTCCAGGCTTCAGGATGCCTTTCTACACTATATAAAGGTGGAAATTTACATTGGAAACGTTTGGTTTAGCTGTTATAAAAGTTTGGTTTTTTATTGCTTGTAAATGCATTTTCAGCTCGCGCTGTACACATTTGCTATGAGAGGCATTATCTCATAAGGGAAATATTGGACAATCAAATTAATGACTGCCCAGGCTTCAGGATGTCTTTTTACACTATATAAGGGTGGAAATTTACATTGGAAACGTTTAGTTTAGCTGTTAATGAAGTTTCGTTTTTTTAGTGCTGAAAATTCATTGTCTGCTGGCGCTGTACACTTTTTCTAAGTGTTGCAATATCTCATGAAGGAAATACTGGACAATCAAATTAATGACTTTCCAGGCTTCAGGATGCCTTTCTACACTATATAAAGGTGGAAATTTACATTTGAAACGTTTGGTTTAGCTGTTATAAAAGTTTGGTTTTTTAGTGCTGTAAATGCATTTTCAGCTCGCGCTGTACACATTTGCTATGAGAGGCATTATCTCATAAGGGAAATATTGGACAATCAAATTAATGACTGCGCAGGCTTCAGGATGTCTTTCTACACTATATAAAGGTGGAAATTTACATTGGAAACGTTTAGTTTAGCTGTTAATGAAGTTTCTTTTTTTTTAGTGCTGAAAATTCATTGTCTGCTGGCGCTGTACACTTTTTCTAAGTGTTGCATTATCTCAAAAGGGAAATATTGGACAATCAAATTAATGACTGCCCAGGCTTCAGGATGTCTTTTTACACTATATAAAGGTGGAAATTTACATTGGAAACGTTTGGTTTAGCTGTTATAAAAGTCTGTTTTTTTAGTGCTGAAAATGCATTTTCAGCTCGCACTGTACACATTTGCTATGTGAGGCATTATCTCATAAGGGAAATACTGGACAATCAAATTAATGACTTCCCAGGCTTCAGGATGCCTTTTTACACTCTATAAATGTGGAAATTTACATTGGAAACGTTTGGTTTAGCTGTGAATGAAGTTTCGTTTTTTTAGTGCTGAAAATTCATTGTCTGCTGGCGCTGTACACTTTTTCTAAGTGTTGCAATATCTCATGAAGGAAATACTGGACAATCAAATTAATGACTTTCCAGGCTTCAGGATGCCTTTCTACACTATATAAAGGTGGAAATTTACATTGGAAACGTTTGGTTTAGCTGTTATAAAAGTTTGTTTTTTTAGTGCTGTAAATGCATTTTCAGCTCGCGCTGTACACATTTGCTATGAGAGGCATTATCTCATAAGGGAAATATTGGACAATCAAATTAATGACTGCCCAGGCTTCAGGATGTCTTTTTACACTATATAAAGGTGGACATTTACATTGGAAACGTTTAGTTTAGCTGTTAATGAAGTTTCGTTTTTTTAGTGCTGAAAATTCATTGTCTGCTGGCGCTGTACACTTTTTCTAAGTGTTGCAATATCTCATGAAGGAAATACTGGACAATCAAATTAATGACTTTCCAGGCTTCAGGATGCCTTTCTACACTATATAAAGGTGGAAATTTACATTGGAAACGTTTGGTTTAGCTGTTATAAAAGTTTGGTTTTTTAGTGCTGTAAATGCATTTTCAGCTCGCGCTGTACACATTTGCTATGAGAGGCATTATCTCATAAGGGAAATATTGGACAATCAAATTAATGACTGCGCAGGCTTCAGGATGTCTTTCTACACTATATAAAGGTGGAAATTTACATTGGAAACGTTTAGTTTAGCTGTTAATGAAGTTTCGTTTTTTTTAGTGCTGAAAATTCATTGTCTGCTGGCGCTGTACACATTTTCTAAGTGTTGCAATATCTCATGAAGGAAATACTGGACAATCAAATTAATGACTTTCCAGGCTTCAGGATGCCTTTCTACACTATATAAAGGTGGAAATTTACATTTGAAACGTTTGGTTTAGCTGTTATAAAAGTTTGGTTTTTTAGTGCTGAAAATGCATTTTCAGCTCGCACTGTACACATTTGCTATGAGAGGCATTTTCTCATAAGGGAAATATTGGACAATCAAATTAATGACTGCCCAGGCTTCAGGATGTCTTTTTACACTATATAAAGGTGGAAATTTACATTGGAAACGTTTGGTTTAGCTGTTATAAAAGTTTGGTTTTTTAGTGCTGAAAATGCATTTTCAGCTCGCACTGTACACATTTGCTATGTGAGGCATTATCTCATAAGGGAAATACTGGACAATCAAATTAATGACTTCCCAGGCTTCAGGATGCCTTTTTACACTCTATAAAGGTGGAAATTTACATTGGAAACGTTTGGTTTAGCTGTTATAAAAGTTTGTTTTTTTCGTGCTGTAAATGCATTTTCAGCTCGCGCTGTACACATTTGCAATGAGAGGCATTATCTCATAAGGGAAATATTGGACAATCAAATTAATGACTGCCCAGGCTTCAGGATGTCTTTTTACACTATATAAAGGTGGAAATTTACATTGGAAACGTTTAGTTTAGCTGTTAATGAAGTTTCGTTTTTTTTAGTGCTGAAAATTCATTGTCTGCTGGCGCTGTACACTTTTTCTAAGTGTTGCAATATCTCATGAAGGAAATACTGGACAATCAAATTAATGACTTTCCAGGCTTCAGGATGCCTTTCTACACTATATAAAGGTGGAAATTTACATTGGAAACGTTTGGTTTAGCTGTTATAAAAGTTTGTTTTTTTAGTGCTGTAAATGCATTTTCAGCTCGCGCTGTACACATTTGCTATGAGAGGCATTATCTCATAAGGGAAATATTGGACAATCAAATTAATGACTGCCCAGGCTTCAGGATGTCTTTTTACACTATATAAAGGTGGACATTTACATTGGAAACGTTTAGTTTAGCTGTTAATGAAGTTTCGTTTTTTTAGTGCTGAAAATTCATTGTCTGCTGGCGCTGTACACTTTTTCTAAGTGTTGCAATATCTCATGAAGGAAATACTGGACAATCAAATTAATGACTTTCCAGGCTTCAGGATGCCTTTCTACACTATATAAAGGTGGAAATTTACATTGGAAACGTTTGGTTTAGCTGTTATAAAAGTTTGGTTTTTTAGTGCTGTAAATGCATTTTCAGCTCGCGCTGTACACATTTGCTATGAGAGGCATTATCTCATAAGGGAAATATTGGACAATCAAATTAATGACTGCGCAGGCTTCAGGATGTCTTTCTACACTATATAAAGGTGGAAATTTACATTGGAAACGTTTAGTTTAGCTGTTAATGAAGTTTCGTTTTTTTTAGTGCTGAAAATTCATTGTCTGCTGGCGCTGTACACATTTTCTAAGTGTTGCAATATCTCATGAAGGAAATACTGGACAATCAAATTAATGACTTTCCAGGCTTCAGGATGCCTTTCTACACTATATAAAGGTGGAAATTTACATTGGAAACGTTTGGTTTAGCTGTTATAAAAGTTTGGTTTTTTAGTGCTGTAAATGCATTTTCAGCTCGCGCTGTACACATTTGCTATGAGAGGCATTATCTCATAAGGGAAATATTGGACAATCAAATTAATGACTGCGCAGGCTTCAGGATGTCTTTCTACACTATATAAAGGTGGAAATTTACATTGGAAACGTTTAGTTTAGCTGTTAATGAAGTTTCGTTTTTTTTAGTGCTGAAAATTCATTGTCTGCTGGCGCTGTACACATTTTCTAAGTGTTGCAATATCTCATGAAGGAAATACTGGACAATCAAATTAATGACTTTCCAGGCTTCAGGATGCCTTTCTACACTATATAAAGGTGGAAATTTACATTGGAAACGTTTGGTTTAGCTGTTATAAAAGTTTGGTTTTTTAGTGCTGTAAATGCATTTTCAGCTCGCGCTGTACACATTTGCTATGAGAGGCATTATCTCATAAGGGAAATATTGGACAATCAAATTAATGACTGCGCAGGCTTCAGGATGTCTTTCTACACTATATAAAGGTGGAAATTTACATTGGAAACGTTTAGTTTAGCTGTTAATGAAGTTTCGTTTTTTTTAGTGCTGAAAATTCATTGTCTGCTGGCGCTGTACACTTTTTCTAAGTGTTGCAATATCTCATGAAGGAAATACTGGACAATCAAATTAATGACTTTCCAGGCTTCAGGATGCCTTTCTACACTATATAAAGGTGGAAATTTACATTGGATACGTTTGGTTTAGCTGTTATAAAAGTTTGGTTTT
The DNA here is from genome assembly GCF_059441095.1 of Idiotropiscis lumnitzeri. Classification (NCBI taxonomy): domain Eukaryota; kingdom Metazoa; phylum Chordata; class Actinopteri; order Syngnathiformes; family Syngnathidae; genus Idiotropiscis; species Idiotropiscis lumnitzeri. Next base: position 165,009 of record NW_028283738.1, on the reverse strand, counting down.
TTAGTGCTGTAAATGCATTTTCAGCTCGCGCTGTACACATTTGCTATGAGAGGCATTATCTCATAAGGGAAATATTGGACAATCAAATTAATGACTGCGCAGGCTTCAGGATGTCTTTTTACACTATATAAAGGTGGAAATTTACATAGGAAACGTTTAGTTTAGCTGTTAATGAAGTTTCGTTTTTTTTAGTGCTGAAAATTCATTGTCTGCTGGCGCTGTACACTTTTTCTAAGTGTTGCAATATCTCATGAAGGAAATACTGGACAATCAAATTAATGACTTTCCAGGCTTCAGGATGCCTTTCTACACTATATAAAGGTGGAAATTTACATTGGAAACGTTTGGTTTAGCTGTTATAAAAGTTTGGTTTTTTAGTGCTGTAAATGCATTTTCAGCTCGCGCTGTACACATTTGCTATGAGAGGCATTATCTCATAAGGGAAATATTGGACAATCAAATTAATGACTGCGCAGGCTTCAGGATGTCTTTCTACACTATATAAAGGTGGAAATTTACATTGGAAACGTTTAGTTTAGCTGTTAATGAAGTTTCGTTTTTTTAGTGCTGAAAATTCATTGTCTGCTGGCGCTGTACACTTTTTCTAAGTGTTGCAATATCTCATGAAGGAAATACTGGACAATCAAATTAATGACTTTCCAGGCTTCAGGATGCCTTTCTACACTATATAAAGGTGGAAATTTACATTGGAAACGTTTGGTTTAGCTGTTATAAAAGTTTGGTTTTTTAGTGCTGTAAATGCATTTTCAGCTCGCGCTGTACACATTTGCTATGAGAGGCATTATCTCATAAGGGAAATATTGGACAATCAAATTAATGACTGCGCAGGCTTCAGGATGTCTTTTTACACTATATAAAGGTGGAAATTTACATTGGAAACGTTTAGTTTAGCTGTTAATGAAGTTTCGTTTTTTTTAGTGCTGAAAATTCATTGTCTGCTGGCGCTGTACACTTTTTCTAAGTGTTGCAATATCTCATGAAGGAAATACTGGACAATCAAATTAATGCCTTTCCAGGCTTCAGGATGCCTTTCTACACTATATAAAGGTGGAAATTTACATTGGAAACGTTTGGTTTAGCTGTTATAAAAGTTTGGTTTTTTATTGCTTGTAAATGCATTTTCAGCTCGCGCTGTACACATTTGCTATGAGAGGCATTATCTCATAAGGGAAATATTGGACAATCAAATTAATGACTGCCCAGGCTTCAGGATGTCTTTTTACACTATATAAGGGTGGAAATTTACATTGGAAACGTTTAGTTTAGCTGTTAATGAAGTTTCGTTTTTTTAGTGCTGAAAATTCATTGTCTGCTCGCACTGTCCACATTTGCTATGTGAGGCATTATCTCATAAGGGAAATACTGGACAATCAAATTAATGACTGCCCAGGCTTCAGGATGTCTTTTTACACTATATAAAGGTGGAAATGTACATTGGAAACGTTTGGTTTAGCTGTTATAAAAGTTTGGTTTTTTAGTGCTGAAAATGCATTTTCAGCTCGCACTGTACACATTTGCTATGTGAGGCATTATCTCATAAGGGAAATACTGGACAATCAAATTAATGACTTCCCAGGCTCCAGGATGCCTTTTTACACTCTATAAATGTGGAAATTTACATTGGAAACGTTTGGTTTAGCTGTTAATGAAGTTTCGTTTTTTTAGTGCTGAAAATTCATTGTCTGCTGGCGCTGTACACTTTTTCTAAGTGTTGCAATATCTCATGAAGGAAATACTGGACAATCAAATTAATGACTTTCCAGGCTTCAGGATGCCTTTCTACACTATATAAAGGTGGAAATTTACATTGGAAACGTTTGGTTTAGCTGTTATAAAAGTTTGGTTTTTTTGTGCTGTAAATGCATTTTCAGCTCGCGCTGTACACATTTGCTATGAGAGGCATTATCTCATAAGGGAAATATTGGACAATCAAATTAATGACTGCCCAGGCTTCAGGATGTCTTTTTACACTATATAAAGGTGGAAATTTACATTGGAAACGTTTGGTTTAGCTGTTATAAAAGTTTGGTTTTTTAGTGCTGTAAATGCATTTTCAGCTCGCGCTGTACACATTTGCTATGTGAGGCATTATCTCATAAGGGAAATACTGGACAATCAAATTAATGACTGCCCAGGCTTCAGGATGTCTTTTTACACTATATAAAGGTGGAAATTTACATTGGAAACGTTTGGTTTAGCTGTTATAAAAGTTTGGTTTTTTAGTGCTGAAAATGCATTTTCAGCTCGCACTGTACACATTTGCTATGTGAGGCATTATCTCATAAGGGAAATACTGGACAATCAAATTAATGACTTCCCAGGCTTCAGGATGCCTTTTTAAACTCTATAAAAGTGGAAATTTACATTGGAAACGTTTGGTTTAGCTGTTAATGAAGTTTCGTTTTTTTAGTGCTGAAAATTCATTGTCTGCTGGCGCTGTACACTTTTTCTAAGTGTTGCAATATCTCATGAAGGAAATACTGGACAATCAAATTAATGACTTTCCAGGCTTCAGGATGCCTTTCTACACTATATAAAGGTGGAAATTTACATTGGAAACGTTTGGTTTAGCTGTTATAAAAGTTTGGTTTTTTAGTGCTGTAAATGCATTTTCAGCTCGCGCTGTACACATTTGCTATGAGAGGCATTATCTCATAAGGGAAATATTGGACAATCAAATTAATGACTGCCCAGGCTTCAGGATGTCTTTTTACACTATATAAAGGTGGAAATTTACATTGGAAACGTTTAGTTTAGCTGTTAATGAAGTTTCGTTTTTTTTAGTGCTGAAAATTCATTGTCTGCTGGCGCTGTACACTTTTTCTAAGTGTTGCAATATCTCATGAAGGAAATACTGGACAATCAAATTAATGACTTTCCAGGCTTCAGGATGCCTTTCTACACTATATAAAGGTGGAAATTTACATTGGAAACGTTTGGTTTAGCTGTTATAAAAGTTTGGTTTTTTAGTGCTGTAAATGCATTTTCAGCTCGCGCTGTACACATTTGCTATGAGAGGCATTATCTCATAAGGGAAATATTGGACAATCAAATTAATGACTGCCCAGGCTTCAGGATGTCTTTTTACACTATATAAAGGTGGAAATTTACAATGGAAACGTTTGGTTTAGCTGTTATAAAAGTTTGGTTTTTTAGTGCTGTAAATGCATTTTCAGCTCGCGCTGTACACATTTGCTATGAGAGGCATTATCTCATAAGGGAAATATTGGACAATCAAATTAATTGCTGCCCAGGCTTCAGGATGTCTTTTTACTCTATATAAAGTTGGAAATTTACATTGGAAACGTTTAGTTTAGCTGTTAATGAAGTTTCGTTTTTTTAGTGCTGAAAATTCATTGTCTGCTGGCGCTGTACACTTTTTCTAAGTGTTGCAATATCTCATGAAGGAAATACTGGACAATCAAATCAATGACTTTCCAGGCTTCAGGATGCCTTTCTACACTATATAAAGGTGAAAATTTACATTGGAAACGTTTGGTTTAGCTGTTATAAAAGTTTGGTTTTTTAGTGCTGTAAATGCATTTTCAGCTCGCGCTGTACACATTTGCTATGAGAGGCATTATCTCATAAGGGAAATATTGGACAATCAAATTAATGACTGCGCAGGCTTCAGGATGTCTTTCTACACTATATAAAGGTGGAAATTTACATTGGAAACGTTTAGTTTAGCTGTTAATGAAGTTTCGTTTTTTTTAGTGCTGAAAATTCATTGTCTGCTGGCGCTGTACACATTTTCTAAGTGTTGCAATATCTCATGAAGGAAATACTGGACAATCAAATTAATGACTTTCCAGGCTTCAGGATGCCTTTCTACACTATATAAAGGTGGAAATTTACATTGGAAACGTTTGGTTTAGCTGTTATAAAAGTTTGGTTTTTTAGTGCTGTAAATGCATTTTCAGCTCGCGCTGTACACATTTGCTATGAGAGGCATTATCTCATAAGGGAAATATTGGACAATCAAATTAATGACTGCGCAGGCTTCAGGATGTCTTTCTACACTATATAAAGGTGGAAATTTACATTGGAAACGTTTAGTTTAGCTGTTAATGAAGTTTCGTTTTTTTTAGTGCTGAAAATTCATTGTCTGCTGGCGCTGTACACTTTTTCTAAGTGTTGCAATATCTCATGAAGGAAATACTGGACAATCAAATTAATGACTTTCCAGGCTTCAGGATGCCTTTCTACACTATATAAAGGTGGAAATTTACATTGGATACGTTTGGTTTAGCTGTTATAAAAGTTTGGTTTTTTAGTGCTGTAAATGCATTTTCAGCTCGCGCTGTACACATTTGCTATGAGAGGCATTATCTCATAAGGGAAATATTGGACAATCAAATTAATGACTGCGCAGGCTTCAGGATGTCTTTTTACACTATATAAAGGTGGAAATTTACATAGGAAACGTTTAGTTTAGCTGTTAATGAAGTTTCGTTTTTTTTAGTGCTGAAAATTCATTGTCTGCTGGCGCTGTACACTTTTTCTAAGTGTTGCAATATCTCATGAAGGAAATACTGGACAATCAAATTAATGACTTTCCAGGCTTCAGGATGCCTTTCTACACTATATAAAGGTGGAAATTTACATTGGAAACGTTTGGTTTAGCTGTTATAAAAGTTTGGTTTTTTAGTGCTGTAAATGCATTTTCAGCTCGCGCTGTACACATTTGCTATGAGAGGCATTATCTCATAAGGGAAATATTGGACAATCAAATTAATGACTGCGCAGGCTTCAGGATGTCTTTCTACACTATATAAAGGTGGAAATTTACATTGGAAACGTTTAGTTTAGCTGTTAATGAAGTTTCGTTTTTTTAGTGCTGAAAATTCATTGTCTGCTGGCGCTGTACACTTTTTCTAAGTGTTGCAATATCTCATGAAGGAAATACTGGACAATCAAATTAATGACTTTCCAGGCTTCAGGATGCCTTTCTACACTATATAAAGGTGGAAATTTACATTGGAAACGTTTGGTTTAGCTGTTATAAAAGTTTGGTTTTTTAGTGCTGTAAATGCATTTTCAGCTCGCGCTGTACACATTTGCTATGAGAGGCATTATCTCATAAGGGAAATATTGGACAATCAAATTAATGACTGCGCAGGCTTCAGGATGTCTTTTTACACTATATAAAGGTGGAAATTTACATTGGAAACGTTTAGTTTAGCTGTTAATGAAGTTTCGTTTTTTTTAGTGCTGAAAATTCATTGTCTGCTGGCGCTGTACACTTTTTCTAAGTGTTGCAATATCTCATGAAGGAAATACTGGACAATCAAATTAATGCCTTTCCAGGCTTCAGGATGCCTTTCTACACTATATAAAGGTGGAAATTTACATTGGAAACGTTTGGTTTAGCTGTTATAAAAGTTTGGTTTTTTATTGCTTGTAAATGCATTTTCAGCTCGCGCTGTACACATTTGCTATGAGAGGCATTATCTCATAAGGGAAATATTGGACAATCAAATTAATGACTGCCCAGGCTTCAGGATGTCTTTTTACACTATATAAGGGTGGAAATTTACATTGGAAACGTTTAGTTTAGCTGTTAATGAAGTTTCGTTTTTTTAGTGCTGAAAATTCATTGTCTGCTCGCACTGTCCACATTTGCTATGTGAGGCATTATCTCATAAGGGAAATACTGGACAATCAAATTAATGACTGCCCAGGCTTCAGGATGTCTTTTTACACTATATAAAGGTGGAAATGTACATTGGAAACGTTTGGTTTAGCTGTTATAAAAGTTTGGTTTTTTAGTGCTGAAAATGCATTTTCAGCTCGCACTGTACACATTTGCTATGTGAGGCATTATCTCATAAGGGAAATACTGGACAATCAAATTAATGACTTCCCAGGCTCCAGGATGCCTTTTTACACTCTATAAATGTGGAAATTTACATTGGAAACGTTTGGTTTAGCTGTTAATGAAGTTTCGTTTTTTTAGTGCTGAAAATTCATTGTCTGCTGGCGCTGTACACTTTTTCTAAGTGTTGCAATATCTCATGAAGGAAATACTGGACAATCAAATTAATGACTTTCCAGGCTTCAGGATGCCTTTCTACACTATATAAAGGTGGAAATTTACATTGGAAACGTTTGGTTTAGCTGTTATAAAAGTTTGGTTTTTTTGTGCTGTAAATGCATTTTCAGCTCGCGCTGTACACATTTGCTATGAGAGGCATTATCTCATAAGGGAAATATTGGACAATCAAATTAATGACTGCCCAGGCTTCAGGATGTCTTTTTACACTATATAAAGGTGGAAATTTACATTGGAAACGTTTGGTTTAGCTGTTATAAAAGTTTGGTTTTTTAGTGCTGTAAATGCATTTTCAGCTCGCGCTGTACACATTTGCTATGTGAGGCATTATCTCATAAGGGAAATACTGGACAATCAAATTAATGACTGCCCAGGCTTCAGGATGTCTTTTTACACTATATAAAGGTGGAAATTTACATTGGAAACGTTTGGTTTAGCTGTTATAAAAGTTTGGTTTTTTAGTGCTGAAAATGCATTTTCAGCTCGCACTGTACACATTTGCTATGTGAGGCATTATCTCATAAGGGAAATACTGGACAATCAAATTAATGACTTCCCAGGCTTCAGGATGCCTTTTTAAACTCTATAAAAGTGGAAATTTACATTGGAAACGTTTGGTTTAGCTGTTAATGAAGTTTCGTTTTTTTAGTGCTGAAAATTCATTGTCTGCTGGCGCTGTACACTTTTTCTAAGTGTTGCAATATCTCATGAAGGAAATACTGGACAATCAAATTAATGACTTTCCAGGCTTCAGGATGCCTTTCTACACTATATAAAGGTGGAAATTTACATTGGAAACGTTTGGTTTAGCTGTTATAAAAGTTTGGTTTTTTAGTGCTGTAAATGCATTTTCAGCTCGCGCTGTACACATTTGCTATGAGAGGCATTATCTCATAAGGGAAATATTGGACAATCAAATTAATGACTGCCCAGGCTTCAGGATGTCTTTTTACACTATATAAAGGTGGAAATTTACATTGGAAACGTTTAGTTTAGCTGTTAATGAAGTTTCGTTTTTTTTAGTGCTGAAAATTCATTGTCTGCTGGCGCTGTACACTTTTTCTAAGTGTTGCAATATCTCATGAAGGAAATACTGGACAATCAAATTAATGACTTTCCAGGCTTCAGGATGCCTTTCTACACTATATAAAGGTGGAAATTTACATTGGAAACGTTTGGTTTAGCTGTTATAAAAGTTTGGTTTTTTAGTGCTGTAAATGCATTTTCAGCTCGCGCTGTACACATTTGCTATGAGAGGCATTATCTCATAAGGGAAATATTGGACAATCAAATTAATGACTGCCCAGGCTTCAGGATGTCTTTTTACACTATATAAAGGTGGAAATTTACAATGGAAACGTTAAGTTTAGCTGTTATAAAAGTTTGGTTTTTTAGTGCTGTAAATGCATTTTCAGCTCGCGCTGTACACATTTGCTATGAGAGGCATTATCTCATAAGGGAAATATTGGACAATCAAATTAATTGCTGCCCAGGCTTCAGGATGTCTTTTTACTCTATATAAAGTTGGAAATTTACATTGGAAACGTTTAGTTTAGCTGTTAATGAAGTTTCGTTTTTTTAGTGCTGAAAATTCATTGTCTGCTGGCGCTGTACACTTTTTCTAAGTGTTGCAATATCTCATGAAGGAAATACTGGACAATCAAATCAATGACTTTCCAGGCTTCAGGATGCCTTTCTACACTATATAAAGGTGAAAATTTACATTGGAAACGTTTGGTTTAGCTGTTATAAAAGTTTGGTTTTTTAGTGCTGTAAATGCATTTTCAGCTCGCACTGTACACATTTGCTATGTGAGGCATTATCTCATAAGGGAAATACTGGACAATCAAATTAATGACTTCCCAGGCTTCAGGATGCCTTTTTACACTCTATAAATGTGGAAATTTACATTGGAAACGTTTGGTTTAGCTGTTAATGAAGTTTCGTTTTTTTAGTGCTGAAAATTCATTGTCTGCTGGCGCTGTACACTTTTTCTAAGTGTTGCAATATCTCATGAAGGAAATACTGGACAATCAAATTAATGACTTTCCAGGCTCCAGGATGCCTTTCTACACTATATAAAGGTGGAAATGTACATTGGAAACGTTTGGTTTAGCTGTTATAAAAGTTTGTTTTTTTAGTGCTGTAAATGCATTTTCAGCTCGCGCTGTACACATTTGCTATGAGAGGCATTGTCTCATAAGGGAAATATTGGACAATCAAATTAATGACTGCCCAGGCTTCAGGATGTCTTTTTACACTATATAAAGGTGGAAATTTACATTGGAAACGTTTGGTTTAGCTGTTATAAAAGTTTGTTTTTTTTAGTGCTGAAAATGCATTTTCAGCTCGCACTGTACACATTTGCTATGTGAGGCATTATCTCATAAGGGAAATACTGGACAATCAAATTAATGACTGCCCAGGCTTCAGGATGTCTTTTTACACTATATAAAGGTGGAAATTTACATTGGAAACGTTTGGTTTAGCTGTTATAAAAGTTTGGTTTTTTAGTGCTGAAAATGCATTTTCAGCTCGCGCTGTACACATTTGCTATGAGAGGCATTATCTCATAAGGGAAATATTGGACAATCAAATTAATGGCTGCCCAGGCTTCAGGATGTCTTTTTACACTATATAAAGGTGGAAATTTACATTGGAAACGTTTGGTTTAGCTGTTATAAAAGTTTGGTTTTTTAGTGCTGAAAATGCATTTTCAGCTCGCACTGTACACATTTGCTATGTGAGGCATTATCTCATAAGGGAAATACTGGACAATCAAATTAATGACTTCCCAGGCTTCAGGATGCCTTTTTACACTCTATAAATGTGGAAATTTACATTGGAAACGTTTGGTTTAGCTGTTAATGAAGTTTCGTTTTTTTAGTGCTGAAAATTCATTGTCTGCTGGCGCTGTACACTTTTTCTAAGTGTTGCAATATCTCATGAAGGAAATACTGGACAATCAAATTAATGACTTTCCAGGCTTCAGGATGCCTTTCTACACTATATAAAGGTGGAAATTTACATTGGAAACGTTTGGTTTAGCTGTTATAAAAGTTTGGTTTTTTAGTGCTGTAAATGCATTTTCAGCTCGCGCTGTACACATTTGCTATGAGAGGCATTATCTCATAAGGGAAATATTGGACAATCAAATTAATGACTGCCCAGGCTTCAGGATGTCTTTTTACACTATATAAAGGTGGAAATTTACATTGGAAACGTTTAGTTTAGCTGTTAATGAAGTTTCGTTTTTTTTAGTGCTGAAAATTCATTGTCTGCTGGCGCTGTACACTTTTTCTAAGTGTTGCAATATCTCATGAAGGAAATACTGGACAATCAAATTAATGACTTTCCAGGCTTCAGGATGCCTTTCTACACTATATAAAGGTGGAAATTTACATTGGAAACGTTTGGTTTAGCTGTTATAAAAGTTTGGTTTTTTAGTGCTGTAAATGCATTTTCAGCTCGCGCTGTACACATTTGCTATGAGAGGCATTATCTCATAAGGGAAATATTGGACAATCAAATTAATGACTGCCCAGGCTTCAGGATGTCTTTTTACACTATATAAAGGTGGAAATTTACAATGGAAACGTTTGGTTTAGCTGTTATAAAAGTTTGGTTTTTTAGTGCTGTAAATGCATTTTCAGCTCGCGCTGTACACATTTGCTATGAGAGGCATTATCTCATAAGGGAAATATTGGACAATCAAATTAATGGCTGCCCAGGCTTCAGGATGTCTTTTTACTCTATATAAAGTTGGAAATTTACATTGGAAACGTTTAGTTTAGCTGTTAATGAAGTTTCGTTTTTTTAGTGCTGAAAATTCATTGTCTGCTGGCGCTGTACACTTTTTCTAAGTGTTGCAATATCTCATGAAGGAAATACTGGACAATCAAATCAATGACTTTCCAGGCTTCAGGATGCCTTTCTACACTATATAAAGGTGAAAATTTACATTGGAAACGTTTGGTTTAGCTGTTATAAAAGTTTGGTTTTTTAGTGCTGTAAATGCATTTTCAGCTCGCACTGTACACATTTGCTATGTGAGGCATTATCTCATAAGGGAAATATTGGACAATCAAATTAATGACTGCCCAGGCTTCAGGATGTCTTTTTACACAATATAAAGGTGGAAATTTACATTGGAAACGTTTAGTTTAGCTGTTATAAAAGTTTGTTTTTTTAGTGCTGTAAATGCATTTTCAGCTCGCGCTGTACACATTTGCTATGTGAGGCATTATCTCATAAGGGAAATACTGGACAATCAAATTAATGACTGCCCAGGCTTCAGGATGTCTTTTTACACTATATAAAGGTGGAAATTTACATTGGAAACGTTTGGTTTAGCTGTTATAAAAGTTTGTTTTTTTAGTGCTGAAAATGCATTTTCAGCTCGCACTGTACACATTTGCTATGTGAGGCATTATCTCATAAGGGAAATACTGGACAATCAAATTAATGACTTCCCAGGCTTCAGGATGCCTTTTTACACTCTATAAATGTGGAAATTTACATTGGAAACGTTTGGTTTAGCTGTTAATGAAGTTTCGTTTTTTTAGTGCTGAAAATTCATTGTCTGCTGGCGCTGTACACTTTTTCTAAGTGTTGCAATATCTCATGAAGGAAATACTGGACAATCAAATTAATGACTTTCCAGGCTCCAGGATGCCTTTCTACACTATATAAAGGTGGAAATTTACATTGGAAACGTTTGGTTTAGCTGTTATAAAAGTTTGGTTTTTTAGTGCTGTAAATGCATTTTCAGCTCGCGCTGTACACATTTGCTATGAGAGGCATTATCTCATAAGGGAAATATTGGACAATCAAATTAATGACTGCCCAGGCTTCAGGATGTCTTTTTACACTATATAAAGGTGGAAATTTACATTGGAAACGTTTGGTTTAGCTGTTATAAAAGTTTGGTTTTTTAGTGCTGAAAATGCATTTTCAGCTCGCACTGTACACATTTGCTATGTGAGGCATTATCTCATAAGGGAAATATGGACAATCAAATTAATGACTTCCCAGGCTTCAGGATGCATTTTTACACTCTATAAATGTGGAAATTTACATTGGAAACGTTTGGTTTAGCTGTTAATGAAGTTTCGTTTTTTTAGTGCTGAAAATTCATTGTCTGCTGGCGCTGTACACTTTTTCTAAGTTTTGCAATATCTCATGAAGGAAATACTGGACAATCAAATAATGACTTTCCAGGCTTCAGGATGCCTTTCTACACTATATAAAGGTGGAAATTTACATTGGAAACGTTTGGTTTAGCTGTTATAAAAGTTTGGTTTTTTAGTGCTGTAAATGCATTTTCAGCTCGCGCTGTACACATTTGCTATGAGAGGCATTATCTCATAAGGGAAATATTGGACAATCAAATTAATGGCTGCCCAGGCTTCAGGATGTCTTTTTACACTATATAAAGGTGGAAATTTACATTGGAAACGTTTAGTTTAGCTGTTAATGAAGTTTCGTTTTTTTAGTGCTGAAAATTCATTGTCTGCTGGCGCTGTACACTTTTTCTAAGTGTTGCAATATCTCATGAAGGAAATACTGGACAATCAAATTAATGACTTTCCAGGCTTCAGGATGCCTTTCTACACTATATAAAGGTGGAAATTTACATTGGAAACGTTTGGTTTAGCTGTTATAAAAGTTTGTTTTTTTAGTGCTGTAAATGCATTTTCAGCTCGCGCTGTACACATTTGCTATGAGAGGCATTATCTCATAAGGGAAATATTGGACAATCAAATTAATGACTGCGCAGGCTTCAGGATGTCTTTCTACACTATATAAAGGTGGAAATTTACATTGGAAACGTTTAGTTTAGCTGTTAATGAAGTTTCGTTTTTTTTAGTGCTGAAAATTCATTGTCTGCTGGCGCTGTACACTTTTTCTAAGTGTTGCAATATCTCATGAAGGAAATACTGGACAATCAAATTAATGACTTTCCAGGCTTCAGGATGCCTTTCTACACTATATAAAGGTGGAAATTTACATTGGAAACGTTTGGTTTAGCTGTTATAAAAGTTTGGTTTTTTAGTGCTGTAAATGCATTTTCAGCTCGCGCTGTACACATTTGCTATGAGAGGCATTATCTCATAAGGGAAATATTGGACAATCAAATTAATGACTGCGCAGGCTTCAGGATGTCTTTTTACACTATATAAAGGTGGAAATTTACATTGGAAACGTTTAGTTTAGCTGTTAATGAAGTTTCGTTTTTTTTAGTGCTGAAAATTCATTGTCTGCTGGCGCTGTACACTTTTTCTAAGTGTTGCAATATCTCATGAAGGAAATACTGGACAATCAAATTAATGACTTTCCAGGCTTCAGGATGCCTTTCTACACTATATAAAGGTGGAAATTTACATTGGAAACGTTTGGTTTAGCTGTTATAAAAGTTTGGTTTTTTAGTGCTGTAAATGCATTTTCAGCTCGCGCTGTACACATTTGCTATGAGAGGCATTATCTCATAAGGGAAATATTGGACAATCAAATTAATGACTGCCCAGGCTTCAGGATGTTTTTTTACACTATATAAGGGTGGAAATTTACATTGGAAACGTTTAGTTTAGCTGTTAATGAAGTTTCGTTTTTTTAGTGCTGAAAATTCATTGTCTGCTGGCGCTGTACACTTTTTCTAAGTGTTGAAATATCTCATGAAGGAAATACTGGACAATCAAATTAATGACTTTCCAGGCTTCAGGATGCCTTTCTACACTATATAAAGGTGGAAATTTACATTGGAAACGTTTGGTTTAGCTGTTATAAAAGTTTGTTTTTTTAGTGCTGTAAATGCATTTTCAGCTCGCGCTGTACACATTTGCTATGAGAGGCATTATCTCATAAGGGAAATATTGGACAATCAAATTAATGACTGCCCAGGCTTCAGGATGTCTTTTTACACTATATAAAGGTGGAAATTTACATTGGAAACGTTTGGTTTAGCTGTTATAAAAGTTTGGTTTTTTAGTGCTGAAAATGCATTTTCAGCTCGCACTGTACACATTTGCTATGTGAGGCATTATCTCATAAGGGAAATACTGGACAATCAAATTAATGACTTTCCAGGCTTCAGGATGCCTTTCTACACTATATAAAGGTGGAAATTTACATTGGAAACGTTTGGTTTAGCTGTTATAAAAGTTTGTTTTTTTAGTGCTGTAAATGCATTTTCAGCTCGCGCTGTACACATTTGCTATGAGAGGCATTATCTCCAAAGGGAAATATTGGACAATCAAATTAATGACTGCCCAGGCTTCAGGATGTCTTTTTACTCTATATAAAGTTGGAAATTTACATTGGAAACGTTTAGTTTAGCTGTTAATGAAGTTTCGTTTTTTTAGTGCTGAAAATTCATTGTCTGCTGGCGCTGTACACTTTTTCTAAGTGTTGCAATATCTCATGAAGGAAATACTGGACAATCAAATCAATGACTTTCCAGGCTTCAGGATGCCTTTCTACACTATATAAAGGTGAAAATTTACATTGGAAACGTTTGGTTTAGCTGTTATAAAAGTTTGGTTTTTTAGTGCTGTAAATGCATTTTCAGCTCGCACTGTACACATTTGCTATGTGAGGCATTATCTCATAAGGGAAATACTGGACAATCAAATTAATGACTTCCCAGGCTTCAGGATGCCTTTTTACACTCTATAAATGTGGAAATTTACATTGGAAACGTTTGGTTTAGCTGTTAATGAAGTTTCGTTTTTTTAGTGCTGAAAATTCATTGTCTGCTGGCGCTGTACACTTTTTCTAAGTGTTGCAATATCTCATGAAGGAAATACTGGACAATCAAATTAATGACTTTCCAGGCTCCAGGATGCCTTTCTACACTATATAAAGGTGGAAATGTACATTGGAAACGTTTGGTTTAGCTGTTATAAAAGTTTGTTTTTTTAGTGCTGTAAATGCATTTTCAGCTCGCGCTGTACACATTTGCTATGAGAGGCATTGTCTCATAAGGGAAATATTGGACAATCAAATTAATGACTGCCCAGGCTTCAGGATGTCTTTTTACACTATATAAAGGTGGAAATTTACATTGGAAACGTTTGGTTTAGCTGTTATAAAAGTTTGTTTTTTTTAGTGCTGAAAATGCATTTTCAGCTCGCACTGTACACATTTGCTATGTGAGGCATTATCTCATAAGGGAAATACTGGACAATCAAATTAATGACTGCCCAGGCTTCAGGATGTCTTTTTACACTATATAAAGGTGGAAATTTACATTGGAAACGTTTGGTTTAGCTGTTATAAAAGTTTGGTTTTTTAGTGCTGAAAATGCATTTTCAGCTCGCGCTGTACACATTTGCTATGAGAGGCATTATCTCATAAGGGAAATATTGGACAATCAAATTAATGGCTGCCCAGGCTTCAGGATGTCTTTTTACACTATATAAAGGTGGAAATTTACATTGGAAACGTTTGGTTTAGCTGTTATAAAAGTTTGGTTTTTTAGTGCTGAAAATGCATTTTCAGCTCGCACTGTACACATTTGCTATGTGAGGCATTATCTCATAAGGGAAATACTGGACAATCAAATTAATGACTTCCCAGGCTTCAGGATGCCTTTTTACACTCTATAAATGTGGAAATTTACATTGGAAACGTTTGGTTTAGCTGTTAATGAAGTTTCGTTTTTTTAGTGCTGAAAATTCATTGTCTGCTGGCGCTGTACACTTTTTCTAAGTGTTGCAATATCTCATGAAGGAAATACTGGACAATCAAATTAATGACTTTCCAGGCTTCAGGATGCCTTTCTACACTATATAAAGGTGGAAATTTACATTGGAAACGTTTGGTTTAGCTGTTATAAAAGTTTGGTTTTTTAGTGCTGTAAATGCATTTTCAGCTCGCGCTGTACACATTTGCTATGAGAGGCATTATCTCATAAGGGAAATATTGGACAATCAAATTAATGACTGCCCAGGCTTCAGGATGTCTTTTTACACTATATAAAGGTGGAAATTTACATTGGAAACGTTTAGTTTAGCTGTTAATGAAGTTTCGTTTTTTTTAGTGCTGAAAATTCATTGTCTGCTGGCGCTGTACACTTTTTCTAAGTGTTGCAATATCTCATGAAGGAAATACTGGACAATCAAATTAATGACTTTCCAGGCTTCAGGATGCCTTTCTACACTATATAAAGGTGGAAATTTACATTGGAAACGTTTGGTTTAGCTGTTATAAAAGTTTGGTTTTTTAGTGCTGTAAATGCATTTTCAGCTCGCGCTGTACACATTTGCTATGAGAGGCATTATCTCATAAGGGAAATATTGGACAATCAAATTAATGACTGCCCAGGCTTCAGGATGTCTTTTTACACTATATAAAGGTGGAAATTTACAATGGAAACGTTTGGTTTAGCTGTTATAAAAGTTTGGTTTTTTAGTGCTGTAAATGCATTTTCAGCTCGCGCTGTACACATTTGCTATGAGAGGCATTATCTCATAAGGGAAATATTGGACAATCAAATTAATGGCTGCCCAGGCTTCAGGATGTCTTTTTACTCTATATAAAGTTGGAAATTTACATTGGAAACGTTTAGTTTAGCTGTTAATGAAGTTTCGTTTTTTTAGTGCTGAAAATTCATTGTCTGCTGGCGCTGTACACTTTTTCTAAGTGTTGCAATATCTCATGAAGGAAATACTGGACAATCAAATCAATGACTTTCCAGGCTTCAGGATGCCTTTCTACACTATATAAAGGTGAAAATTTACATTGGAAACGTTTGGTTTAGCTGTTATAAAAGTTTGGTTTTTTAGTGCTGTAAATGCATTTTCAGCTCGCACTGTACACATTTGCTATGTGAGGCATTATCTCATAAGGGAAATATTGGACAATCAAATTAATGACTGCCCAGGCTTCAGGATGTCTTTTTACACAATATAAAGGTGGAAATTTACATTGGAAACGTTTAGTTTAGCTGTTATAAAAGTTTGTTTTTTTAGTGCTGTAAATGCATTTTCAGCTCGCGCTGTACACATTTGCTATGTGAGGCATTATCTCATAAGGGAAATACTGGACAATCAAATTAATGACTGCCCAGGCTTCAGGATGTCTTTTTACACTATATAAAGGTGGAAATTTACATTGGAAACGTTTGGTTTAGCTGTTATAAAAGTTTGTTTTTTTAGTGCTGAAAATGCATTTTCAGCTCGCACTGTACACATTTGCTATGTGAGGCATTATCTCATAAGGGAAATACTGGACAATCAAATTAATGACTTCCCAGGCTTCAGGATGCCTTTTTACACTCTATAAATGTGGAAATTTACATTGGAAACGTTTGGTTTAGCTGTTAATGAAGTTTCGTTTTTTTAGTGCTGAAAATTCATTGTCTGCTGGCGCTGTACACTTTTTCTAAGTGTTGCAATATCTCATGAAGGAAATACTGGACAATCAAATTAATGACTTTCCAGGCTCCAGGATGCCTTTCTACACTATATAAAGGTGGAAATTTACATTGGAAACGTTTGGTTTAGCTGTTATAAAAGTTTGGTTTTTTAGTGCTGTAAATGCATTTTCAGCTCGCGCTGTACACATTTGCTATGAGAGGCATTATCTCATAAGGGAAATATTGGACAATCAAATTAATGACTGCCCAGGCTTCAGGATGTCTTTTTACACTATATAAAGGTGGAAATTTACATTGGAAACGTTTGGTTTAGCTGTTATAAAAGTTTGGTTTTTTAGTGCTGAAAATGCATTTTCAGCTCGCACTGTACACATTTGCTATGTGAGGCATTATCTCATAAGGGAAATATGGACAATCAAATTAATGACTTCCCAGGCTTCAGGATGCATTTTTACACTCTATAAATGTGGAAATTTACATTGGAAACGTTTGGTTTAGCTGTTAATGAAGTTTCGTTTTTTTAGTGCTGAAAATTCATTGTCTGCTGGCGCTGTACACTTTTTCTAAGTTTTGCAATATCTCATGAAGGAAATACTGGACAATCAAATAATGACTTTCCAGGCTTCAGGATGCCTTTCTACACTATATAAAGGTGGAAATTTACATTGGAAACGTTTGGTTTAGCTGTTATAAAAGTTTGGTTTTTTAGTGCTGTAAATGCATTTTCAGCTCGCGCTGTACACATTTGCTATGAGAGGCATTATCTCATAAGGGAAATATTGGACAATCAAATTAATGGCTGCCCAGGCTTCAGGATGTCTTTTTACACTATATAAAGGTGGAAATTTACATTGGAAACGTTTAGTTTAGCTGTTAATGAAGTTTCGTTTTTTTAGTGCTGAAAATTCATTGTCTGCTGGCGCTGTACACTTTTTCTAAGTGTTGCAATATCTCATGAAGGAAATACTGGACAATCAAATTAATGACTTTCCAGGCTTCAGGATGCCTTTCTACACTATATAAAGGTGGAAATTTACATTGGAAACGTTTGGTTTAGCTGTTATAAAAGTTTGTTTTTTTAGTGCTGTAAATGCATTTTCAGCTCGCGCTGTACACATTTGCTATGAGAGGCATTATCTCATAAGGGAAATATTGGACAATCAAATTAATGACTGCGCAGGCTTCAGGATGTCTTTCTACACTATATAAAGGTGGAAATTTACATTGGAAACGTTTAGTTTAGCTGTTAATGAAGTTTCGTTTTTTTTAGTGCTGAAAATTCATTGTCTGCTGGCGCTGTACACTTTTTCTAAGTGTTGCAATATCTCATGAAGGAAATACTGGACAATCAAATTAATGACTTTCCAGGCTTCAGGATGCCTTTCTACACTATATAAAGGTGGAAATTTACATTGGAAACGTTTGGTTTAGCTGTTATAAAAGTTTGGTTTTTTAGTGCTGTAAATGCATTTTCAGCTCGCGCTGTACACATTTGCTATGAGAGGCATTATCTCATAAGGGAAATATTGGACAATCAAATTAATGACTGCGCAGGCTTCAGGATGTCTTTTTACACTATATAAAGGTGGAAATTTACATTGGAAACGTTTAGTTTAGCTGTTAATGAAGTTTCGTTTTTTTTAGTGCTGAAAATTCATTGTCTGCTGGCGCTGTACACTTTTTCTAAGTGTTGCAATATCTCATGAAGGAAATACTGGACAATCAAATTAATGACTTTCCAGGCTTCAGGATGCCTTTCTACACTATATAAAGGTGGAAATTTACATTGGAAACGTTTGGTTTAGCTGTTATAAAAGTTTGGTTTTTTAGTGCTGTAAATGCATTTTCAGCTCGCGCTGTACACATTTGCTATGAGAGGCATTATCTCATAAGGGAAATATTGGACAATCAAATTAATGACTGCCCAGGCTTCAGGATGTCTTTTTACACCATATAAGGGTGGAAATTTACATTGGAAACGTTTAGTTTAGCTGTTAATGAAGTTTCGTTTTTTTAGGACAATCAAATTAATGACTGCGCAGGCTTCAGGATGTCTTTCTACACTATATAAAGGTGGAAATTTACATTGGAAACGTTTAGTTTAGCTGTTAATGAAGTTTCGTTTTTTTAGTGCTGAAAATTCATTGTCTGCTGGCGCTGTACACTTTTTCTAAGTGTTGCAATATCTCATGAAGGAAATACTGGACAATCAAATTAATGACTTTCCAGGCTTCGGGATGCCTTTCTACACTATATAAAGGTGGAAATTTACATTGGAAACGTTTGGTTTAGCTGTTATAAAAGTTTGGTTTTTTAGTGCTGTAAATGCATTTTCAGCTCGCGCTGTACACATTTGCTATGAGAGGCATTATCTCATAAGGGAAATATTGGACAATCAAATTAATGACTGCGCAGGCTTCAGGATGTCTTTTTACACTATATAAAGGTGGAAATTTACATTGGAAACGTTTAGTTTAGCTGTTAATGAAGTTTCGTTTTTTTTAGTGCTGAAAATTCATTGTCTGCTGGCGCTGTACACTTTTTCTAAGTGTTGCAATATCTCATGAAGGAAATACTGGACAATCAAATTAATGACTTTCCAGGCTTCAGGATGCCTTTCTACACTATATAAAGGTGGAAATTTACATTGGAAACGTTTGGTTTAGCTGTTATAAAAGTTTGGTTTTTTATTGCTGTAAATGCATTTTCAGCTCGCGCTGTACACATTTGCTATGAGAGGCATTATCTCATAAGGGAAATATTGGACAATCAAATTAATGACTGCCCAGGCTTCAGGATGTCTTTTTACACTATATAAGGGTGGAAATTTACATTGGAAAGGTTTAGTTTAGCTGTTAATGAAGTTTCGTTTTTTTAGTGCTGAAAATTCATTGTCTGCTCGCACTGTCCACATTTGCTATGTGAGGCATTATCTCATAAGGGAAATACTGGACAATCAAATTAATGACTGCCCAGGCTTCAGGATGTCTTTTTACACTATATAAAGGTGGAAATGTACATTGGAAACGTTTGGTTTAGCTGTTATAAAAGTTTGGTTTTTTAGTGCTGAAAATGCATTTTCAGCTCGCACTGTACACATTTGCTATGTGAGGCATTATCTCATAAGGGAAATACTGGACAATCAAATTAATGACTTCCCAGGCTCCAGGATGCCTTTTTACACTCTATAAATGTGGAAATTTACATTGGAAACGTTTGGTTTAGCTGTTAATGAAGTTTCGTTTTTTTAGTGCTGAAAATTCATTGTCTGCTGGCGCTGTACACTTTTTCTAAGTGTTGCAATATCTCATGAAGGAAATACTGGACAATCAAATTAATGACTTTCCAGGCTTCAGGATGCCTTTCTACACTATATAAAGGTGGAAATTTACATTGGAAACGTTTGGTTTAGCTGTTATAAAAGTTTGGTTTTTTAGTGCTGTAAATGCATTTTCAGCTCGCGCTGTACACATTTGCTATGAGAGGCATTATCTCATAAGGGAAATATTGGACAATCAAATTAATGACTGCCCAGGCTTCAGGATGTGTTTTTACACTATATAAAGGTGGAAATATACATTGGAAACGTTTAGTTTAGCTGTTAATGAAGTTTCGTTTTTTTAGTGCTGAAAATTCATTGTCTGCTGGCGCTGAACACTTTTTCTAAGTGTTGCAATATCTCATGAAGGAAATACTGGACAATCAAATTAATGACTTTCCAGGCTTCAGTATGCCTTTCTACACTATATAAAGGTGGAAATTTACATTGGAAACGTTTGGTTTAGCTGTTATAAAAGTTTGGTTTTTTAGTGCTGTAAATGCATTTTCAGCTCGCGCTGTACACATTTGCTATGAGAGGCATTATCTCATAAGGGAAATATTGGACAATCAAATTAATGACTGCCCAGGCTTCAGGATGTCTTTTTACACTATATAAAGGTGGAAATTTACATTGGAAACGTTTGGTTTAGCTGTTATAAAAGTTTGGTTTTTTAGTGCTGTAAATGCATTTTCAGCTCGCGCTGTACACATTTGCTATGTGAGGCATTATCTCATAAGGGAAATACTGGACAATCAAATTAATGACTTCCCAGGCTTCAGGATGCCTTTTTACACTCTATAAATGTGGAATTTTACATTGGAAACGTTTGGTTTAGCTGTTAATGAAGTTTCGTTTTTTTAGTGCTGAAAATTCATTGTCTGCTGGCGCTGTACACTTTTTCTAAGTGTTGCAATATCTCATGAAGGAAATACTGGACAATCAAATTAATGACTTTCCAGGCTTCAGGATGCCTTTCTACACTATATAAAGGTGGAAATTTACATTGGAAACGTTTGGTTTAGCTGTTATAAAAGTTTGTTTTTTTAGAACTGTAAATGCATTTTCAGCTCGCACTGTACACATTTGCTATGTGAGGCATTATCTCATAAGGGAAATACTGGACAATAAAATTAATGACTTCCCAGGCTTCAGGATGCCTTTTTACACTCTATAAATGTGGAATTTTACATTGGAAACGTTTGGTTTAGCTGTTAATGAAGTTTCGTTTTTTTAGTGCTGAAAATTCATTGTCTGCTGGCGCTGTACACTTTTTCTAAGTGTTGCAATATCTCATGAAGGAAATACTGGACAATCAAATTAATGACTTTCCAGGCTTCAGGATGCCTTTCTACACTATATAAAGGTGGAAATTTACATTGGAAACGTTTGGTTTAGCTGTTATAAAACTTTGTTTTTTTAGTGCTGTAAATGCATTTTCAGCTCGCGCTGTACACATTTGCTATGAGAGGCATTATCTCATAAGGGAAATATTGGACAATCAAATTAATGACTGCGCAGGCTTCAGGATGTATTTTTACACTATATAAAGGTGGAAATTTACATTGGAAACGTTTAGTTTAGCTGTTAATGAAGTTTCGTTTTTTTTAGTGCTGAAAATTCATTGTCTGCTGGCGCTGTACACTTTTTCTAAGTGTTGCAATATCTCATGAAGGAAATACTGGACAATCAAATTAATGACTTTCCAGGCTTCAGGATGCCTTTCTACACTATATAAAGGTGGAAATTTACATTGGAAACGTTTGGTTTAGCTGTTATAAAAGTTTGGTTTTTTATTGCTGTAAATGCATTTTCAGCTCGCGCTGTACACATTTGCTATGAGAGGCATTATCTCATAAGGGAAATATTGGACAATCAAATTAATGACTGCCCAGGCTTCAGGATGTCTTTTTACACTATATAAAGGTGGAAATTTACATTGGAAACGTTTGGTTTAGCTGTTATAAAAGTTTGGTTTTTTTAGTGCTGAAAATGCATTTTCAGCTCGCACTGTCCACATTTGCTATGTGAGGCATTATCTCAAAAGGGAAATACTGGACAATCAAATTAATGACTGCCCAGGCTTCAGGATGTCTTTTTACACTATATAAAGGTGGAAATGTACATTGGAAACGTTTGGTTTAGCTGTTATAAAAGTTTGTTTTTTTAGTGCTGAAAATGCATTTTCAGCTCGCACTGTACACATTTGCTATGTGAGGCATTATCTCATAAGGGAAATACTGGACAATCAAATTAATGACTTCCCAGGCTTCAGGATGCCTTTTAACACTCTATAAATGTGGAAATTTACATTGGAAACGTTTGGTTTAGCTGTTAATGAAGTTTCGTTTTTTTAGTGCTGAAAATTCATTGTCTGCTGGCGCTGTACACTTTTTCTAAGTGTTGCAATATCTCATGAAGGAAATACTGGACAATCAAATTAATGACTTTCCAGGCTTCAGGATGCCTTTCTACACTATATAAAGGTGGAAATTTACATTTGAAACGTTTGGTTTAGCTGTTATAAAAGTTTGGTTTTTTAGTGCTGTAAATGCATTTTCAGCTCGCGCTGTACACATTTGCTATGAGAGGCATTATCTCATAAGGGAAATATTGGACAATCAAATTAATGACTGCCCAGGCTTCAGGATGTCTTTTTACACTATATAAAGGTGGAAATATACATTGGAAACGTTTAGTTTAGCTGTTAATGAAGTTTCTTTTTTTTAGTGCTGAAAATTCATTGTCTGCTGGCGCTGTACACTTTTTTAAGTGTTGCAATATCTCATGAAGGAAATACTGGACAATCAAATTAATGACTTTCCAGGCTTCAGGATGCCTTTCTACACTATATAAAGGTGGAAATTTACATTGGAAACGTTTGGTTTAGCTGTTATAAAAGTTTGGTTTTTTATTGCTGTAAATGCATTTTCAGCTCGCGCTGTACACATTTGCTATGAGAGGCATTATCTCATAAGGGAAATATTGGACAATCAAATTAATGACTGCCCAGGCTTCAGGATGTCTTTTTACACTATATAAGGGTGGAAATTTACATTGGAAAGGTTTAGTTTAGCTGTTAATGAAGTTTCGTTTTTTTAGTGCTGAAAATTCATTGTCTGCTCGCACTGTCCACATTTGCTATGTGAGGCATTATCTCATAAGGGAAATACTGGACAATCAAATTAATGACTGCCCAGGCTTCAGGATGTCTTTTTACACTATATAAAGGTGGAAATGTACATTGGAAACGTTTGGTTTAGCTGTTATAAAAGTTTGGTTTTTTAGTGCTGTAAATGCATTTTCAGCTCGCGCTGTACACATTTGCTATGAGAGGCATTATCTCATAAGGGAAATATTGGACAATCAAATTAATGACTGCCCAGGCTTCAGGATGTCTTTTTACACTATATAAAGGTGGAAATTTACATTGGAAACGTTTGGTTTAGCTGTTATAAAAGTTTGGTTTTTTAGTGCTGTAAATGCATTTTCAGCTCGCGCTGTACACATTTGCTATGTGAGGCATTATCTCATAAGGGAAATACTGGACAATCAAATTAATGACTGCCCAGGCTTCAGGATGTCTTTTTACACTATATAAAGGTGGAAATGTACATTGGAAACGTTTGGTTTAGCTGTTATAAAAGTTTGGTTTTTTAGTGCTGAAAATGCATTTTCAGCTCGCACTGTACACATTTGCTATGTGAGGCATTATCTCATAAGGGAAATACTGGACAATCAAATTAATGACTTCCCAGGCTTCAGGATGCCTTTTAACACTCTATAAATGTGGAAATTTACATTGGAAACGTTTGGTTTAGCTGTTAATGAAGTTTCGTTTTTTTAGTGCTGAAAATTCATTGTCTGCTGGCGCTGAACACTTTTTCTAAGTGTTGCAATATCTCATGAAGGAAATACTGGACAATCAAATTAATGACTTTCCAGGCTTCAGGATGCCTTTCTACACTATATAAAGGTGGAAATTTACATTGGAAACGTTTGGTTTAGCTGTTATAAAAGTTTGGTTTTTTATTGCTGTAAATGCATTTTCAGCTCGCGCTGTACACATTTGCTATGAGAGGCATTATCTCATAAGGGAAATATTGGACAATCAAATTAATGACTGCCCAGGCTTCAGGATGTCTTTTTACACTATATAAGGGTGGAAATTTACATTGGAAAGGTTTAGTTTAGCTGTTAATGAAGTTTCGTTTTTTTAGTGCTGAAAATTCATTGTCTGCTCGCACTGTCCACATTTGCTATGTGAGGCATTATCTCACAAGGGAAATACTGGACAATCAAATTAATGACTGCCCAGGCTTCAGGATGTCTTTTTACACTATATAAAGGTGGAAATGTACATTGGAAACGTTTGGTTTAGCTGTTATAAAAGTTTGGTTTTTTAGTGCTGTAAATGCATTTTCAGCTCGCGCTGTACACATTTGCTATGAGAGGCATTATCTCATAAGGGAAATATTGGACAATCAAATTAATGACTGCCCAGGCTTCAGGATGTCTTTTTACACTATATAAAGGTGGAAATTTACATTGGAAACGTTTGGTTTAGCTGTTATAAAAGTTTGGTTTTTTAGTGCTGTAAATGCATTTTCAGCTCGCGCTGTACACATTTGCTATGTGAGGCATTATCTCATAAGGGAAATACTGGACAATCAAATTAATGACTGCCCAGGCTTCAGGATGTCTTTTTACACTATATAAAGGTGGAAATTTACTTTGGAAACGTTTGGTTTAGCTGTTATAAAAGTTTGGTTTTTTAGTGCTGAAAATGCATTTTCAGCTCGCACTGTACACATTTGCTATGTGAGGCATTATCTCATAAGGGAAATACTGGACAATCAAATTAATGACTTCCCAGGCTTCAGGATGCCTTTTTACACTCTATAAATGTGGAAATTTAGATTGGAAACGTTTGGTTTAGCTGTTAATGAAGTTTCGTTTTTTTAGTGCTGAAAATTCATTGTCTGCTGGCGCTGTACACTTTTTCTAAGTGTTGCAATATCTCATGAAGGAAATACTGGACAATCAAATTAATGACTTTCCAGGCTTCAGGATGCCTTTCTACACTATATAAAGGTGGAAATTTACATTGGAAACGTTTGGTTTAGCTGTTATAAAAGTTTGGTTTTTTAGAACTGTAAATGCATTTTCAGCTCGCACTGTACACATTTGCTATGTGAGGCATTATCTCATAAGGGAAATACTGGACAATAAAATTAATGACTTCCCAGGCTTCAGGATGCCTTTTTACACTCTATAAATGTGGAATTTTACATTGGAAACGTTTGGTTTAGCTGTTAAGTAAGTTTCGTTTTTTTAGTGCTGAAAATTCATTGTCTGCTGGCGCTGTACACTTTTTCTAAGTGTTGCAATATCTCATGAAGGAAATACTGGACAATCAAATTAATGACTTTCCAGGCTTCAGGATGCCTTTCTACACTATATAAAGGTGGAAATTTACATTGGAAACGTTTGGTTTAGCTGTTATAAAAGTTTGGTTTTTTAGTGCTGTAAATGCATTTTCAGCTCGCGCTGTACACATTTGCTATGAGAGGCATTATCTCATAAGGGAAATATTGGACAATCAAATTAATGACTGCGCAGGCTTCAGGATGTATTTTTACACTATATAAAGGTGGAAATTTACATTGGAAACGTTTAGTTTAGCTGTTAATGAAGTTTCGTTTTTTTTAGTGCTGAAAATTCATTGTCTGCTGGCGCTGTACACTTTTTCTAAGTGTTGCAATATCTCATGAAGGAAATACTGGACAATCAAATTAATGACTTTCCAGGCTTCAGGATGCCTTTCTACACTATATAAAGGTGGAAATTTACATTGGAAACGTTTGGTTTAGCTGTTATAAAAGTTTGGTTTTTTATTGCTGTAAATGCATTTTCAGCTCGCGCTGTACACATTTGCTATGAGAGGCATTATCTCATAAGGGAAATATTGGACAATCAAATTAATGACTGCCCAGGCTTCAGGATGTCTTTTTACACTATATAAAGGTGGAAATTTACATTGGAAACGTTTGGTTTAGCTGTTATAAAAGTTTGGTTTTTTTAGTGCTGAAAATGCATTTTCAGCTCGCACTGTCCACATTTGCTATGTGAGGCATTATCTCAAAAGGGAAATACTGGACAATCAAATTAATGACTGCCCAGGCTTCAGGATGTCTTTTTACACTATATAAAGGTGGAAATGTACATTGGAAACGTTTGGTTTAGCTGTTAATGAAGTTTCGTTTTTTTAGTGCTGAAAATTCATTGTCTGCTGGCGCTGAACACTTTTTCTAAGTGTTGCAATATCTCATGAAGGAAATACTGGACAATCAAATTAATGACTTTCCAGGCTTCAGTATGCCTTTCTACACTATATAAAGGTGGAAATTTACATTGGAAACGTTTGGTTTAGCTGTTATAAAAGTTTGGTTTTTTAGTGCTGTAAATGCATTTTCAGCTCGCGCTGTACACATTTGCTATGAGAGGCATTATCTCATAAGGGAAATATTGGACAATCAAATTAATGACTGCCCAGGCTTCAGGATGTCTTTTTACACTATATAAAGGTGGAAATTTACATTGGAAACGTTTGGTTTAGCTGTTATAAAAGTTTGGTTTTTTAGTGCTGTAAAATGCATTTTCAGCTCGCGCTGTACACATTTGCTATGTGAGGCATTATCTCATAAGGGAAATACTGGACAATCTAATTAATGACTGCCCAGGCTTCAGGATGTCTTTTTACACTATATAAAGGTGGAAATTTACATTGGAAACGTTTGGTTTAGCTGTTATAAAAGTTTGGTTTTTTAGTGCTGAAAATGCATTTTCAGCTCGCACTGTACACATTTGCTATGTGAGGCATTATCTCATAAGGGAAATACTGGACAATCAAATTAATGACTTCCCAGGCTTCAGGATGCCTTTTTACACTCTATAAATGTGGAAATTTACATTGGAAACGTTTGGTTTAGCTGTTAATGAAGTTTCGTTTTTTTAGTGCTGAAAATTCATTGTCTGCTGGCGCTGTACACTTTTTCTAAGTGTTGCAATATCTCATGAAGGAAATACTGGACAATCAAATTAATGACTTTCCAGGCTTCAGGATGCCTTTCTACACTATATAAAGGTGGAAATTTACATTGGAAACGTTTGGTTTAGCTGTTATAAAAGTTTGGTTTTTTAGTGCTGTAAATGCATTTTCAGCTCGCGCTGTACACATTTGCTATGAGAGGCATTATCTCATAAGGGAAATATTGGACAATCAAATTAATGACTGCCCAGGCTTCAGGATGTCTTTTTACACTATATAAAGGTGGAAATTTACATTGGAAACGTTTGGTTTAGCTGTTATAAAAGTTTGGTTTTTTAGTGCTGTAAATGCATTTTCAGCTCGCGCTGTACACATTTGCTATGAGAGGCATTATCTCATAAGGGAAATATTGGACAATCAAATTAATGGCTGCCCAGGCTTCAGGATGTCTTTTTACACTATATAAAGGTGGAAATTTACATTGGAAACGTTTAGTTTAGCTGTTAATGAAGTTTCGTTTTTTTAGTGCTGAAAATTCATTGTCTGCTGGCGCTGTACACTTTTTCTAAGTGTTGCAATATCTCATGAAGGAAATACTGGACAATCAAATTAATGACTTTCCAGGCTTCAGGATGCCTTTCTACACTATATAAAGGTGGAAATTTACATTGGAAACGTTTGGTTTAGCTGTTATAAAAGTTTGGTTTTTTAGTGCTGTAAATGCATTTTCAGCTCGCGCTGTACACATTTGCTATGAGAGGCATTATCTCATAAGGGAAATATTGGACAATCAAATTAATGACTGCCCAGGCTTCAGGATGTCTTTTTACACTATATAAGGGTGGAAATTTACATTGGAAACGTTTAGTTTAGCTGTTAATGAAGTTTCGTTTTTTTAGTGCTGAAAATTCATTGTCTGCTGGCGCTGTACACTTTTTCTAAGTGTTGCAATATCTCATGAAGGAAATACTGGACAATCAAATTAATGACTTTCCAGGCTTCAGGATGCCTTTTTACACTATATAAAGGTGGAAATGTACATTGGAAACGTTTAGTTTAGCTGTTAATGAAGTTTCGTTTTTTTAGTGCTGAAAATTCATTGTCTGCTGGCGCTGTACACTTTTTCTAAGTGTTGCAATATCTCATGAAGGAAATACTGGACAATCAAATTAATGACTTTCCAGGCTTCAGGATGCCTTTCTACACTATATAAAGGTGGAAATTTACATTGGAAACGTTTGGTTTAGCTGTTATAAAAGTTTGGTTTTTTAGTGCTGTAAATGCATTTTCAGCTCGCGCTGTACACATTTGCTATGAGAGGCATTATCTCATAAGGGAAATATTGGACAATCAAATTAATGACTGCCCAGGCTTCAGGATGTCTTTTTACACTATATAAGGGTGGAAATTTACATTGGAAACGTTTAGTTTAGCTGTTAATGAAGTTTCGTTTTTTTAGTGCTGAAAATTCATTGTCTGCTGGCGCTGTACACTTTTTCTAAGTGTTGCAATATCTCATGAAGGAAATACTGGACAATCAAATTAATGACTTTCCAGGCTTCAGGATGCCTTTTTACACTATATAAAGGTGGAAATGTACATTGGAAACGTTTGGTTTAGCTGTTATAAAAGTTTGGTTTTTTAGTGCTGTAAATGCATTTTCAGCTCGCGCTGTACACATTTGCTATGAGAGGCATTATCTCATAAGGGAAATATTGGACAATCAAATTAATGACTGCCCAGGCTTCAGGATGTCTTTTTACACTATATAAAGGTGGAAATTTACATTGGAAACGTTTAGTTTAGCTGTTATAAAAGTTTGGTTTTTTAGTGCTGTAAATGCATTTTCAGCTCGCGCTGTACACATTTGCTATGTGAGGCATTATCTCATAAGGGAAATACTGGACAATCAAATTAATGACTGCCCAGGCTTCAGGATGTCTTTTTACACTATATAAAGGTGGAAATTTACTTTGGAAACGTTTGGTTTAGCTGTTATAAAAGTTTGGTTTTTTAGTGCTGAAAATGCATTTTCAGCTCGCACTGTACACATTTGCTATGTGAGGCATTATCTCATAAGGGAAATACTGGACAATCAAATTAATGACTTCCCAGGCTTCAGGATGCCTTTTTACACTCTATAAATGTGGAAATTTACATTGGAAACGTTTGGTTTAGCTGTTAATGAAGTTTCGTTTTTTTAGTGCTGAAAATTCATTGTCTGCTGGCGCTGTACACTTTTTCTAAGTGTTGCAATATCTCATGAAGGAAATACTGGACAATCAAATTAATGACTTTCCAGGCTTCAGGATGCCTTTCTACACTATATAAAGGTGGAAATTTACATTGGAAACGTTTGGTTTAGCTGTTATAAAAGTTTGGTTTTTTAGTGCTGTAAATGCATTTTCAGCTCGCGCTGTACACATTTGCTATGAGAGGCATTATCTCATAAGGGAAATATTGGACAATCAAATTAATGACTGCCCAGGCTTCAGGATGTCTTTTTACACTATATAAAGGTGGAAATTTACATTGGAAACGTTTGGTTTAGCTGTTATAAAAGTTTGGTTTTTTAGTGCTGTAAATGCATTTTCAGCTCGCGCTGTACACATTTGCTATGAGAGGCATTATCTCATAAGGGAAATATTGGACAATCAAATTAATGGCTGCCCAGGCTTCAGGATGTCTTTTTACACTATATAAAGGTGGAAATTTACATTGGAAACGTTTAGTTTAGCTGTTAATGAAGTTTCGTTTTTTTAGTGCTGAAAATTCATTGTCTGCTGGCGCTGTACACTTTTTCTAAGTGTTGCAATATCTCATGAAGGAAATACTGGACAATCAAATTAATGACTTTCCAGGCTTCAGGATGCCTTTCTACACTATATAAAGGTGGAAATTTACATTGGAAACGTTTGGTTTAGCTGTTATAAAAGTTTGGTTTTTTAGTGCTGTAAATGCATTTTCAGCTCGCGCTGTACACATTTGCTATGAGAGGCATTATCTCATAAGGGAAATATTGGACAATCAAATTAATGACTGCCCAGGCTTCAGGATGTCTTTTTACACTATATAAGGGTGGAAATTTACATTGGAAACGTTTAGTTTAGCTGTTAATGAAGTTTCGTTTTTTTAGTGCTGAAAATTCATTGTCTGCTGGCGCTGTACACTTTTTCTAAGTGTTGCAATATCTCATGAAGGAAATACTGGACAATCAAATTAATGACTTTCCAGGCTTCAGGATGCCTTTTTACACTATATAAAGGTGGAAATGTACATTGGAAACGTTTGGTTTAGCTGTTATAAAAGTTTGGTTTTTTAGTGCTGTAAATGCATTTTCAGCTCGCGCTGTACACATTTGCTATGAGAGGCATTATCTCATAAGGGAAATATTGGACAATCAAATTAATGACTGCCCAGGCTTCAGGATGTCTTTTTACACTATATAAAGGTGGAAATTTACATTGGAAACGTTTAGTTTAGCTGTTATAAAAGTTTGGTTTTTTAGTGCTGTAAATGCATTTTCAGCTCGCGCTGTACACATTTGCTATGTGAGGCATTATCTCATAAGGGAAATACTGGACAATCAAATTAATGACTGCCCAGGCTTCAGGATGTCTTTTTACACTATATAAAGGTGGAAATTTACTTTGGAAACGTTTGGTTTAGCTGTTATAAAAGTTTGGTTTTTTAGTGCTGAAAATGCATTTTCAGCTCGCACTGTACACATTTGCTATGTGAGGCATTATCTCATAAGGGAAATACTGGACAATCAAATTAATGACTTCCCAGGCTTCAGGATGCCTTTTTACACTCTATAAATGTGGAAATTTACATTGGAAACGTTTGGTTTAGCTGTTAATGAAGTTTCGTTTTTTTAGTGCTGAAAATTCATTGTCTGCTGGCGCTGTACACTTTTTCTAAGTGTTGCAATATCTCATGAAGGAAATACTGGACAATCAAATTAATGACTTTCCAGGCTTCAGGATGCCTTTCTACACTATATAAAGGTGGAAATTTACATTGGAAACGTTTGGTTTAGCTGTTATAAAAGTTTGGTTTTTTAGTGCTGTAAATGCATTTTCAGCTCGCGCTGTACACATTTGCTATGAGAGGCATTATCTCATAAGGGAAATATTGGACAATCAAATTAATGGCTGCCCAGGCTTCAGGATGTCTTTTTACACTATATAAAGGTGGAAATTTACATTGGAAACGTTTAGTTTAGCTGTTAATGAAGTTTCGTTTTTTTAGTGCTGAAAATTCATTGTCTGCTGGCGCTGTACACTTTTTCTAAGTGTTGCAATATCTCATGAAGGAAATACTGGACAATCAAATTAATGACTTTCCAGGCTTCAGGATGCCTTTCTACACTATATAAAGGTGGAAATTTACATTGGAAACGTTTGGTTTAGCTGTTATAAAAGTTTGGTTTTTTAGTGCTGTAAATGCATTTTCAGCTCGCGCTGTACACATTTGCTATGAGAGGCATTATCTCATAAGGGAAATATTGGACAATCAAATTAATGACTGCCCAGGCTTCAGGATGTCTTTTTACACTATATAAGGGTGGAAATTTACATTGGAAACGTTTAGTTTAGCTGTTAATGAAGTTTCGTTTTTTTAGTGCTGAAAATTCATTGTCTGCTGGCGCTGTACACTTTTTCTAAGTGTTGCAATATCTCATGAAGGAAATACTGGACAATCAAATTAATGACTTTCCAGGCTTCAGGATGCCTTTCTACACTATATAAAGGTGGAAATTTACATTGGAAACGTTTGGTTTAGCTGTTATAAAAGTTTGGTTTTTTAGTGCTGTAAATGCATTTTCAGCTCGCGCTGTACACATTTGCTATGAGAGGCATTATCTCATAAGGGAAATATTGGACAATCAAATTAATGACTGCCCAGGCTTCAGGATGTCTTTTTACACTATATAAAGGTGGAAATTTACATTGGAAACGTTTGGTTTAGCTGTTATAAAAGTTTGGTTTTTTAGTGCTGTAAATGCATTTTCAGCTCGCGCTGTACACATTTGCTATGAGAGGCATTATCTCATAAGGGAAATATTGGACAATCAAATTAATGGCTGCCCAGGCTTCAGGATGTCTTTTTACACTATATAAAGGTGGAAATTTACATTGGAAACGTTTAGTTTAGCTGTTAATGAAGTTTCGTTTTTTTAGTGCTGAAAATTCATTGTCTGCTGGCGCTGTACACTTTTTCTAAGTGTTGCAATATCTCATGAAGGAAATACTGGACAATCAAATTAATGACTTTCCAGGCTTCAGGATGCCTTTCTACACTATATAAAGGTGGAAATTTACATTGGAAACGTTTGGTTTAGCTGTTATAAAAGTTTGGTTTTTTAGTGCTGTAAATGCATTTTCAGCTCGCGCTGTACACATTTGCTATGAGAGGCATTATCTCATAAGGGAAATATTGGACAATCAAATTAATGACTGCCCAGGCTTCAGGATGTCTTTTTACACTATATAAGGGTGGAAATTTACATTGGAAACGTTTAGTTTAGCTGTTAATGAAGTTTCGTTTTTTTAGTGCTGAAAATTCATTGTCTGCTGGCGCTGTACACTTTTTCTAAGTGTTGCAATATCTCATGAAGGAAATACTGGACAATCAAATTAATGACTTTCCAGGCTTCAGGATGCCTTTTTACACTATATAAAGGTGGAAATGTACATTGGAAACGTTTGGTTTAGCTGTTATAAAAGTTTGGTTTTTTAGTGCTGTAAATGCATTTTCAGCTCGCGCTGTACACATTTGCTATGAGAGGCATTATCTCATAAGGGAAATATTGGACAATCAAATTAATGACTGCCCAGGCTTCAGGATGTCTTTTTACACTATATAAAGGTGGAAATTTACATTGGAAACGTTTAGTTTAGCTGTTATAAAAGTTTGGTTTTTTAGTGCTGTAAATGCATTTTCAGCTCGCGCTGTACACATTTGCTATGTGAGGCATTATCTCATAAGGGAAATACTGGACAATCAAATTAATGACTGCCCAGGCTTCAGGATGTCTTTTTACACTATATAAAGGTGGAAATTTACTTTGGAAACGTTTGGTTTAGCTGTTATAAAAGTTTGGTTTTTTAGTGCTGAAAATGCATTTTCAGCTCGCACTGTACACATTTGCTATGTGAGGCATTATCTCATAAGGGAAATACTGGACAATCAAATTAATGACTTCCCAGGCTTCAGGATGCCTTTTTACACTCTATAAATGTGGAAATTTACATTGGAAACGTTTGGTTTAGCTGTTAATGAAGTTTCGTTTTTTTAGTGCTGAAAATTCATTGTCTGCTGGCGCTGTACACTTTTTCTAAGTGTTGCAATATCTCATGAAGGAAATACTGGACAATCAAATTAATGACTTTCCAGGCTTCAGGATGCCTTTCTACACTATATAAAGGTGGAAATTTACATTGGAAACGTTTGGTTTAGCTGTTATAAAAGTTTGGTTTTTTAGTGCTGTAAATGCATTTTCAGCTCGCGCTGTACACATTTGCTATGAGAGGCATTATCTCATAAGGGAAATATTGGACAATCAAATTAATGACTGCCCAGGCTTCAGGATGTCTTTTTACACTATATAAAGGTGGAAATTTACATTGGAAACGTTTGGTTTAGCTGTTATAAAAGTTTGGTTTTTTAGTGCTGTAAATGCATTTTCAGCTCGCGCTGTACACATTTGCTATGAGAGGCATTATCTCATAAGGGAAATATTGGACAATCAAATTAATGGCTGCCCAGGCTTCAGGATGTCTTTTTACACTATATAAAGGTGGAAATTTACATTGGAAACGTTTAGTTTAGCTGTTAATGAAGTTTCGTTTTTTTAGTGCTGAAAATTCATTGTCTGCTGGCGCTGTACACTTTTTCTAAGTGTTGCAATATCTCATGAAGGAAATACTGGACAATCAAATTAATGACTTTCCAGGCTTCAGGATGCCTTTCTACACTATATAAAGGTGGAAATTTACATTGGAAACGTTTGGTTTAGCTGTTATAAAAGTTTGGTTTTTTAGTGCTGTAAATGCATTTTCAGCTCGCGCTGTACACATTTGCTATGAGAGGCATTATCTCATAAGGGAAATATTGGACAATCAAATTAATGACTGCCCAGGCTTCAGGATGTCTTTTTACACTAGAAAGGGTGGAAATTTACATTGGAAACGTTTAGTTTAGCTGTTAATGAAGTTTCGTTTTTTTAGTGCTGAAAATTCATTGTCTGCTGGCGCTGTACACTTTTTCTAAGTGTTGCAATATCTCATGAAGGAAATACTGGACAATCAAATTAATGACTTTCCAGGCTTCAGGATGCCTTTTTACACTATATAAAGGTGGAAATGTACATTGGAAACGTTTGGTTTAGCTGTTATAAAAGTTTGGTTTTTTAGTGCTGTAAATGCATTTTCAGCTCGCGCTGTACACATTTGCTATGAGAGGCATTATCTCATAAGGGAAATATTGGACAATCAAATTAATGACTGCCCAGGCTTCAGGATGTCTTTTTACACTATATAAAGGTGGAAATTTACATTGGAAACGTTTAGTTTAGCTGTTATAAAAGTTTGGTTTTTTAGTGCTGTAAATGCATTTTCAGCTCGCGCTTTACACATTTGCTATGTGAGGCATTATCTCATAAGGGAAATACTGGACAATCAAATTAATGACTGCCCAGGCTTCAGGATGTCTTTTTACACTATATAAAGGTGGAAATTTACTTTGGAAACGTTTGGTTTAGCTGTTATAAAAGTTTGGTTTTTTAGTGCTGAAAATGCATTTTCAGCTCGCACTGTACACATTTGCTATGTGAGGCATTATCTCATAAGGGAAATACTGGACAATCAAATTAATGACTTCCCAGGCTTCAGGATGCCTTTTTACACTCTATAAATGTGGAAATTTACATTGGAAACGTTTGGTTTAGCTGTTAATGAAGTTTCGTTTTTTTAGTGCTGAAAATTCATTGTCTGCTGGCGCTGTACACTTTTTCTAAGTGTTGCAATATCTCATGAAGGAAATACTGGACAATCAAATTAATGACTTTCCAGGCTTCAGGATGCCTTTCTACACTATATAAAGGTGGAAATTTACATTGGAAACGTTTGGTTTAGCTGTTATAAAAGTTTGGTTTTTTAGTGCTGTAAATGCATTTTCAGCTCGCGCTGTACACATTTGCTATGAGAGGCATTATCTCATAAGGGAAATATTGGACAATCAAATTAATGACTGCCCAGGCTTCAGGATGTCTTTTTACACTATATAAAGGTGGAAATTTACATTGGAAACGTTTGGTTTAGCTGTTATAAAAGTTTGGTTTTTTAGTGCTGTAAATGCATTTTCAGCTCGCGCTGTACACATTTGCTATGAGAGGCATTATCTCATAAGGGAAATATTGGACAATCAAATTAATGGCTGCCCAGGCTTCAGGATGTCTTTTTACACTATATAAAGGTGGAAATTTACATTGGAAACGTTTAGTTTAGCTGTTAATGAAGTTTCGTTTTTTTAGTGCTGAAAATTCATTGTCTGCTGGCGCTGTACACTTTTTCTAAGTGTTGCAATATCTCATGAAGGAAATACTGGACAATCAAATTAATGACTTTCCAGGCTTCAGGATGCCTTTCTACACTATATAAAGGTGGAAATTTACATTGGAAACGTTTGGTTTAGCTGTTATAAAAGTTTGGTTTTTTAGTGCTGTAAATGCATTTTCAGCTCGCGCTGTACACATTTGCTATGAGAGGCATTATCTCATAAGGGAAATATTGGACAATCAAATTAATGACTGCCCAGGCTTCAGGATGTCTTTTTACACTAGAAAGGGTGGAAATTTACATTGGAAACGTTTAGTTTAGCTGTTAATGAAGTTTCGTTTTTTTAGTGCTGAAAATTCATTGTCTGCTGGCGCTGTACACTTTTTCTAAGTGTTGCAATATCTCATGAAGGAAATACTGGACAATCAAATTAATGACTTTCCAGGCTTCAGGATGCCTTTTTACACTATATAAAGGTGGAAATGTACATTGGAAACGTTTGGTTTAGCTGTTATAAAAGTTTGGTTTTTTAGTGCTGTAAATGCATTTTCAGCTCGCGCTGTACACATTTGCTATGAGAGGCATTATCTCATAAGGGAAATATTGGACAATCAAATTAATGACTGCCCAGGCTTCAGGATGTCTTTTTACACTATATAAAGGTGGAAATTTACATTGGAAACGTTTAGTTTAGCTGTTATAAAAGTTTGGTTTTTTAGTGCTGTAAATGCATTTTCAGCTCGCGCTGTACACATTTGCTATGTGAGGCATTATCTCATAAGGGAAATACTGGACAATCAAATTAATGACTGCCCAGGCTTCAGGATGTCTTTTTACACTATATAAAGGTGGAAATTTACTTTGGAAACGTTTGGTTTAGCTGTTATAAAAGTTTGGTTTTTTAGTGCTGAAAATGCATTTTCAGCTCGCACTGTACACATTTGCTATGTGAGGCATTATCTCATAAGGGAAATACTGGACAATCAAATTAATGACTTCCCAGGCTTCAGGATGCCTTTTTACACTCTATAAATGTGGAAATTTACATTGGAAACGTTTGGTTTAGCTGTTAATGAAGTTTCGTTTTTTTAGTGCTGAAAATTCATTGTCTGCTGGCGCTGTACACTTTTTCTAAGTGTTGCAATATCTCATGAAGGAAATACTGGACAATCAAATTAATGACTTTCCAGGCTTCAGGATGCCTTTCTACACTATATAAAGGTGGAAATTTACATTGGAAACGTTTGGTTTAGCTGTTATAAAAGTTTGGTTTTTTAGTGCTGTAAATGCATTTTCAGCTCGCGCTGTACACATTTGCTATGAGAGGCATTATCTCATAAGGGAAATATTGGACAATCAAATTAATGGCTGCCCAGGCTTCAGGATGTCTTTTTACACTATATAAAGGTGGAAATTTACATTGGAAACGTTTAGTTTAGCTGTTAATGAAGTTTCGTTTTTTTAGTGCTGAAAATTCATTGTCTGCTGGCGCTGTACACTTTTTCTAAGTGTTGCAATATCTCATGAAGGAAATACTGGACAATCAAATTAATGACTTTCCAGGCTTCAGTATGCCTTTCTACACTATATAAAGGTGGAAATTTACATCGGAAACGTTTGGTTTAGCTGTTATAAAAGTTTGGTTTTTTAGTGCTGTAAATGCATTTTCAGCTCGCGCTGTACACATTTGCTATGAGAGGCATTATCTCATAAGGGAAATATTGGACAATCAAATTAATGACTGCCCAGGCTTCAGGATGTCTTTTTACACTATATAAAGGTGGAAATTTACATTGGAAACGTTTGGTTTAGCTGTTATAAAAGTTTGGTTTTTTAGTGCTGTAAAATGCATTTTCAGCTCGCGCTGTACACATTTGCTATGTGAGGCATTATCTCATAAGGGAAATACTGGACAATCTAATTAATGACTGCCCAGGCTTCAGGATGTCTTTTTACACTATATAAAGGTGGAAATTTACATTGGAAACGTTTGGTTTAGCTGTTATAAAAGTTTGGTTTTTTAGTGCTGAAAATGCATTTTCAGCTCGCACTGTACACATTTGCTATGTGAGGCATTATCTCATAAGGGAAATACTGGACAATCAAATTAATGACTTCCCAGGCTTCAGGATGCCTTTTTACACTCTATAAATGTGGAAATTTACATTGGAAACGTTTGGTTTAGCTGTTAATGAAGTTTCGTTTTTTTAGTGCTGAAAATTCATTGTCTGCTGGCGCTGTACACTTTTTCTAAGTGTTGCAATATCTCATGAAGGAAATACTGGACAATCAAATTAATGACTTTCCAGGCTTCAGGATGCCTTTCTACACTATATAAAGGTGGAAATTTACATTGGAAACGTTTGGTTTAGCTGTTATAAAAGTTTGGTTTTTTAGTGCTGTAAATGCATTTTCAGCTCGCGCTGTACACATTTGCTATGAGAGGCATTATCTCATAAGGGAAATATTGGACAATCAAATTAATGACTGCCCAGGCTTCAGGATGTCTTTTTACACTATATAAAGGTGGAAATTTACATTGGAAACGTTTGGTTTAGCTGTTATAAAAGTTTGGTTTTTTAGTGCTGTAAAATGCATTTTCAGCTCGCGCTGTACACATTTGCTATGTGAGGCATTATCTCATAAGGGAAATACTGGACAATCTAATTAATGACTGCCCAGGCTTCAGGATGTCTTTTTACACTATATAAAGGTGGAAATTTACATTGGAAACGTTTGGTTTAGCTGTTATAAAAGTTTGGTTTTTTAGTGCTGAAAATGCATTTTCAGCTCGCACTGTACACATTTGCTATGTGAGGCATTATCTCATAAGGGAAATACTGGACAATCAAATTAATGACTTCCCAGGCTTCAGGATGCCTTTTTACACTCTATAAATGTGGAAATTTACATTGGAAACGTTTGGTTTAGCTGTTAATGAAGTTTCGTTTTTTTAGTGCTGAAAATTCATTGTCTGCTGGCGCTGTACACTTTTTCTAAGTGTTGCAATATCTCATGAAGGAAATACTGGACAATCAAATTAATGACTTTCCAGGCTCCAGGATGCCTTTCTACACTATATAAAGGTGGAAATTTACATTGGAAACGTTTGGTTTAGCTGTTATAAAAGTTTGTTTTTTTAGTGCTGTAAATGCATTTTCAGCTCGCGCTGTACACATTTGCTATGAGAGGCATTATCTCATAAGGGAAATATTGGACAATCAAATTAATGACTGCCCAGGCTTCAGGATGCCTTTTTACACTCTATAAATGTGGAATTTTACATTGGAAACGTTTGGTTTAGCTGTTAATGAAGTTTCGTTTTTTTAGTGCTGAAAATTCATTGTCTGCTGGCGCTGTACACTTTTTCTAAGTGTTGCAATATCTCATGAAGGAAATACTGGACAATCAAATTAATGACTTTCCAGGCTTCAGGATGCCTTTCTACACTATATAAAGGTGGAAATTTACATTGGAAACGTTTGGTTTAGCTGTTATAAAAGTTTGGTTTTTTAGTGCTGTAAATGCATTTTCAGCTCGCGCTGTACACATTTGCTATGAGAGGCATTATCTCATAAGGGAAATATTGGACAATCAAATTAATGACTGCGCAGGCTTCAGGATGTATTTTTACACTATATAAAGGTGGAAATTTACATTGGAAACGTTTAGTTTAGCTGTTAATGAAGTTTCGTTTTTTTTAGTGCTGAAAATTCATTGTCTGCTGGCGCTGTACACTTTTTCTAAGTGTTGCAATATCTCATGAAGGAAATACTGGAAATCAAATTAATGACTTTCCAGGCTTCAGGATGCCTTTCTACACTATATAAAGGTGGAAATTTACATTGGAAACGTTTGGTTTAGCTGTTATAAAAGTTTGGTTTTTTATTGCTGTAAATGCATTTTCAGCTCGCGCTGTACACATTTGCTATGAGAGGCATTATCTCATAAGGGAAATATTGGACAATCAAATTAATGACTGCCCAGGCTTCAGGATGTCTTTTTACACTATATAAAGGTGGAAATTTACATTGGAAACGTTTGGTTTAGCTGTTATAAAAGTTTGGTTTTTTTAGTGCTGAAAATGCATTTTCAGCTCGCACTGTCCACATTTGCTATGTGAGGCATTATCTCAAAAGGGAAATACTGGACAATCAAATTAATGACTGCCCAGGCTTCAGGATGTCTTTTTACACTATATAAAGGTGGAAATGTACATTGGAAACGTTTGGTTTAGCTGTTATAAAAGTTTGGTTTTTTAGTGCTGAAAATGCATTTTCAGCTCGCACTGTACACATTTGCTATGTGAGGCATTATCTCATAAGGGAAATACTGGACAATCAAATTAATGACTTCCCAGGCTTCAGGATGCCTTTTTACACTCTATAAATGTGGAAATTTACATTGGAAACGTTTGGTTTAGCTGTTAATGAAGTTTCGTTTTTTTAGTGCTGAAAATCATTGTCTGCTGGCGCTGTACACTTTTTCTAAGTGTTGCAATATCTCATGAAGGAAATACTGGACAATCAAATTAATGACTTTCCAGGCTTCAGGATGCCTTTCTACACTATATAAAGGTGGAAATTTACATTTGAAACGTTTGGTTTAGCTGTTATAAAAGTTTGGTTTTTTAGTGCTGTAAATGCATTTTCAGCTCGCGCTGTACACATTTGCTATGAGAGGCATTATCTCATAAGGGAAATATTGGACAATCAAATTAATGACTGCCCAGGCTTCAGGATGTCTTTTTACACTATATAAAGGTGGAAATATACATTGGAAACGTTTAGTTTAGCTGTTAATGAAGTTTCGTTTTTTTAGTGCTGAAAATTCATTGTCTGCTGGCGCTGAACACTTTTTCTAAGTGTTGCAATATCTCATGAAGGAAATACTGGACAATCAAATTAATGACTTTCCAGGCTTCAGTATGCCTTTCTACACTATATAAAGGTGGAAATTTACATCGGAAACGTTTGGTTTAGCTGTTATAAAAGTTTGGTTTTTTAGTGCTGTAAATGCATTTTCAGCTCGCGCTGTACACATTTGCTATGAGAGGCATTATCTCATAAGGGAAATATTGGACAATCAAATTAATGACTGCCCAGGCTTCAGGATGTCTTTTTACACTATATAAAGGTGGAAATTTACATTGGAAACGTTTGGTTTAGCTGTTATAAAAGTTTGGTTTTTTAGTGCTGTAAAATGCATTTTCAGCTCGCGCTGTACACATTTGCTATGTGAGGCATTATCTCATAAGGGAAATACTGGACAATCTAATTAATGACTGCCCAGGCTTCAGGATGTCTTTTTACACTATATAAAGGTGGAAATTTACATTGGAAACGTTTGGTTTAGCTGTTATAAAAGTTTGGTTTTTTAGTGCTGAAAATGCATTTTCAGCTCGCACTGTACACATTTGCTATGTGAGGCATTATCTCATAAGGGAAATACTGGACAATCAAATTAATGACTTCCCAGGCTTCAGGATGCCTTTTTACACTCTATAAATGTGGAAATTTACATTGGAAACGTTTGGTTTAGCTGTTAATGAAGTTTCGTTTTTTTAGTGCTGAAAATTCATTGTCTGCTGGCGCTGTACACTTTTTCTAAGTGTTGCAATATCTCATGAAGGAAATACTGGACAATCAAATTAATGACTTTCCAGGCTTCAGGATGCCTTTCTACACTATATAAAGGTGGAAATTTACATTGGAAACGTTTGGTTTAGCTGTTATAAAAGTTTGTTTTTTTAGTGCTGTAAATGCATTTTCAGCTCGCGCTGTACACATTTGCTATGAGAGGCATTATCTCATAAGGGAAATATTGGACAATCAAATTAATGACTGCCCAGGCTTCAGGATGTCTTTTTACACTATATAAAGGTGGAAATTTACATTGGAAACGTTTGGTTTAGCTGTTATAAAAGTTTGGTTTTTTAGTGCTGTAAAATGCATTTTCAGCTCGCGCTGTACACATTTGCTATGTGAGGCATTATCTCATAAGGGAAATACTGGACAATCTAATTAATGACTGCCCAGGCTTCAGGATGTCTTTTTACACTATATAAAGGTGGAAATTTACATTGGAAACGTTTGGTTTAGCTGTTATAAAAGTTTGGTTTTTTAGTGCTGAAAATGCATTTTCAGCTCGCACTGTACACATTTGCTATGTGAGGCATTATCTCATAAGGGAAATACTGGACAATCAAATTAATGACTTCCCAGGCTTCAGGATGCCTTTTTACACTCTATAAATGTGGAAATTTACATTGGAAACGTTTGGTTTAGCTGTTAATGAAGTTTCGTTTTTTTAGTGCTGAAAATTCATTGTCTGCTGGCGCTGTACACTTTTTCTAAGTGTTGCAATATCTCATGAAGGAAATACTGGACAATCAAATTAATGACTTTCCAGGCTTCAGGATGCCTTTCTACACTATATAAAGGTGGAAATTTACATTGGAAACGTTTGGTTTAGCTGTTATAAAAGTTTGGTTTTTTAGTGCTGTAAATGCATTTTCAGCTCGCGCTGTACACATTTGCTATGAGAGGCATTATCTCATAAGGGAAATATTGGACAATCAAATTAATGACTGCCCAGGCTTCAGGATGTCTTTTTACACTATATAAAGGTGGAAATTTACATTGGAAACGTTTGGTTTAGCTGTTATAAAAGTTTGGTTTTTTAGTGCTGTAAATGCATTTTCAGCTCGCGCTGTACACATTTGCTATGAGAGGCATTATCTCATAAGGGAAATATTGGACAATCAAATTAATGGCTGCCCAGGCTTCAGGATGTCTTTTTACACTATATAAAGGTGGAAATTTACATTGGAAACGTTTAGTTTAGCTGTTAATGAAGTTTCGTTTTTTTAGTGCTGAAAATTCATTGTCTGCTGGCGCTGTACACTTTTTCTAAGTGTTGCAATATCTCATGAAGGAAATACTGGACAATCAAATTAATGACTTTCCAGGCTTCAGGATGCCTTTCTACACTATATAAAGGTGGAAATTTACATTGGAAACGTTTGGTTTAGCTGTTATAAAAGTTTGGTTTTTTAGTGCTGTAAATGCATTTTCAGCTCGCGCTGTACACATTTGCTATGAGAGGCATTATCTCATAAGGGAAATATTGGACAATCAAATTAATGACTGCCCAGGCTTCAGGATGTCTTTTTACACTATATAAGGGTGGAAATTTACATTGGAAACGTTTAGTTTAGCTGTTAATGAAGTTTCGTTTTTTTAGTGCTGAAAATTCATTGTCTGCTGGCGCTGTACACTTTTTCTAAGTGTTGCAATATCTCATGAAGGAAATACTGGACAATCAAATTAATGACTTTCCAGGCTTCAGGATGCCTTTTTACACTATATAAAGGTGGAAATGTACATTGGAAACGTTTGGTTTAGCTGTTATAAAAGTTTGGTTTTTTAGTGCTGAAAATGCATTTTCAGCTCGCACTGTACACATTTGCTATGTGAGGCATTATCTCATAAGGGAAATACTGGACAATCAAATTAATGACTTCCCAGGCTCCAGGATGCCTTTTTACACTCTATAAAGGTGGAAATTTACATTGGAAACGTTTGGTTTAGCTGTTATAAAAGTTTGGTTTTTTAGTGCTGTAAATGCATTTTCAGCTCGCGCTGTACACATTTGCTATGAGAGGCATTATCTCATAAGGGAAATATTGGACAATCAAATTAATGACTGCCCAGGCTTCAGGATGTCTTTTTACACTATATAAGGGTGGAAATTTACATTGGAAACGTTTAGTTTAGCTGTTAATGAAGTTTCGTTTTTTTAGTGCTGAAAATTCATTGTCTGCTGGCGCTGTACACTTTTTCTAAGTGTTGCAATATCTCATGAAGGAAATACTGGACAATCAAATTAATGACTTTCCAGGCTTCAGGATGCCTTTTTACACTATATAAAGGTGGAAATGTACATTGGAAACGTTTGGTTTAGCTGTTATAAAAGTTTGGTTTTTTAGTGCTGAAAATGCATTTTCAGCTCGCACTGTACACATTTGCTATGTGAGGCATTATCTCATAAGGGAAATACTGGACAATCAAATTAATGACTTCCCAGGCTCCAGGATGCCTTATTACACTCTATAAATGTGGAAATTTACATTGGAAACGTTTGGTTTAGCTGTTAATGAAGTTTCGTTTTTTTAGTGCTGAAAATTCATTGTCTGCTGGCGCTGTACACT
This sequence comes from Idiotropiscis lumnitzeri, assembly GCF_059441095.1. NCBI lineage: Eukaryota > Metazoa > Chordata > Actinopteri > Syngnathiformes > Syngnathidae > Idiotropiscis > Idiotropiscis lumnitzeri. The sequence continues at coordinate 121,409 of NW_028283738.1, read as the reverse complement.
TTTTCTAAGTGTTGCAATATCTCATGAAGGAAATACTGGACAATCAAATTAATGACTTTCCAGGCTTCAGGATGCCTTTCTACACTATATAAAGGTGGAAATTTACATTTGAAACGTTTGGTTTTGCTGTTATAAAAGTTTGGTTTTTTAGTGCTGTAAATGCATTTTCAGCTCGCGCTGTACACATTTGCTATGAGAGGCATTATCTCATAAGGGAAATATTGGACAATCAAATTAATGACTGCCCAGGCTTCAGGATGTCTTTTTACACTATATAAAGGTGGAAATTTACATTGGAAACGTTTGGTTTAGCTGTTATAAAAGTTTGGTTTTTTAGTGCTGTAAATGCATTTTCAGCTCGCGCTGTACACATTTGCTATGTGAGGCATTATCTCATAAGGGAAATACTGGACAATCAAATTAATGACTGCCCAGGCTCCAGGATGTCTTTTTACACTATATAAAGGTGGAAATTTACTTTGGAAACGTTTGGTTTAGCTGTTATAAAAGTTTGGTTTTTTAGTGCTGAAAATGCATTTTCAGCTCGCACTGTACACATTTGCTATGTGAGGCATTATCTCATAAGGGAAATACTGGACAATCAAATTAATGACTTCCCAGGCTTCAGGATGCCTTTTTACACTCTATAAATGTGGAAATTTACATTGGAAACGTTTGGTTTAGCTGTTAATGAAGTTTCGTTTTTTTAGTGCTGAAAATTCATTGTCTGCTGGCGCTGTACACTTTTTCTAAGTGTTGCAATATCTCATGAAGGAAATACTGGACAATCAAATTAATGACTTTCCAGGCTTCAGGATGCCTTTCTACACTATATAAAGGTGGAAATTTACATTGGAAACGTTTGGTTTAGCTGTTATAAAAGTTTGGTTTTTTAGAACTCTAAATGCATTTTCAGCTCGCACTGTACACATTTGCTATGTGAGGCATTATCTCATAAGGGAAATACTGGACAATAAAATTAATGACTTCCCAGGCTTCAGGATGCCTTTTTACACTCTATAAATGTGGAATTTTACATTGGAAACGTTTGGTTTAGCTGTTAATGAAGTTTCGTTTTTTTAGTGCTGAAAATTCATTGTCTGCTGGCGCTGTACACTTTTTCTAAGTGTTGCAATATCTCATGAAGGAAATACTGGACAATCAAATTAATGACTTTCCAGGCTTCAGGATGCCTTTCTACACTATATAAAGGTGGAAATTTACATTTGAAACGTTTGGTTTAGCTGTTATAAAAGTTTGGTTTTTTAGTGCTGTAAATGCATTTTCAGCTCGCGCTGTACACATTTGCTATGAGAGGCATTATCTCATAAGGGAAATATTGGACAATCAAATTAATGACTGCGCAGGCTTCAGGATGTATTTTTACACTATATAAAGGTGGAAATTTACATTGGAAACGTTTAGTTTAGCTGTTAATGAAGTTTCGTTTTTTTTAGTGCTGAAAATTCATTGTCTGCTGGCGCTGTACACTTTTTCTAAGTGTTGCAATATCTCATGAAGGAAATACTGGACAATCAAATTAATGACTTTCCAGGCTTCAGGATGCCTTTCTACACTATATAAAGGTGGAAATTTACATTGGAAACGTTTGGTTTAGCTGTTATAAAAGTTTGGTTTTTTATTGCTGTAAATGCATTTTCAGCTCGCGCTGTACACATTTGCTATGAGAGGCATTATCTCATAAGGGAAATATTGGACAATCAAATTAATGACTGCCCAGGCTTCAGGATGTCTTTTTACACTATATAAAGGTGGAAATTTACATTGGAAACGTTTGGTTTAGCTGTTATAAAAGTTTGGTTTTTTTAGTGCTGAAAATGCATTTTCAGCTCGCACTGTCCACATTTGCTATGTGAGGCATTATCTCAAAAGGGAAATACTGGACAATCAAATTAATGACTGCCCAGGCTTCAGGATGTCTTTTTACACTATATAAAGGTGGAAATGTACATTGGAAACGTTTGGTTTAGCTGTTATAAAAGTTTGGTTTTTTAGTGCTGAAAATGCATTTTCAGCTCGCACTGTACACATTTGCTATGTGAGGCATTATCTCATAAGGGAAATACTGGACAATCAAATTAATGACTTCCCAGGCTTCAGGATGCCTTTTTACACTCTATAAATGTGGAAATTTACATTGGAAACGTTTGGTTTAGCTGTTAATGAAGTTTCGTTTTTTTAGTGCTGAAAATTCATTGTCTGCTGGCGCTGTACACTTTTTCTAAGTGTTGCAATATCTCATGAAGGAAATACTGGACAATCAAATTAATGACTTTCCAGGCTTCAGGATGCCTTTCTACACTATATAAAGGTGGAAATTTACATTTGAAACGTTTGGTTTAGCTGTTATAAAAGTTTGGTTTTTTAGTGCTGTAAATGCATTTTCAGCTCGCGCTGTACACATTTGCTATGAGAGGCATTATCTCATAAGGGAAATATTGGACAATCAAATTAATGACTGCCCAGGCTTCAGGATGTCTTTTTACACTATATAAAGGTGGAAATATACATTGGAAACGTTTAGTTTAGCTGTTAATGAAGTTTCGTTTTTTTAGTGCTGAAAATTCATTGTCTGCTGGCGCTGAACACTTTTTCTAAGTGTTGCAATATCTCATGAAGGAAATACTGGACAATCAAATTAATGACTTTCCAGGCTTCAGTATGCCTTTCTACACTATATAAAGGTGGAAATTTACATCGGAAACGTTTGGTTTAGCTGTTATAAAAGTTTGGTTTTTTAGTGCTGTAAATGCATTTTCAGCTCGCGCTGTACACATTTGCTATGAGAGGCATTATCTCATAAGGGAAATATTGGACAATCAAATTAATGACTGCCCAGGCTTCGGGATGTCTTTTTACACTATATAAAGGTGGAAATTTACATTGGAAACGTTTGGTTTCGCTGTTATAAAAGTTTGGTTTTTTAGTGCTGTAAAATGCATTTTCAGCTCGCGCTGTACACATTTGCTATGTGAGGCATTATCTCATAAGGGAAATACTGGACAATCTAATTAATGACTGCCCAGGCTTCAGGATGTCTTTTTACACTATATAAGGGTGGAAATTTACATTGGAAACGTTTAGTTTAGCTGTTAATGAAGTTTCGTTTTTTTAGTGCTGAAAATTCATTGTCTGCTGGCGCTGTACACTTTTTCTAAGTGTTGCAATATCTCATGAAGGAAATACTGGACAATCAAATTAATGACTTTCCAGGCTTCAGGATGCCTTTTTACACTATATAAAGGTGGAAATGTACATTGGAAACGTTTGTTTTAGCTGTTATAAAAGTTTGGTTTTTTAGTGCTGTAAATGCATTTTCAGCTCGCGCTGTACACATTTGCTATGAGAGGCATTATCTCATAAGGGAAATATTGGACAATCAAATTAATGACTGCCCAGGCTTCAGGATGTCTTTTTACACTATATAAAGGTGGAAATTTACATTGGAAACGTTTAGTTTAGCTGTTATAAAAGTTTGGTTTTTTAGTGCTGTAAATGCATTTTCAGCTCGCGCTGTACACATTTGCTATGTGAGGCATTATCTCATAAGGGAAATACTGGACAATCAAATTAATGACTGCCCAGGCTTCAGGATGTCTTTTTACACTATATAAAGGTGGAAATTTACTTTGGAAACGTTTGGTTTAGCTGTTATAAAAGTTTGTTTTTTTAGTGCTGAAAATGCATTTTCAGCTCGCACTGTACACATTTGCTATGTGAGGCATTATCTCATAAGGGAAATACTGGACAATCAAATTAATGACTTCCCAGGCTTCAGGATGCCTTTTTACACTCTATAAATGTGGAAATTTACATTGGAAACGTTTGGTTTAGCTGTTAATGAAGTTTCGTTTTTTTAGTGCTGAAAATTCATTGTCTGCTGGCGCTGTACACTTTTTCTAAGTGTTGCAATATCTCATGAAGGAAATACTGGACAATCAAATTAATGACTTTCCAGGCTTCAGGATGCCTTTCTACACTATATAAAGGTGGAAATTTACATTGGAAACGTTTGGTTTAGCTGTTATAAAAGTTTGGTTTTTTAGAACTGTAAATGCATTTTCAGCTCGCACTGTACACATTTGCTATGTGAGGCATTATCTCATAAGGGAAATACTGGACAATCAAATTAATGACTTCCCAGGCTTCAGGATGCCTTTTTACACTCTATAAATGTGGAAATTTACATTGGAAACGTTTGGTTTAGCTGTTAATGAAGTTTCGTTTTTTTAGTGCTGAAAATTCATTGTCTGCTGGCGCTGTACACTTTTTCTAAGTGTTGCAATATCTCATGAAGGAAATACTGGACAATCAAATTAATGACTTTCCAGGCTTCAGGATGCCTTTCTACACTATATAAAGGTGGAAATTTACATTGGAAACGTTTGGTTTAGCTGTTATAAAAGTTTGGTTTTTTAGTGCTGTAAATGCATTTTCAGCTCGCGCTGTACACATTTGCTATGAGAGGCATTATCTCATAAGGGAAATATTGGACAATCAAATTAATGGCTGCCCAGGCTTCAGGATGTCTTTTTACACTATATAAAGGTGGAAATTTACATTGGAAACGTTTAGTTTAGCTGTTAATGAAGTTTCGTTTTTTTAGTGCTGAAAATTCATTGTCTGCTGGCGCTGTACACTTTTTCTAAGTGTTGCAATATCTCATGAAGGAAATACTGGACAATCAAATTAATGACTTTCCAGGCTTCAGGATGCCTTTCTACACTATATAAAGGTGGAAATTTACATTGGAAACGTTTGGTTTAGCTGTTATAAAAGTTTGGTTTTTTAGTGCTGTAAATGCATTTTCAGCTCGCGTTGTACACATTTGCTATGAGAGGCATTATCTCATAAGGGAAATATTGGACAATCAAATTAATGACTGCCCAGGCTTCAGGATGTCTTTTTACACTATATAAGGGTGGAAATTTACATTGGAAACGTTTAGTTTAGCTATTAATGAAGTTTCGTTTTTTTAGTGCTGAAAATTCATTGTCTGCTGGCGCTGTACACTTTTTCTAAGTGTTGCAATATCTCATGAAGGAAATACTGGACAATCAAATTAATGACTTTCCAGGCTTCAGTATGCCTTTCTACACTATATAAAGGTGGAAATTTACATCGGAAACGTTTGGTTTAGCTGTTATAAAAGTTTGGTTTTTTAGTGCTGTAAATGCATTTTCAGCTCGCGCTGTACACATTTGCTATGAGAGGCATTATCTCATAAGGGAAATATTGGACAATCAAATTAATGACTGCCCAGGCTTCAGGATGTCTTTTTACACTATATAAAGGTGGAAATTTACATTGGAAACGTTTGGTTTAGCTGTTATAAAAGTTTGGTTTTTTAGTGCTGTAAAATGCATTTTCAGCTCGCGCTGTACACATTTGCTATGTGAGGCATTATCTCATAAGGGAAATACTGGACAATCTAATTAATGACTGCCCAGGCTTCAGGATGTCTTTTTACACTATATAAAGGTGGAAATTTACATTGGAAACGTTTGGTTTAGCTGTTATAAAAGTTTGGTTTTTTAGTGCTGTAAAATGCATTTTCAGCTCGCGCTGTACACATTTGCTATGTGAGGCATTATCTCATAAGGGAAATACTGGACAATCTAATTAATGACTGCCCAGGCTTCAGGATGTCTTTTTACACTATATAAAGGTGGAAATTTACATTGGAAACGTTTGGTTTAGCTGTTATAAAAGTTTGGTTTTTTAGTGCTGAAAATGCATTTTCAGCTCGCACTGTACACATTTGCTATGTGAGGCATTATCTCATAAGGGAAATACTGGACAATCAAATTAATGACTTCCCAGGCTTCAGGATGCCTTTTTACACTCTATAAATGTGGAAATTTACATTGGAAACGTTTGGTTTAGCTGTTAATGAAGTTTCGTTTTTTTAGTGCTGAAAATTCATTGTCTGCTGGCGCTGTACACTTTTTCTAAGTGTTGCAATATCTCATGAAGGAAATACTGGACAATCAAATTAATGACTTTCCAGGCTCCAGGATGCCTTTCTACACTATATAAAGGTGGAAATTTACATTGGAAACGTTTGGTTTAGCTGTTATAAAAGTTTGGTTTTTTAGTGCTGTAAATGCATTTTCAGCTCGCGCTGTACACATTTGCTATGAGAGGCATTATCTCATAAGGGAAATATTGGACAATCAAATTAATGACTGCGCAGGCTTCAGGATGTATTTTTACACTATATAAAGGTGGAAATTTACATTGGAAACGTTTAGTTTAGCTGTTAATGAAGTTTCGTTTTTTTTAGTGCTGAAAATTCATTGTCTGCTGGCGCTGTACACTTTTTCTAAGTGTTGCAATATCTCATGAAGGAAATACTGGAAATCAAATTAATGACTTTCCAGGCTTCAGGATGCCTTTCTACACTATATAAAGGTGGAAATTTACATTGGAAACGTTTGGTTTAGCTGTTATAAAAGTTTGGTTTTTTATTGCTGTAAATGCATTTTCAGCTCGCGCTGTACACATTTGCTATGAGAGGCATTATCTCATAAGGGAAATATTGGACAATCAAATTAATGACTGCCCAGGCTTCAGGATGTCTTTTTACACTATATAAAGGTGGAAATTTACATTGGAAACGTTTGGTTTAGCTGTTATAAAAGTTTGGTTTTTTTAGTGCTGAAAATGCATTTTCAGCTCGCACTGTCCACATTTGCTATGTGAGACATTATCTCAAAAGGGAAATACTGGACAATCAAATTAATGACTGCCCAGGCTTCAGGATGTCTTTTTACACTATATAAAGGTGGAAATGTACATTGGAAACGTTTGGTTTAGCTGTTATAAAAGTTTGGTTTTTTAGTGCTGAAAATGCATTTTCAGCTCGCACTGTACACATTTGCTATGTGAGGCATTATCTCATAAGGGAAATACTGGACAATCAAATTAATGACTTCCCAGGCTTCAGGATGCCTTTTTACACTCTATAAATGTGGAAATTTACATTGGAAACGTTTGGTTTAGCTGTTAATGAAGTTTCGTTTTTTTAGTGCTGAAAATCATTGTCTGCTGGCGCTGTACACTTTTTCTAAGTGTTGCAATATCTCATGAAGGAAATACTGGACAATCAAATTAATGACTTTCCAGGCTTCAGTATGCCTTTCTACACTATATAAAGGTGGAAATTTACATCGGAAACGTTTGGTTTAGCTGTTATAAAAGTTTGGTTTTTTAGTGCTGTAAATGCATTTTCAGCTCGCGCTGTACACATTTGCTATGAGAGGCATTATCTCATAAGGGAAATATTGGACAATCAAATTAATGACTGCCCAGGCTTCAGGATGTCTTTTTACACTATATAAAGGTGGAAATTTACATTGGAAACGTTTGGTTTAGCTGTTATAAAAGTTTGGTTTTTTAGTGCTGTAAAATGCATTTTCAGCTCGCGCTGTACACATTTGCTATGTGAGGCATTATCTCATAAGGGAAATACTGGACAATCTAATTAATGACTGCCCAGGCTTCAGGATGTCTTTTTACACTATATAAAGGTGGAAATTTACATTGGAAACGTTTGGTTTAGCTGTTATAAAAGTTTGGTTTTTTAGTGCTGAAAATGCATTTTCAGCTCGCACTGTACACATTTGCTATGTGAGGCATTATCTCATAAGGGAAATACTGGACAATCAAATTAATGACTTCCCAGGCTTCAGGATGCCTTTTTACACTCTATAAATGTGGAAATTTACATTGGAAACGTTTGGTTTAGCTGTTAATGAAGTTTCGTTTTTTTAGTGCTGAAAATTCATTGTCTGCTGGCGCTGTACACTTTTTCTAAGTGTTGCAATATCTCATGAAGGAAATACTGGACAATCAAATTAATGACTTTCCAGGCTTCAGGATGCCTTTCTACACTATATAAAGGTGGAAATTTACATTGGAAACGTTTGGTTTAGCTGTTATAAAAGTTTGTTTTTTTAGTGCTGTAAATGCATTTTCAGCTCGCGCTGTACACATTTGCTATGAGAGGCATTATCTCATAAGGGAAATATTGGACAATCAAATTAATGACTGCCCAGGCTTCAGGATGTCTTTTTACACTATATAAAGGTGGAAATTTACATTGGAAACGTTTGGTTTAGCTGTTATAAAAGTTTGGTTTTTTAGTGCTGTAAAATGCATTTTCAGCTCGCGCTGTACACATTTGCTATGTGAGGCATTATCTCATAAGGGAAATACTGGACAATCTAATTAATGACTGCCCAGGCTTCAGGATGTCTTTTTACACTATATAAAGGTGGAAATTTACATTGGAAACGTTTGGTTTAGCTGTTATAAAAGTTTGGTTTTTTAGTGCTGAAAATGCATTTTCAGCTCGCACTGTACACATTTGCTATGTGAGGCATTATCTCATAAGGGAAATACTGGACAATCAAATTAATGACTTCCCAGGCTTCAGGATGCCTTTTTACACTCTATAAATGTGGAAATTTACATTGGAAACGTTTGGTTTAGCTGTTAATGAAGTTTCGTTTTTTTAGTGCTGAAAATTCATTGTCTGCTGGCGCTGTACACTTTTTCTAAGTGTTGCAATATCTCATGAAGGAAATACTGGACAATCAAATTAATGACTTTCCAGGCTTCAGGATGCCTTTCTACACTATATAAAGGTGGAAATTTACATTGGAAACGTTTGGTTTAGCTGTTATAAAAGTTTGGTTTTTTAGTGCTGTAAATGCATTTTCAGCTCGCGCTGTACACATTTGCTATGAGAGGCATTATCTCATAAGGGAAATATTGGACAATCAAATTAATGACTGCCCAGGCTTCAGGATGTCTTTTTACACTATATAAAGGTGGAAATTTACATTGGAAACGTTTGGTTTAGCTGTTATAAAAGTTTGGTTTTTTAGTGCTGTAAATGCATTTTCAGCTCGCGCTGTACACATTTGCTATGAGAGGCATTATCTCATAAGGGAAATATTGGACAATCAAATTAATGGCTGCCCAGGCTTCAGGATGTCTTTTTACACTATATAAAGGTGGAAATTTACATTGGAAACGTTTAGTTTAGCTGTTAATGAAGTTTCGTTTTTTTAGTGCTGAAAATTCATTGTCTGCTGGCGCTGTACACTTTTTCTAAGTGTTGCAATATCTCATGAAGGAAATACTGGACAATCAAATTAATGACTTTCCAGGCTTCAGGATGCCTTTCTACACTATATAAAGGTGGAAATTTACATTGGAAACGTTTGGTTTAGCTGTTATAAAAGTTTGGTTTTTTAGTGCTGTAAATGCATTTTCAGCTCGCGCTGTACACATTTGCTATGAGAGGCATTATCTCATAAGGGAAATATTGGACAATCAAATTAATGACTGCCCAGGCTTCAGGATGTCTTTTTACACTATATAAGGGTGGAAATTTACATTGGAAACGTTTAGTTTAGCTGTTAATGAAGTTTCGTTTTTTTAGTGCTGAAAATTCATTGTCTGCTGGCGCTGTACACTTTTTCTAAGTGTTGCAATATCTCATGAAGGAAATACTGGACAATCAAATTAATGACTTTCCAGGCTTCAGGATGCCTTTTTACACTATATAAAGGTGGAAATGTACATTGGAAACGTTTGGTTTAGCTGTTATAAAAGTTTGGTTTTTTAGTGCTGAAAATGCATTTTCAGCTCGCACTGTACACATTTGCTATGTGAGGCATTATCTCATAAGGGAAATACTGGACAATCAAATTAATGACTTCCCAGGCTCCAGGATGCCTTTTTACACTCTATAAAGGTGGAAATTTACATTGGAAACGTTTGGTTTAGCTGTTATAAAAGTTTGGTTTTTTAGTGCTGTAAATGCATTTTCAGCTCGCGCTGTACACATTTGCTATGAGAGGCATTATCTCATAAGGGAAATATTGGACAATCAAATTAATGACTGCCCAGGCTTCAGGATGTCTTTTTACACTATATAAGGGTGGAAATTTACATTGGAAACGTTTAGTTTAGCTGTTAATGAAGTTTCGTTTTTTTAGTGCTGAAAATTCATTGTCTGCTGGCGCTGTACACTTTTTCTAAGTGTTGCAATATCTCATGAAGGAAATACTGGACAATCAAATTAATGACTTTCCAGGCTTCAGGATGCCTTTTTACACTATATAAAGGTGGAAATGTACATTGGAAACGTTTGGTTTAGCTGTTATAAAAGTTTGGTTTTTTAGTGCTGAAAATGCATTTTCAGCTCGCACTGTACACATTTGCTATGTGAGGCATTATCTCATAAGGGAAATACTGGACAATCAAATTAATGACTTCCCAGGCTCCAGGATGCCTTTTTACACTCTATAAATGTGGAAATTTACATTGGAAACGTTTGGTTTAGCTGTTAATGAAGTTTCGTTTTTTTAGTGCTGAAAATTCATTGTCTGCTGGCGCTGTACACTTTTTCTAAGTGTTGCAATATCTCATGAAGGAAATACTGGACAATCAAATTAATGACTTTCCAGGCTTCAGGATGCCTTTCTACACTATATAAAGGTGGAAATTTACATTTGAAACGTTTGGTTTTGCTGTTATAAAAGTTTGGTTTTTTAGTGCTGTAAATGCATTTTCAGCTCGCGCTGTACACATTTGCTATGAGAGGCATTATCTCATAAGGGAAATATTGGACAATCAAATTAATGACTGCCCAGGCTTCAGGATGTCTTTTTACACTATATAAAGGTGGAAATTTACATTGGAAACGTTTGGTTTAGCTGTTATAAAAGTTTGGTTTTTTAGTGCTGTAAATGCATTTTCAGCTCGCGCTGTACACATTTGCTATGTGAGGCATTATCTCATAAGGGAAATACTGGACAATCAAATTAATGACTGCCCAGGCTTCAGGATGTCTTTTTACACTATATAAAGGTGGAAATTTACTTTGGAAACGTTTGGTTTAGCTGTTATAAAAGTTTGGTTTTTTAGTGCTGAAAATGCATTTTCAGCTCGCACTGTACACATTTGCTATGTGAGGCATTATCTCATAAGGGAAATACTGGACAATCAAATTAATGACTTCCCAGGCTTCAGGATGCCTTTTTACACTCTATAAATGTGGAAATTTACATTGGAAACGTTTGGTTTAGCTGTTAATGAAGTTTCGTTTTTTTAGTGCTGAAAATTCATTGTCTGCTGGCGCTGTACACTTTTTCTAAGTGTTGCAATATCTCATGAAGGAAATACTGGACAATCAAATTAATGACTTTCCAGGCTTCAGGATGCCTTTCTACACTATATAAAGGTGGAAATTTACATTGGAAACGTTTGGTTTAGCTGTTATAAAAGTTTGGTTTTTTAGAACTGTAAATGCATTTTCAGCTCGCACTGTACACATTTGCTATGTGAGGCATTATCTCATAAGGGAAATACTGGACAATAAAATTAATGACTTCCCAGGCTTCAGGATGCCTTTTTACACTCTATAAATGTGGAATTTTACATTGGAAACGTTTGGTTTAGCTGTTAATGAAGTTTCGTTTTTTTAGTGCTGAAAATTCATTGTCTGCTGGCGCTGTACACTTTTTCTAAGTGTTGCAATATCTCATGAAGGAAATACTGGACAATCAAATTAATGACTTTCCAGGCTTCAGGATGCCTTTCTACACTATATAAAGGTGGAAATTTACATTTGAAACGTTTGGTTTAGCTGTTATAAAAGTTTGGTTTTTTAGTGCTGTAAATGCATTTTCAGCTCGCGCTGTACACATTTGCTATGAGAGGCATTATCTCATAAGGGAAATATTGGACAATCAAATTAATGACTGCGCAGGCTTCAGGATGTATTTTTACACTATATAAAGGTGGAAATTTACATTGGAAACGTTTAGTTTAGCTGTTAATGAAGTTTCGTTTTTTTTAGTGCTGAAAATTCATTGTCTGCTGGCGCTGTACACTTTTTCTAAGTGTTGCAATATCTCATGAAGGAAATACTGGACAATCAAATTAATGACTTTCCAGGCTTCAGGATGCCTTTCTACACTATATAAAGGTGGAAATTTACATTGGAAACGTTTGGTTTAGCTGTTATAAAAGTTTGGTTTTTTATTGCTGTAAATGCATTTTCAGCTCGCGCTGTACACATTTGCTATGAGAGGCATTATCTCATAAGGGAAATATTGGACAATCAAATTAATGACTGCCCAGGCTTCAGGATGTCTTTTTACACTATATAAAGGTGGAAATTTACATTGGAAACGTTTGGTTTAGCTGTTATAAAAGTTTGGTTTTTTTAGTGCTGAAAATGCATTTTCAGCTCGCACTGTCCACATTTGCTATGTGAGGCATTATCTCAAAAGGGAAATACTGGACAATCAAATTAATGACTGCCCAGGCTTCAGGATGTCTTTTTACACTATATAAAGGTGGAAATGTACATTGGAAACGTTTGGTTTAGCTGTTATAAAAGTTTGGTTTTTTAGTGCTGAAAATGCATTTTCAGCTCGCACTGTACACATTTGCTATGTGAGGCATTATCTCATAAGGGAAATACTGGACAATCAAATTAATGACTTCCCAGGCTTCAGGATGCCTTTTTACACTCTATAAATGTGGAAATTTACATTGGAAACGTTTGGTTTAGCTGTTAATGAAGTTTCGTTTTTTTAGTGCTGAAAATTCATTGTCTGCTGGCGCTGTACACTTTTTCTAAGTGTTGCAATATCTCATGAAGGAAATACTGGACAATCAAATTAATGACTTTCCAGGCTTCAGGATGCCTTTCTACACTATATAAAGGTGGAAATTTACATTTGAAACGTTTGGTTTAGCTGTGAAAAAAAGTTTGGTTTTTTAGTGCTGTAAATGCATTTTCAGCTCGCGCTGTACACATTTGCTATGAGAGGCATTATCTCATAAGGGAAATATTGGACAATCAAATTAATGACTGCCCAGGCTTCAGGATGTCTTTTTACACTATATAAAGGTGGAAATATACATTGGAAACGTTTAGTTTAGCTGTTAATGAAGTTTCGTTTTTTTAGTGCTGAAAATTCATTGTCTGCTGGCGCTGAACACTTTTTCTAAGTGTTGCAATATCTCATGAAGGAAATACTGGACAATCAAATTAATGACTTTCCAGGCTTCAGTATGCCTTTCTACACTATATAAAGGTGGAAATTTACATCGGAAACGTTTGGTTTAGCTGTTATAAAAGTTTGGTTTTTTAGTGCTGTAAATGCATTTTCAGCTCGCGCTGTACACATTTGCTATGAGAGGCATTATCTCATAAGGGAAATATTGGACAATCAAATTAATGACTGCCCAGGCTTCAGGATGTCTTTTTACACTATATAAAGGTGGAAATTTACATTGGAAACGTTTGGTTTCGCTGTTATAAAAGTTTGGTTTTTTAGTGCTGTAAAATGCATTTTCAGCTCGCGCTGTACACATTTGCTATGTGAGGCATTATCTCATAAGGGAAATACTGGACAATCTAATTAATGACTGCCCAGGCTTCAGGATGTCTTTTTACACTATATAAAGGTGGAAATTTACATTGGAAACGTTTGGTTTAGCTGTTATAAAAGTTTGGTTTTTTAGTGCTGAAAATGCATTTTCAGCTCGCACTGTACACATTTGCTATGTGAGGCATTATCTCATAAGGGAAATACTGGACAATCAAATTAATGACTTCCCAGGCTTCAGGATGCCTTTTTACACTCTATAAATGTGGAAATTTACATTGGAAACGTTTGGTTTAGCTGTTAATGAAGTTTCGTTTTTTTAGTGCTGAAAATTCATTGTCTGCTGGCGCTGTACACTTTTTCTAAGTGTTGCAATATCTCATGAAGGAAATACTGGACAATCAAATTAATGACTTTCCAGGCTTCAGGATGCCTTTCTACACTATATAAAGGTGGAAATTTACATTGGAAACGTTTGGTTTAGCTGTTATAAAAGTTTGGTTTTTTAGTGCTGTAAATGCATTTTCAGCTCGCGCTGTACACATTTGCTATGAGAGGCATTATCTCATAAGGGAAATATTGGACAATCAAATTAATGACTGCCCAGGCTTCAGGATGTCTTTTTACACTATATAAAGGTGGAAATTTACATTGGAAACGTTTGGTTTAGCTGTTATAAAAGTTTGGTTTTTTAGTGCTGTAAATGCATTTTCAGCTCGCGCTGTACACATTTGCTATGAGAGGCATTATCTCATAAGGGAAATATTGGACAATCAAATTAATGGCTGCCCAGGCTTCAGGATGTCTTTTTACACTATATAAAGGTGGAAATTTACATTGGAAACGTTTAGTTTAGCTGTTAATGAAGTTTCGTTTTTTTAGTGCTGAAAATTCATTGTCTGCTGGCGCTGTACACTTTTTCTAAGTGTTGCAATATCTCATGAAGGAAATACTGGACAATCAAATTAATGACTTTCCAGGCTTCAGGATGCCTTTCTACACTATATAAAGGTGGAAATTTACATTGGAAACGTTTGGTTTAGCTGTTATAAAAGTTTGGTTTTTTAGAACTGTAAATGCATTTTCAGCTCGCACTGTACACATTTGCTATGTGAGGCATTATCTCATAAGGGAAATACTGGACAATCAAATTAATGACTTCCCAGGCTTCAGGATGCCTTTTTACACTCTATAAATGTGGAAATTTACATTGGAAACGTTTGGTTTAGCTGTTAATGAAGTTTCGTTTTTTTACTGCTGAAAATTCATTGTCTGCTGGCGCTGTACACTTTTTCTAAGTGTTGCAATATCTCATGAAGGAAATACTGGACAATCAAATTAATGACTTTCCAGGCTTCAGGATGCCTTTCTACACTATATAAAGGTGGAAATGTACATTGGAAACGTTTGGTTTAGCTGTTATAAAAGTTTGTTTTTTTAGTGCTGTAAATGCATTTTCAGCTCGCGCTGTACACATTTGCTATGAGAGGCATTATCTCATAAGGGAAATATTGGACAATCAAATTAATGACTGCGCAGGCTTCAGGATGTCTTTTTACACTATATAAACGTGGAAATTTACATTGGAAACGTTTAGTTTAGCTGTTAATGAAGTTTCGTTTTTTTAGTGCTGAAAATTCATTGTCTGCTGGCGCTGTACACTTTTTCTAAGTGTTGCAATATCTCATGAAGGAAATACTGGATAATCAAATTAATGACTTTCCAGGCTTCAGGATGCCTTTCTACACTATATATAGGTGGAAATTTACATTGGAAACGTTTGGTTTAGCTGTTTATAAAAGTTTGGTTTTTTAGTGCTGTAAATGCATTTTCAGCTCGCGCTGTACACATTTGCTATGAGAGGCATTATCTCATAAGGGAAATATTGGACAATCAAATTAATGACTGCCCAGGCTTCAGGATGTCTTTTTACACTATATAAACGTGGAAATTTACATTGGAAACGTTTGGTTTAGCTGTTATAAAAGTTTGGTTTTTTAGTGCTGTAAATGCATTTTCAGCTCGCGCTGTACACATTTGCTAGGAGAGGCATTATCTCATAAGGGAAATATTGGACAATCAAATTAATGGCTGCCCAGGCTTCAGGATGTCTTTTTACACTATATAAAGGTGGAAATTTACATTGGAAACGTTTAGTTTAGCTGTTAATGAAGTTTCGTTTTTTTAGTGCTGAAAATTCATTGTCTGCTGGCGCTGTACACTTTTTCTAAGTGTTGCAATATCTCATGAAGGAAATACTGGACAATCAAATTAATGACTTTCCAGGCTTCAGGATGCCTTTCTACACTATATAAAGGTGGAAATTTACATTGGAAACGTTTGGTTTAGCTGTTATAAAAGTTTGGTTTTTTAGTGCTGTAAATGCATTTTCAGCTCGCGCTGTACACATTTGCTATGAGAGGCATTATCTCATAAGGGAAATATTGGACAATCAAATTAATGACTGCGCAGGCTTCAGGATGTCTTTCTACACTATATAAAGGTGGAAATTTACATTGGAAACGTTTAGTTTAGCTGTTAATGAAGTTTCGTTTTTTTTAGTGCTGAAAATTCATTGTCTGCTGGCGCTGTACACTTTTTCTAAGTGTTGCAATATCTCATGAAGGAAATACTGGACAATCAAATTAATGACTTTCCAGGCTTCAGGATGCCTTTCTACACTATATAAAGGTGGAAATTTACATTGGAAACGTTTGGTTTAGCTGTTATAAAAGTTTGGTTTTTTAGTGCTGTAAATGCATTTTCAGCTCGCGCTGTACACATTTGCTATGAGAGGCATTATCTCATAAGGGAAATATTGGACAATCAAATTAATGACTGCGCAGGCTTCAGGATGTCTTTTTACACTATATAAAGGTGGAAATTTACATTGGAAACGTTTAGTTTAGCTGTTAATGAAGTTTCGTTTTTTTTAGTGCTGAAAATTCATTGTCTGCTGGCGCTGTACACTTTTTCTAAGTGTTGCAATATCTCATGAAGGAAATACTGGACAATCAAATTAATGACTTTCCAGGCTTCAGGATGCCTTTCTACACTATATAAAGGTGGAAATTTACATTGGAAACGTTTGGTTTAGCTGTTATAAAAGTTTGGTTTTTTAGTGCTGTAAATGCATTTTCAGCTCGCGCTGTACACATTTGCTATGAGAGGCATTATCTCATAAGGGAAATATTGGACAATCAAATTAATGACTGCCCAGGCTTCAGGATGTTTTTTTACACTATATAAGGGTGGAAATTTACATTGGAAACGTTTAGTTTAGCTGTTAATGAAGTTTCGTTTTTTTAGTGCTGAAAATTCATTGTCTGCTGGCGCTGTACACTTTTTCTAAGTGTTGCAATATCTCATGAAGGAAATACTGGACAATCAAATTAATGACTTTCCAGGCTTCAGGATGCCTTTCTACACTATATAAAGGTGGAAATTTACATTGGAAACGTTTGGTTTAGCTGTTATAAAAGTTTGGTTTTTTAGTGCTGTAAATGCACTTTCAGCTCGCGCTGTACACATTTGCTATGAGAGGCATTATCTCATAAGGAAAATATTGGACAATCAAATTAATGACTGCCCAGGCTTCAGGATGTCTTTTTACACCATATAAGGGTGGAAATTTACATTGGAAACGTTTAGTTTAGCTGTTAATGAAGTTTCGTTTTTTTAGTGCTGAAAATTCATTGTCTGCTGGCGCTGTACACTTTTTCTAAGTGTTGCAATATCTCATGAAGGAAATACTGGACAATCAAATTAATGACTTTCCAGGCTTCAGGATGCCTTTCTACACTATATAAAGGTGGAAATTTACATTTGAAACGTTTGGTTTAGCTGTTATAAAAGTTTGGTTTTTTAGTGCTGTAAATGCATTTTCAGCTCGCGCTGTACACATTTGCTATGAGAGGCATTATCTCATAAGGGAAATATTGGACAATCAAATTAATGACTGCGCAGGCTTCAGGATGTCTTTCTACACTATATAAAGGTGGAAATTTACATTGGAAACGTTTAGTTTAGCTGTTAATGAAGTTTCGTTTTTTTTAGTGCTGAAAATTCATTGTCTGCTGGCGCTGTACACTTTTTCTAAGTGTTGCATTATCTCAAAAGGGAAATATTGGACAATCAAATTAATGACTGCCCAGGCTTCAGGATGTCTTTTTACACTATATAAAGGTGGAAATTTACATTGGAAACGTTTGGTTTAGCTGTTATAAAAGTCTGTTTTTTTAGTGCTGAAAATGCATTTTCAGCTCGCACTGTACACATTTGCTATGTGAGGCATTATCTCATAAGGGAAATACTGGACAATCAAATTAATGACTTCCCAGGCTTCAGGATGCCTTTTTACACTCTATAAATGTGGAAATTTACATTGGAAACGTTTGGTTTAGCTGTGAATGAAGTTTCGTTTTTTTAGTGCTGAAAATTCATTGTCTGCTGGCGCTGTACACTTTTTCTAAGTGTTGCAATATCTCATGAAGGAAATACTGGACAATCAAATTAATGACTTTCCAGGCTTCAGGATGCCTTTCTACACTATATAAAGGTGGAAATTTACATTTGAAACGTTTGGTTTAGCTGTTATAAAAGTTTGGTTTTTTAGTGCTGAAAATGCATTTTCAGCTCGCACTGTACACATTTGCTATGAGAGGCATTTTCTCATAAGGGAAATATTGGACAATCAAATTAATGACTGCCCAGGCTTCAGGATGTCTTTTTACACTATATAAAGGTGGAAATTTACATTGGAAACGTTTGGTTTAGCTGTTATAAAAGTTTGGTTTTTTAGTGCTGAAAATGCATTTTCAGCTCGCACTGTACACATTTGCTATGTGAGGCATTATCTCATAAGGGAAATACTGGACAATCAAATTAATGACTTCCCAGGCTTCAGGATGCCTTTTTACACTCTATAAAGGTGGAAATTTACATTGGAAACGTTTGGTTTAGCTGTTATAAAAGTTTGTTTTTTTCGTGCTGTAAATGCATTTTCAGCTCGCGCTGTACACATTTGCAATGAGAGGCATTATCTCATAAGGGAAATATTGGACAATCAAATTAATGACTGCCCAGGCTTCAGGATGTCTTTTTACACTATATAAAGGTGGAAATTTACATTGGAAACGTTTAGTTTAGCTGTTAATGAAGTTTCGTTTTTTTTAGTGCTGAAAATTCATTGTCTGCTGGCGCTGTACACTTTTTCTAAGTGTTGCAATATCTCATGAAGGAAATACTGGACAATCAAATTAATGACTTTCCAGGCTTCAGGATGCCTTTCTACACTATATAAAGGTGGAAATTTACATTGGAAACGTTTGGTTTAGCTGTTATAAAAGTTTGTTTTTTTAGTGCTGTAAATGCATTTTCAGCTCGCGCTGTACACATTTGCTATGAGAGGCATTATCTCATAAGGGAAATATTGGACAATCAAATTAATGACTGCCCAGGCTTCAGGATGTCTTTTTACACTATATAAAGGTGGACATTTACATTGGAAACGTTTAGTTTAGCTGTTAATGAAGTTTCGTTTTTTTAGTGCTGAAAATTCATTGTCTGCTGGCGCTGTACACTTTTTCTAAGTGTTGCAATATCTCATGAAGGAAATACTGGACAATCAAATTAATGACTTTCCAGGCTTCAGGATGCCTTTCTACACTATATAAAGGTGGAAATTTACATTGGAAACGTTTGGTTTAGCTGTTATAAAAGTTTGGTTTTTTAGTGCTGTAAATGCATTTTCAGCTCGCGCTGTACACATTTGCTATGAGAGGCATTATCTCATAAGGGAAATATTGGACAATCAAATTAATGACTGCGCAGGCTTCAGGATGTCTTTCTACACTATATAAAGGTGGAAATTTACATTGGAAACGTTTAGTTTAGCTGTTAATGAAGTTTCGTTTTTTTTAGTGCTGAAAATTCATTGTCTGCTGGCGCTGTACACATTTTCTAAGTGTTGCAATATCTCATGAAGGAAATACTGGACAATCAAATTAATGACTTTCCAGGCTTCAGGATGCCTTTCTACACTATATAAAGGTGGAAATTTACATTGGAAACGTTTGGTTTAGCTGTTATAAAAGTTTGGTTTTTTAGTGCTGTAAATGCATTTTCAGCTCGCGCTGTACACATTTGCTATGAGAGGCATTATCTCATAAGGGAAATATTGGACAATCAAATTAATGACTGCGCAGGCTTCAGGATGTCTTTCTACACTATATAAAGGTGGAAATTTACATTGGAAACGTTTAGTTTAGCTGTTAATGAAGTTTCGTTTTTTTTAGTGCTGAAAATTCATTGTCTGCTGGCGCTGTACACATTTTCTAAGTGTTGCAATATCTCATGAAGGAAATACTGGACAATCAAATTAATGACTTTCCAGGCTTCAGGATGCCTTTCTACACTATATAAAGGTGGAAATTTACATTGGAAACGTTTGGTTTAGCTGTTATAAAAGTTTGGTTTTTTAGTGCTGTAAATGCATTTTCAGCTCGCGCTGTACACATTTGCTATGAGAGGCATTATCTCATAAGGGAAATATTGGACAATCAAATTAATGACTGCGCAGGCTTCAGGATGTCTTTCTACACTATATAAAGGTGGAAATTTACATTGGAAACGTTTAGTTTAGCTGTTAATGAAGTTTCGTTTTTTTTAGTGCTGAAAATTCATTGTCTGCTGGCGCTGTACACTTTTTCTAAGTGTTGCAATATCTCATGAAGGAAATACTGGACAATCAAATTAATGACTTTCCAGGCTTCAGGATGCCTTTCTACACTATATAAAGGTGGAAATTTACATTGGATACGTTTGGTTTAGCTGTTATAAAAGTTTGGTTTTTTAGTGCTGTAAATGCATTTTCAGCTCGCGCTGTACACATTTGCTATGAGAGGCATTATCTCATAAGGGAAATATTGGACAATCAAATTAATGACTGCGCAGGCTTCAGGATGTCTTTTTACACTATATAAAGGTGGAAATTTACATAGGAAACGTTTAGTTTAGCTGTTAATGAAGTTTCGTTTTTTTTAGTGCTGAAAATTCATTGTCTGCTGGCGCTGTACACTTTTTCTAAGTGTTGCAATATCTCATGAAGGAAATACTGGACAATCAAATTAATGACTTTCCAGGCTTCAGGATGCCTTTCTACACTATATAAAGGTGGAAATTTACATTGGAAACGTTTGGTTTAGCTGTTATAAAAGTTTGGTTTTTTAGTGCTGTAAATGCATTTTCAGCTCGCGCTGTACACATTTGCTATGAGAGGCATTATCTCATAAGGGAAATATTGGACAATCAAATTAATGACTGCGCAGGCTTCAGGATGTCTTTCTACACTATATAAAGGTGGAAATTTACATTGGAAACGTTTAGTTTAGCTGTTAATGAAGTTTCGTTTTTTTAGTGCTGAAAATTCATTGTCTGCTGGCGCTGTACACTTTTTCTAAGTGTTGCAATATCTCATGAAGGAAATACTGGACAATCAAATTAATGACTTTCCAGGCTTCAGGATGCCTTTCTACACTATATAAAGGTGGAAATTTACATTGGAAACGTTTGGTTTAGCTGTTATAAAAGTTTGGTTTTTTAGTGCTGTAAATGCATTTTCAGCTCGCGCTGTACACATTTGCTATGAGAGGCATTATCTCATAAGGGAAATATTGGACAATCAAATTAATGACTGCGCAGGCTTCAGGATGTCTTTTTACACTATATAAAGGTGGAAATTTACATTGGAAACGTTTAGTTTAGCTGTTAATGAAGTTTCGTTTTTTTTAGTGCTGAAAATTCATTGTCTGCTGGCGCTGTACACTTTTTCTAAGTGTTGCAATATCTCATGAAGGAAATACTGGACAATCAAATTAATGCCTTTCCAGGCTTCAGGATGCCTTTCTACACTATATAAAGGTGGAAATTTACATTGGAAACGTTTGGTTTAGCTGTTATAAAAGTTTGGTTTTTTATTGCTTGTAAATGCATTTTCAGCTCGCGCTGTACACATTTGCTATGAGAGGCATTATCTCATAAGGGAAATATTGGACAATCAAATTAATGACTGCCCAGGCTTCAGGATGTCTTTTTACACTATATAAGGGTGGAAATTTACATTGGAAACGTTTAGTTTAGCTGTTAATGAAGTTTCGTTTTTTTAGTGCTGAAAATTCATTGTCTGCTCGCACTGTCCACATTTGCTATGTGAGGCATTATCTCATAAGGGAAATACTGGACAATCAAATTAATGACTGCCCAGGCTTCAGGATGTCTTTTTACACTATATAAAGGTGGAAATGTACATTGGAAACGTTTGGTTTAGCTGTTATAAAAGTTTGGTTTTTTAGTGCTGAAAATGCATTTTCAGCTCGCACTGTACACATTTGCTATGTGAGGCATTATCTCATAAGGGAAATACTGGACAATCAAATTAATGACTTCCCAGGCTCCAGGATGCCTTTTTACACTCTATAAATGTGGAAATTTACATTGGAAACGTTTGGTTTAGCTGTTAATGAAGTTTCGTTTTTTTTAGTGCTGAAAATTCATTGTCTGCTGGCGCTGTACACTTTTTCTAAGTGTTGCAATATCTCATGAAGGAAATACTGGACAATCAAATTAATGACTTTCCAGGCTTCAGGATGCCTTTCTACACTATATAAAGGTGGAAATTTACATTGGAAACGTTTGGTTTAGCTGTTATAAAAGTTTGGTTTTTTAGTGCTGTAAATGCATTTTCAGCTCGCGCTGTACACATTTGCTATGAGAGGCATTATCTCATAAGGGAAATATTGGACAATCAAATTAATGACTGCCCAGGCTTCAGGATGTTTTTTTACACTATATAAGGGTGGAAATTTACATTGGAAACGTTTAGTTTAGCTGTTAATGAAGTTTCGTTTTTTTAGTGCTGAAAATTCATTGTCTGCTGGCGCTGTACACTTTTTCTAAGTGTTGCAATATCTCATGAAGGAAATACTGGACAATCAAATTAATGACTTTCCAGGCTTCAGGATGCCTTTCTACACTATATAAAGGTGGAAATTTACATTGGAAACGTTTGGTTTAGCTGTTATAAAAGTTTGGTTTTTTAGTGCTTGTAAATGCACTTTCAGCTCGCGCTGTACACATTTGCTATGAGAGGCATTATCTCATAAGGGAAATATTGGACAATCAAATTAATGACTGCCCAGGCTTCAGGATGTCTTTCTACACTATATAAAGGTGGAAATTTACATTGGAAACGTTTAGTTTAGCTGTTAATGAAGTTTCGTTTTTTTTAGTGCTGAAAATTCATTGTCTGCTGGCGCTGTACACTTTTTCTAAGTGTTGCAATATCTCATGAAGGAAATACTGGACAATCAAATTAATGACTTTCCAGGCTTCAGGATGCCTTTCTACACTATATAAAGGTGGAAATTTACATTGGAAACGTTTGGTTTAGCTGTTATAAAAGTTTGGTTTTTTAGTGCTGTAAATGCATTTTCAGCTCGCGCTGTACACATTTGCTATGAGAGGCATTATCTCATAAGGGAAATATTGGACAATCAAATTAATGACTGCGCAGGCTTCAGGATGTCTTTCTACACTATATAAAGGTGGAAATTTACATTGGAAACGTTTAGTTTAGCTGTTAATGAAGTTTCGTTTTTTTAGTGCTGAAAATTCATTGTCTGCTGGCGCTGTACACTTTTTCTAAGTGTTGCAATATCTCATGAAGGAAATACTGGACAATCAAATTAATGACTTTCCAGGCTTCAGGATGCCTTTCTACACTATATAAAGGTGGAAATTTACATTGGAAACGTTTGGTTTAGCTGTTATAAAAGTTTGGTTTTTTAGTGCTGTAAATGCATTTTCAGCTCGCGCTGTACACATTTGCTATGAGAGGCATTATCTCATAAGGGAAATATTGGACAATCAAATTAATGACTGCGCAGGCTTCAGGATGTCTTTTTACACTATATAAAGGTGGAAATTTACATTGGAAACGTTTAGTTTAGCTGTTAATGAAGTTTCGTTTTTTTTAGTGCTGAAAATTCATTGTCTGCTGGCGCTGTACACTTTTTCTAAGTGTTGCAATATCTCATGAAGGAAATACTGGACAATCAAATCAATGACTTTCCAGGCTTCAGGATGCCTTTCTACACTATATAAAGGTGAAAATTTACATTGGAAACGTTTGGTTTAGCTGTTATAAAAGTTTGGTTTTTTAGTGCTGTAAATGCATTTTCAGCTCGCACTGTACACATTTGCTATGTGAGGCATTATCTCATAAGGGAAATACTGGACAATCAAATTAATGACTTCCCAGGCTTCAGGATGCCTTTTTACACTATATAAAGGTGGAAATTTACATTGGAAACGTTTGGTTTAGCTGTTATAAAAGTTTGGTTTTTTTAGTGCTGAAAATGCATTTTCAGCTCGCACTGTACACATTTGCTATGTGAGGCATTATCTCATAAGGGAAATACTGGACAATCAAATTAATGACTGCCCAGGCTTCAGGATGTCTTTTTACACTATATAAAGGTGGAAATTTACATTGGAAACGTTTGGTTTAGCTGTTATAAAAGTTTGGTTTTTTAGTGCTGAAAATGCATTTTCAGCTCGCGCTGTACACATTTGCTATGAGAGGCATTATCTCATAAGGGAAATATTGGACAATCAAATTAATGGCTGCCCAGGCTTCAGGATGTCTTTTTACACTATATAAAGGTGGAAATTTACATTGGAAACGTTTGGTTTAGCTGTTATAAAAGTTTGGTTTTTTAGTGCTGAAAATGCATTTTCAGCTCGCACTGTACACATTTGCTATGTGAGGCATTATCTCATAAGGGAAATACTGGACAATCAAATTAATGACTTCCCAGGCTTCAGGATGCCTTTTTACACTCTATAAATGTGGAAATTTACATTGGAAACGTTTGGTTTAGCTGTTAATGAAGTTTCGTTTTTTTAGTGCTGAAAATTCATTGTCTGCTGGCGCTGTACACTTTTTCTAAGTGTTGCAATATCTCATGAAGGAAATACTGGACAATCAAATTAATGACTTTCCAGGCTTCAGGATGCCTTTCTACACTATATAAAGGTGGAAATTTACATTGGAAACGTTTGGTTTAGCTGTTATAAAAGTTTGGTTTTTTAGTGCTGTAAATGCATTTTCAGCTCGCGCTGTACACATTTGCTATGAGAGGCATTATCTCATAAGGGAAATATTGGACAATCAAATTAATGGCTGCCCAGGCTTCAGCATGTCTTTTTACTCTATATAAAGTTGGAAATTTACATTGGAAACGTTTAGTTTAGCTGTTAATGAAGTTTCGTTTTTTTAGTGCTGAAAATTCATTGTCTGCTGGCGCTGTACACTTTTTCTAAGTGTTGCAATATCTCATGAAGGAAATACTGGACAATCAAATCAATGACTTTCCAGGCTTCAGGATGCCTTTCTACACTATATAAAGGTGAAAATTTACATTGGAAACGTTTGGTTTAGCTGTTATAAAAGTTTGGTTTTTTAGTGCTGTAAATGCATTTTCAGCTCGCACTGTACACATTTGCTATGTGAGGCATTATCTCATAAGGGAAATACTGGACAATCAAATTAATGACTTCCCAGGCTTCAGGATGCCTTTTTACACTCTATAAATGTGGAAATTTACATTGGAAACGTTTGGTTTAGCTGTTAATGAAGTTTCGTTTTTTTAGTGCTGAAAATTCATTGTCTGCTGGCGCTGTACACTTTTTCTAAGTGTTGCAATATCTCATGAAGGAAATACTGGACAATCAAATTAATGACTTTCCAGGCTTCAGGATGCCTTTCTACACTATATAAAGGTGGAAATGTACATTGGAAACGTTTGGTTTAGCTGTTATAAAAGTTTGTTTTTTTAGTGCTGTAAATGCATTTTCAGCTCGCGCTGTACACATTTGCTATGAGAGGCATTGTCTCATAAGGGAAATATTGGACAATCAAATTAATGACTGCCCAGGCTTCAGGATGTCTTTTTACACTATATAAAGGTGGAAATTTACATTGGAAACGTTTGGTTTAGCTGTTATAAAAGTTTGGTTTTTTTAGTGCTGAAAATGCATTTTCAGCTCGCACTGTACACATTTGCTATGTGAGGCATTATCTCATAAGGGAAATACTGGACAATCAAATTAATGACTGCCCAGGCTTCAGGATGTCTTTTTACACTATATAAAGGTGGAAATTTACATTGGAAACGTTTGGTTTAGCTGTTATAAAAGTTTGGTTTTTTTAGTGCTGAAAATGCATTTTCAGCTCGCGCTGTACACATTTGCTATGAGAGGCATTATCTCATAAGGGAAATATTGGACAATCAAATTAATGGCTGCCCAGGCTTCAGGATGTCTTTTTACTCTATATAAAGTTGGAAATTTACATTGGAAACGTTTAGTTTAGCTGTTAATGAAGTTTCGTTTTTTTAGTGCTGAAAATTCATTGTCTGCTGGCGCTGTACACTTTTTCTAAGTGTTGCAATATCTCATGAAGGAAATACTGGACAATCAAATCAATGACTTTCCAGGCTTCAGGATGCCTTTCTACACTATATAAAGGTGGAAATTTACATTGGAAACGTTTGGTTTAGCTGTTATAAAAGTTTGGTTTTTTAGTGCTGTAAATGCATTTTCAGCTCGCACTGTACACATTTGCTATGTGAGGCATTATCTCATAAGGGAAATACTGGACAATCAAATTAATGACTTCCAGGCTTCAGGATGCCTTTTTACACTCTATAAATGTGGAAATTTACATTGGAAACGTTTGGTTTAGCTGTTAATGAAGTTTCGTTTTTTTAGTGCTGAAAATTCATTGTCTGCTGGCGCTGTACACCTTTTCTAAGTGTTGCAATATCTCATGAAGGAAATACTGGACAATCAAATTAATGACTTTCCAGGCTTCAGGATGCCTTTCTACACTATATAAAGGTGGAAATTTACATTGGAAACGTTTGGTTTAGCTGTTATAAAAGTTTGGGTTTTTAGTGCTGTAAATGCATTTTCAGCTCGCGCTGTACACATTTGCTATGAGAGGCATTATCTCATAAGGGAAATATTGGACAATCAAATTAATGACTGCCCAGGCTTCAGGATGTCTTTTTACACTATATAAAGGTGGAAATTTACATTGGAAACGTTTAGTTTAGCTGTTAATGAAGTTTCGTTTTTTTAGTGCTGAAAATGCATTGTCTGCTGGCGCTGTACACTTTTTCTAAGTGTTGCAATATCTCATGAAGGAAATACTGGACAATCAAATTAATGACTTTCCAGGCTTCAGGATGCCTTTCTACACTATATAAAGGTGGAAATTTACATTGGAAACGTTTGGTTTAGCTGTTATAAAAGTTTGGTTTTTTAGTGCTGTAAATGCATTTTCAGCTCGCGCTGTACACATTTGCTATGAGAGGCATTATCTCATAAGGGAAATATTGGACAATCAAATTAATGACTGCCCAGGCTTCAGGATGTCTTTTTACACTATATAAAGGTGGAAATTTACATTGGAAACGTTTAGTTTAGCTGTTAATGAAGTTTCGTTTTTTTAGTGCTGAAAATTCATTGTCTGCTGGCGCTGTACACTTTTTCTAAATGTTGCAATATCTCATGAAGGAAATACTGGACAATCAAATTAATGACTTTCCAGGCTTCATGATGCCTTTCTACACTATATAAAGGTGGAAATTTACATTGGAAACGTTTGGTTTAGCTGTTATAAAAGTTTGGTTTTTTAGTGCTGTAAATGCATTTTCAGCTCGCACTGTACACATTTGCTATGTGAGGCATTATCTCATAAGGGAAATATTGGACAACCAAATTAATGACTGCCCAGGCTTCAGGATGTCTTTTTACACTATATAAAGGTGGAAATTTACATTGGAAACGTTTGGTTTAGGTGTTATAAAAGTTTGTTTTTTTAGTGCTGAAAATGCATTTTCAGCTCGCACTGTACACATTTGCTATGTGAGGCATTATCTCATAAGGGAAATACTGGACAATCAAATTAATTACTTCCCAGGCTTCAGGATGCCTTTTTACACTCTATAAATGTGGAAATTTACATTGGAAACGTTTGGTTTAGCTGTTAATGAAGTTTCGTTTTTTTAGTGCTGAAAATTCATTGTCTGCTGGCGCTGTACACTTTTTCTAAGTTTTGCAATATCTCATGTAGGAAATACTGGACAATCAAATTAATGACTTTCCAGGCTTCAGGATGCCTTTCTACACTATATAAAGGTGGAAATTTACATTGGAAACGTTTGGTTTAGCTGTTATAAAAGTTTGGTTTTTTAGTGCTGTAAATGCATTTTCAGCTCGCGCTGTACACATTTGCTATGAGAGGCATTATCTCATAAGGGAAATATTGGACAATCAAATTAATGACTGCCCAGGCTTCAGGATGCCTTTCTACACTACATAAAGGTGGAAATTTACATTGGAAACGTTTGGTTTAGCTGTTATAAAAGTTTGTTTTTTTAGTGCTGTAAATGCATTTTCAGCTCGCGCTGTACACATTTGCTATGTGAGGCATTATCTCATAAGGGAAATACTGGACAATCAAATTAATGACTGCCCAGGCTTCAGGATGTCTTTTTACACTATATAAAGGTGGAAATTTACATTGGAAACGTTTGGTTTAGCTGTTATAAAAGTTTGTTTTTTTAGTGCTGAAAATGCATTTTCAGCTCGCACTGTACACATTTGCTATGTGAGGCATTATCTCATAAGGGAAATACTGGACAATCAAATTAATGACTTCCCAGGCTTCAGGATGCCTTTTTACACTCTATAAATGTGGAAATTTACATTGGAAACGTTTGGTTTAGCTGTTAATGAAGTTTCGTTTTTTTAGTGCTGAAAATTCATTGTCTGCTGGCGCTGTACACTTTTTCTAAGTGTTGCAATATCTCATGAAGGAAATACTGGACAATCAAATTAATGACTTTCCAGGCTCCAGGATGCCTTTCTACACTATATAAAGGTGGAAATTTACATTGGAAACGTTTGGTTTAGCTGTTATAAAAGTTTGGTTTTTTAGTGCTGTAAATGCATTTTCAGCTCGCGCTGTACACATTTGCTATGAGAGGCATTATCTCATAAGGGAAATATTGGACAATCAAATTAATGACTGCCCAGGCTTCAGGATGTCTTTTTACACTATATAAAGGTGGAAATTTACATTGGAAACGTTTGGTTTAGCTGTTATAAAAGTTTGGTTTTTTAGTGCTGAAAATGCATTTTCAGCTCGCACTGTACACATTTGCTATGTGAGGCATTATCTCATAAGGGAAATATGGACAATCAAATTAATGACTTCCCAGGCTTCAGGATGCATTTTTACACTCTATAAATGTGGAAATTTACATTGGAAACGTTTGGTTTAGCTGTTAATGAAGTTTCGTTTTTTTAGTGCTGAAAATTCATTGTCTGCTGGCGCTGTACACTTTTTCTAAGTGTTGCAATATCTCATGAAGGAAATACTGGATAATCAAATTAATGACTTTCCAGGCTTCAGGATGCCTTTCTACACTATATAAAGGTGGAAATTTACATTGGAAACGTTTGGTTTAGCTGTTTATAAAAGTTTGTTTTTTTAGTGCTGTAAATGCATTTTCAGCTCGCGCTGTACACATTTGCTATGAGAGGCATTATCTCATAAGGGAAATATTGGACAATCAAATTAATGGCTGCCCAGGCTTCAGGATGTCTTTTTACACTATATAAAGGTGGAAATTTACATTGGAAACGTTTAGTTTAGCTGTTAATGAAGTTTCGTTTTTTTAGTGCTGAAAATTCATTGTCTGCTGGCGCTGTACACTTTTTCTAAGTGTTGCAATATCTCATGAAGGAAATACTGGACAATCAAATTAATGACTTTCCAGGCTTCAGGATGCCTTTCTACACTATATAAAGGTGGAAATTTACATTGGAAACGTTTGGTTTAGCTGTTATAAAAGTTTGTTTTTTTAGTGCTGTAAATGCATTTTCAGCTCGCGCTGTACACATTTGCTATGAGAGGCATTATCTCATAAGGGAAATATTGGACAATCAAATTAATGACTGCGCAGGCTTCAGGATGTCTTTCTACACTATATAAAGGTGGAAATTTACATTGGAAACGTTTAGTTTAGCTGTTAATGAAGTTTCGTTTTTTTTAGTGCTGAAAATTCATTGTCTGCTGGCGCTGTACACTTTTTCTAAGTGTTGCAATATCTCATGAAGGAAATACTGGACAATCAAATTAATGACTTTCCAGGCTTCAGGATGCCTTTCTACACTATATAAAGGTGGAAATTTACATTGGAAACGTTTGGTTTAGCTGTTATAAAAGTTTGGTTTTTTAGTGCTGTAAATGCATTTTCAGCTCGCGCTGTACACATTTGCTATGAGAGGCATTATCTCATAAGGGAAATATTGGACAATCAAATTAATGACTGCCCAGGCTTCAGGATGCCTTTCTACACTACATAAAGGTGGAAATTTACATTGGAAACGTTTGGTTTAGCTGTTATAAAAGTTTGTTTTTTTAGTGCTGTAAATGCATTTTCAGCTCGCGCTGTACACATTTGCTATGTGAGGCATTATCTCATAAGGGAAATACTGGACAATCAAATTAATGACTGCCCAGGCTTCAGGATGTCTTTTTACACTATATAAAGGTGGAAATTTACATTGGAAACGTTTGGTTTAGCTGTTATAAAAGTTTGTTTTTTTAGTGCTGAAAATGCATTTTCAGCTCGCACTGTACACATTTGCTATGTGAGGCATTATCTCATAAGGGAAATACTGGACAATCAAATTAATGACTTCCCAGGCTTCAGGATGCCTTTTTACACTCTATAAATGTGGAAATTTACATTGGAAACGTTTGGTTTAGCTGTTAATGAAGTTTCGTTTTTTTAGTGCTGAAAATTCATTGTCTGCTGGCGCTGTACACTTTTTCTAAGTGTTGCAATATCTCATGAAGGAAATACTGGACAATCAAATTAATGACTTTCCAGGCTCCAGGATGCCTTTCTACACTATATAAAGGTGGAAATTTACATTGGAAACGTTTGGTTTAGCTGTTATAAAAGTTTGGTTTTTTAGTGCTGTAAATGCATTTTCAGCTCGCGCTGTACACATTTGCTATGAGAGGCCTTATCTCATAAGGGAAATATTGGAAAATCAAATTAATGACTGCCCAGGCTTCAGGATGTCTTTTTACACTATATAAAGGTGGAAATTTACATTGGAAACGTTTGGTTTAGCTGTTATAAAAGTTTGGTTTTTTAGTGCTGAAAATGCATTTTCAGCTCGCACTGTACACATTTGCTATGTGAGGCATTATCTCATAAGGGAAATATGGACAATCAAATTAATGACTTCCCAGGCTTCAGGATGCATTTTTACACTCTATAAATGTGGAAATTTACATTGGAAACGTTTGGTTTAGCTGTTAATGAAGTTTCGTTTTTTTAGTGCTGAAAATTCATTGTCTGCTGGCGCTGTACACTTTTTCTAAGTTTTGCAATATCTCATGAAGGAAATACTGGACAATCAAATAATGACTTTCCAGGCTTCAGGATGCCTTTCTACACTATATAAAGGTGGAAATTTACATTGGAAACGTTTGGTTTAGCTGTTATAAAAGTTTGGTTTTTTAGTGCTGTAAATGCATTTTCAGCTCGCGCTGTACACATTTGCTATGAGAGGCATTATCTTATAAGGGAAATATTGGACAATCAAATTAATGACTGCCCAGGCTTCAGGATGTCTTTTTACACTATATAAACGTGGAAATTTACATTGGAAACGTTTAGTTTAGCTGTTAATGAAGTTTCGTTTTTTTAGTGCTGAAAATTCATTGTCTGCTGGCGCTGTACACTTTTTCTAAGTGTTGCAATATCTCATGAAGGAAATACTGGATAATCAAATTAATGACTTTCCAGGCTTCAGGATGCCTTTCTACACTATATAAAGGTGGAAATTTACATTGGAAACGTTTGGTTTAGCTGTTTATAAAAGTTTGGTTTTTTAGTGCTGTAAATGCATTTTCAGCTCGCGCTGTACACATTTGCTATGAGAGGCATTATCTCATAAGGGAAATATTGGACAATCAAATTAATGGCTGCCCAGGCTTCAGGATGTCTTTTTACACTATATAAAGGTGGAAATTTACATTGGAAACGTTTAGTTTAGCTGTTAATGAAGTTTCGTTTTTTTAGTGCTGAAAATTCATTGTCTGCTGGCGCTGTACACTTTTTCTAAGTGTTGCAATATCTCATGAAGGAAATACTGGACAATCAAATTAATGACTTTCCAGGCTTCAGGATGCCTTTCTACACTATATAAAGGTGGAAATTTACATTGGAAACGTTTGGTTTAGCTGTTATAAAAGTTTGTTTTTTTAGTGCTGTAAATGCATTTTCAGCTCGCGCTGTACACATTTGCTATGAGAGGCATTATCTCATAAGGGAAATATTGGACAATCAAATTAATGACTGCGCAGGCTTCAGGATGTCTTTCTACACTATATAAAGGTGGGAATTTACATTGGAAACGTTTAGTTTAGCTGTTAATGAAGTTTCGTTTTTTTTAGTGCTGAAAATTCATTGTCTGCTGGCGCTGTACACTTTTTCTAAGTGTTGCAATATCTCATGAAGGAAATACTGGACAATCAAATTAATGACTTTCCAGGCTTCAGGATGCCTTTCTACACTATATAAAGGTGGAAATTTACATTGGAAACGTTTGGTTTAGCTGTTATAAAAGTTTGGTTTTTTAGTGCTGTAAATGCATTTTCAGCTCGCGCTGTACACATTTGCTATGAGAGGCATTATCTCATAAGGGAAATATTGGACAATCAAATTAATGACTGCGCAGGCTTCAGGATGTCTTTTTACACTATATAAAGGTGGAAATTTACATTGGAAACGTTTAGTTTAGCTGTTAATGAAGTTTCGTTTTTTTTAGTGCTGAAAATTCATTGTCTGCTGGCGCTGTACACTTTTTCTAAGTGTTGCAATATCTCATGAAGGAAATACTGGACAATCAAATTAATGACTTTCCAGGCTTCAGGATGCCTTTCTACACTATATAAAGGTGGAAATTTACATTGGAAACGTTTGGTTTAGCTGTTATAAAAGTTTGGTTTTTTAGTGCTGTAAATGCATTTTCA
This sequence comes from Idiotropiscis lumnitzeri, assembly GCF_059441095.1. Lineage (NCBI taxonomy): Eukaryota > Metazoa > Chordata > Actinopteri > Syngnathiformes > Syngnathidae > Idiotropiscis > Idiotropiscis lumnitzeri. The sequence goes on along the minus strand of NW_028283738.1, from coordinate 88,778 downwards.
GCTCGCGCTGTACACATTTGCTATGAGAGGCATTATCTCATAAGGGAAATATTGGACAATCAAATTAATGACTGCCCAGGCTTCAGGATGTTTTTTTACACTATATAAGGGTGGAAATTTACATTGGAAACGTTTAGTTTAGCTGTTAATGAAGTTTCGTTTTTTTAGTGCTGAAAATTCATTGTCTGCTGGCGCTGTACACTTTTTCTAAGTGTTGAAATATCTCATGAAGGAAATACTGGACAATCAAATTAATGACTTTCCAGGCTTCAGGATGCCTTTCTACACTATATAAAGGTGGAAATTTACATTGGAAACGTTTGGTTTAGCTGTTATAAAAGTTTGGTTTTTTAGTGCTGTAAATGCACTTTCAGCTCGCGCTGTACACATTTGCTATGAGAGGCATTATCTCATAAGGGAAATATTGGACAATCAAATTAATGACTGCCCAGGCTTCAGGATGTCTTTTTACACCATATAAGGGTGGAAATTTACATTGGAAACGTTTAGTTTAGCTGTTAATGAAGTTTCGTTTTTTTAGGACAATCAAATTAATGACTGCGCAGGCTTCAGGATGTCTTTCTACACTATATAAAGGTGGAAATTTACATTGGAAACGTTTAGTTTAGCTGTTAATGAAGTTTCGTTTTTTTAGTGCTGAAAATTCATTGTCTGCTGGCGCTGTACACTTTTTCTAAGTGTTGCAATATCTCATGAAGGAAATACTGGACAATCAAATTAATGACTTTCCAGGCTTCAGGATGCCTTTCTACACTATATAAAGGTGGAAATTTACATTGGAAACGTTTGGTTTAGCTGTTATAAAAGTTTGGTTTTTTAGTGCTGTAAATGCATTTTCAGCTCGCGCTGTACACATTTGCTATGAGAGGCATTATCTCATAAGGGAAATATTGGACAATCAAATTAATGACTGCGCAGGCTTCAGGATGTCTTTTTACACTATATAAAGGTGGAAATTTACATTGGAAACGTTTAGTTTAGCTGTTAATGAAGTTTCGTTTTTTTTAGTGCTGAAAATTCATTGTCTGCTGGCGCTGTACACTTTTTCTAAGTGTTGCAATATCTCATGAAGGAAATACTGGACAATCAAATTAATGACTTTCCAGGCTTCAGGATGCCTTTCTACACTATATAAAGGTGGAAATTTACATTGGAAACGTTTGGTTTAGCTGTTATAAAAGTTTGGTTTTTTATTGCTGTAAATGCATTTTCAGCTCGCGCTGTACACATTTGCTATGAGAGGCATTATCTCATAAGGGAAATATTGGACAATCAAATTAATGACTGCCCAGGCTTCAGGATGTCTTTTTACACTATATAAGGGTGGAAATTTACATTGGAAAGGTTTAGTTTAGCTGTTAATGAAGTTTCGTTTTTTTAGTGCTGAAAATTCATTGTCTGCTCGCACTGTCCACATTTGCTATGTGAGGCATTATCTCATAAGGGAAATACTGGACAATCAAATTAATGACTGCCCAGGCTTCAGGATGTCTTTTTACACTATATAAAGGTGGAAATGTACATTGGAAACGTTTGGTTTAGCTGTTATAAAAGTTTGGTTTTTTAGTGCTGAAAATGCATTTTCAGCTCGCACTGTACACATTTGCTATGTGAGGCATTATCTCATAAGGGAAATACTGGACAATCAAATTAATGACTTCCCAGGCTCCAGGATGCCTTTTTACACTCTATAAATGTGGAAATTTACATTGGAAACGTTTGGTTTAGCTGTTAATGAAGTTTCGTTTTTTTAGTGCTGAAAATTCATTGTCTGCTGGCGCTGTACACTTTTTCTAAGTGTTGCAATATCTCATGAAGGAAATACTGGACAATCAAATTAATGACTTTCCAGGCTTCAGGATGCCTTTCTACACTATATAAAGGTGGAAATTTACATTGGAAACGTTTGGTTTAGCTGTTATAAAAGTTTGGTTTTTTAGTGCTGTAAATGCATTTTCAGCTCGCGCTGTACACATTTGCTATGAGAGGCATTATCTCATAAGGGAAATATTGGACAATCAAATTAATGACTGCCCAGGCTTCAGGATGTGTTTTTACACTATATAAAGGTGGAAATATACATTGGAAACGTTTAGTTTAGCTGTTAATGAAGTTTCGTTTTTTTAGTGCTGAAAATTCATTGTCTGCTGGCGCTGAACACTTTTTCTAAGTGTTGCAATATCTCATGAAGGAAATACTGGACAATCAAATTAATGACTTTCCAGGCTTCAGTATGCCTTTCTACACTATATAAAGGTGGAAATTTACATTGGAAACGTTTGGTTTAGCTGTTATAAAAGTTTGGTTTTTTAGTGCTGTAAATGCATTTTCAGCTCGCGCTGTACACATTTGCTATGAGAGGCATTATCTCATAAGGGAAATATTGGACAATCAAATTAATGACTGCCCAGGCTTCAGGATGTCTTTTTACACTATATAAAGGTGGAAATTTACATTGGAAACGTTTGGTTTAGCTGTTATAAAAGTTTGGTTTTTTAGTGCTGTAAATGCATTTTCAGCTCGCGCTGTACACATTTGCTATGTGAGGCATTATCTCATAAGGGAAATACTGGACAATCAAATTAATGACTGCCCAGGCTTCAGGATGTCTTTTTACACTATATAAAGGTGGAAATTTACTTTGGAAACGTTTGGTTTAGCTGTTATAAAAGTTTGGTTTTTTAGTGCTGAAAATGCATTTTCAGCTCGCACTGTACACATTTGCTATGTGAGGCATTATCTCATAAGGGAAATACTGGACAATCAAATTAATGACTTCCCAGGCTTCAGGATGCCTTTTTACACTCTATAAATGTGGAAATTTACATTGGAAACGTTTGGTTTAGCTGTTAATGAAGTTTCGTTTTTTTAGTGCTGAAAATTCATTGTCTGCTGGCGCTGTACACTTTTTCTAAGTGTTGCAATATCTCATGAAGGAAATACTGGACAATCAAATTAATGACTTTCCAGGCTTCAGGATGCCTTTCTACACTATATAAAGGTGGAAATTTACATTGGAAACGTTTGGTTTAGCTGTTATAAAAGTTTGGTTTTTTAGAACTGTAAATGCATTTTCAGCTCGCACTGTACACATTTGCTATGTGAGGCATTATCTCATAAGGGAAATACTGGACAATAAAATTAATGACTTCCCAGGCTTCAGGATGCCTTTTTACACTCTATAAATGTGGAATTTTACATTGGAAACGTTTGGTTTAGCTGTTAATGAAGTTTCGTTTTTTTAGTGCTGAAAATTCATTGTCTGCTGGCGCTGTACACTTTTTCTAAGTGTTGCAATATCTCATGAAGGAAATACTGGACAATCAAATTAATGACTTTCCAGGCTTCAGGATGCCTTTCTACACTATATAAAGGTGGAAATTTACATTGGAAACGTTTGGTTTAGCTGTTATAAAAGTTTGTTTTTTTAGTGCTGTAAATGCATTTTCAGCTCGCGCTGTACACATTTGCTATGAGAGGCATTATCTCATAAGGGAAATATTGGACAATCAAATTAATGACTGCGCAGGCTTCAGGATGTATTTTTACACTATATAAAGGTGGAAATTTACATTGGAAACGTTTAGTTTAGCTGTTAATGAAGTTTCGTTTTTTTTAGTGCTGAAAATTCATTGTCTGCTGGCGCTGTACACTTTTTCTAAGTGTTGCAATATCTCATGAAGGAAATACTGGACAATCAAATTAATGACTTTCCAGGCTTCAGGATGCCTTTCTACACTATATAAAGGTGGAAATTTACATTGGAAACGTTTGGTTTAGCTGTTATAAAAGTTTGGTTTTTTATTGCTGTAAATGCATTTTCAGCTCGCGCTGTACACATTTGCTATGAGAGGCATTATCTCATAAGGGAAATATTGGACAATCAAATTAATGACTGCCCAGGCTTCAGGATGTCTTTTTACACTATATAAAGGTGGAAATTTACATTGGAAACGTTTGGTTTAGCTGTTATAAAAGTTTGGTTTTTTTAGTGCTGAAAATGCATTTTCAGCTCGCACTGTCCACATTTGCTATGTGAGGCATTATCTCAAAAGGGAAATACTGGACAATCAAATTAATGACTGCCCAGGCTTCAGGATGTCTTTTTACACTATATAAGGGTGGAAATTTACATTGGAAAGGTTTAGTTTAGCTGTTAATGAAGTTTCGTTTTTTTAGTGCTGAAAATTCATTGTCTGCTCGCACTGTCCACATTTGCTATGTGAGGCATTATCTCATAAGGGAAATACTGGACAATCAAATTAATGACTGCCCAGGCTTCAGGATGTCTTTTTACACTATATAAAGGTGGAAATGTACATTGGAAACGTTTGGTTTAGCTGTTATAAAAGTTTGGTTTTTTAGTGCTGTAAATGCATTTTCAGCTCGCGCTGTACACATTTGCTATGAGAGGCATTATCTCATAAGGGAAATATTGGACAATCAAATTAATGACTGCCCAGGCTTCAGGATGTCTTTTTACACTATATAAAGGTGGAAATTTACATTGGAAACGTTTGGTTTAGCTGTTATAAAAGTTTGGTTTTTTAGTGCTGTAAATGCATTTTCAGCTCGCGCTGTACACATTTGCTATGTGAGGCATTATCTCATAAGGGAAATACTGGACAATCAAATTAATGACTGCCCAGGCTTCAGGATGTCTTTTTACACTATATAAAGGTGGAAATGTACATTGGAAACGTTTGGTTTAGCTGTTATAAAAGTTTGGTTTTTTAGTGCTGAAAATGCATTTTCAGCTCGCACTGTACACATTTGCTATGTGAGGCATTATCTCATAAGGGAAATACTGGACAATCAAATTAATGACTTCCCAGGCTTCAGGATGCCTTTTAACACTCTATAAATGTGGAAATTTACATTGGAAACGTTTGGTTTAGCTGTTAATGAAGTTTCGTTTTTTTAGTGCTGAAAATTCATTGTCTGCTGGCGCTGAACACTTTTTCTAAGTGTTGCAATATCTCATGAAGGAAATACTGGACAATCAAATTAATGACTTTCCAGGCTTCAGGATGCCTTTCTACACTATATAAAGGTGGAAATTTACATTGGAAACGTTTGGTTTAGCTGTTATAAAAGTTTGGTTTTTTATTGCTGTAAATGCATTTTCAGCTCGCGCTGTACACATTTGCTATGAGAGGCATTATCTCATAAGGGAAATATTGGACAATCAAATTAATGACTGCCCAGGCTACAGGATGTCTTTTTACACTATATAAGGGTGGAAATTTACATTGGAAAGGTTTAGTTTAGCTGTTAATGAAGTTTCGTTTTTTTAGTGCTGAAAATTCATTGTCTGCTCGCACTGTCCACATTTGCTATGTGAGGCATTATCTCACAAGGGAAATACTGGACAATCAAATTAATGACTGCCCAGGCTTCAGGATGTCTTTTTACACTATATAAAGGTGGAAATGTACATTGGAAACGTTTGGTTTAGCTGTTATAAAAGTTTGGTTTTTTAGTGCTGTAAATGCATTTTCAGCTCGCGCTGTACACATTTGCTATGAGAGGCATTATCTCATAAGGGAAATATTGGACAATCAAATTAATGACTGCCCAGGCTTCAGGATGTCTTTTTACACTATATAAAGGTGGAAATTTACATTGGAAACGTTTGGTTTAGCTGTTATAAAAGTTTGGTTTTTTAGTGCTGTAAATGCATTTTCAGCTCGCGCTGTACACATTTGCTATGTGAGGCATTATCTCATAAGGGAAATACTGGACAATCAAATTAATGACTGCCCAGGCTTCAGGATGTCTTTTTACACTATATAAAGGTGGAAATTTACTTTGGAAACGTTTGGTTTAGCTGTTATAAAAGTTTGGTTTTTTAGTGCTGAAAATGCATTTTCAGCTCGCACTGTACACATTTGCTATGTGAGGCATTATCTCATAAGGGAAATACTGGACAATCAAATTAATGACTTCCCAGGCTTCAGGATGCCTTTTTACACTCTATAAATGTGGAAATTTAGATTGGAAACGTTTGGTTTAGCTGTTAATGAAGTTTCGTTTTTTTAGTGCTGAAAATTCATTGTCTGCTGGCGCTGTACACTTTTTCTAAGTGTTGCAATATCTCATGAAGGAAATACTGGACAATCAAATTAATGACTTTCCAGGCTTCAGGATGCCTTTCTACACTATATAAAGGTGGAAATTTACATTGGAAACGTTTGGTTTAGCTGTTATAAAAGTTTGGTTTTTTAGAACTGTAAATGCATTTTCAGCTCGCACTGTACACATTTGCTATGTGAGGCATTATCTCATAAGGGAAATACTGGACAATAAAATTAATGACTTCCCAGGCTTCAGGATGCCTTTTTACACTCTATAAATGTGGAATTTTACATTGGAAACGTTTGGTTTAGCTGTTAAGTAAGTTTCGTTTTTTTAGTGCTGAAAATTCATTGTCTGTGGCGCTGTACACTTTTTCTAAGTGTTGCAATATCTCATGAAGGAAATACTGGACAATCAAATTAATGACTTTCCAGGCTTCAGGATGCCTTTCTACACTATATAAAGGTGGAAATTTACATTGGAAACGTTTGGTTTAGCTGTTATAAAAGTTTGGTTTTTTAGTGCTGTAAATGCATTTTCAGCTCGCGCTGTACACATTTGCTATGAGAGGCATTATCTCATAAGGGAAATATTGGACAATCAAATTAATGACTGCGCAGGCTTCAGGATGTATTTTTACACTATATAAAGGTGGAAATTTACATTGGAAACGTTTAGTTTAGCTGTTAATGAAGTTTCGTTTTTTTTAGTGCTGAAAATTCATTGTCTGTGGCGCTGTACACTTTTTCTAAGTGTTGCAATATCTCATGAAGGAAATACTGGACAATCAAATTAATGACTTTCCAGGCTTCAGGATGCCTTTCTACACTATATAAAGGTGGAAATTTACATTGGAAACGTTTGGTTTAGCTGTTATAAAAGTTTGGTTTTTTATTGCTGTAAATGCATTTTCAGCTCGCGCTGTACACATTTGCTATGAGAGGCATTATCTCATAAGGGAAATATTGGACAATCAAATTAATGACTGCCCAGGCTTCAGGATGTCTTTTTACACTATATAAAGGTGGAAATTTACATTGGAAACGTTTGGTTTAGCTGTTATAAAAGTTTGGTTTTTTTAGTGCTGAAAATGCATTTTCAGCTCGCACTGTCCACATTTGCTATGTGAGGCATTATCTCAAAAGGGAAATACTGGACAATCAAATTAATGACTGCCCAGGCTTCAGGATGTCTTTTTACACTATATAAAGGTGGAAATGTACATTGGAAACGTTTGGTTTAGCTGTTATAAAAGTTTGGTTTTTTAGTGCTGAAAATGCATTTTCAGCTCGCACTGTACACATTTGCTATGTGAGGCATTATCTCATAAGGGAAATACTGGACAATCAAATTAATGACTTCCCAGGCTTCAGGATGCCTTTTTACACTCTATAAATGTGGAAATTTACATTGGAAACGTTTGGTTTAGCTGTTAATGAAGTTTCGTTTTTTTAGTGCTGAAAATTCATTGTCTGCTGGCGCTGTACACTTTTTCTAAGTGTTGCAATATCTCATGAAGGAAATACTGGACAATCAAATTAATGACTTTCCAGGCTTCAGGATGCCTTTCTACACTATATAAAGGTGGAAATTTACATTTGAAACGTTTGGTTTAGCTGTTATAAAAGTTTGGTTTTTTAGTGCTGTAAATGCATTTTCAGCTCGCGCTGTACACATTTGCTATGAGAGGCATTATCTCATAAGGGAAATATTGGACAATCAAATTAATGACTGCCCAGGCTTCAGGATGTCTTTTTACACTATATAAAGGTGGAAATATACATTGGAAACGTTTAGTTTAGCTGTTAATGAAGTTTCTTTTTTTTAGTGCTGAAAATTCATTGTCTGCTGGCGCTGTACACTTTTTCTAAGTGTTGCAATATCTCATGAAGGAAATACTGGACAATCAAATTAATGACTTTCCAGGCTTCAGGATACCTTTCTACACTATATAAAGGTGGAAATTTACATTGGAAACGTTTGGTTTAGCTGTTATAAAAGTTTGGTTTTTTAGTGCTGTAAATGCATTTTCAGCTCGCGCTGTACACATTTGCTATGAGAGGCATTATCTCATAAGGGAAATATTGGACAATCAAATTAATGACTGCCCAGGCTTCAGGATGTCTTTTTACACTATATAAGGGTGGAAATTTACATTGGAAACGTTTAGTTTAGCTGTTAATGAAGTTTCGTTTTTTTAGTGCTGAAAATTCATTGTCTGCTGGCGCTGTACACTTTTTCTAAGTGTTGCAATATCTCATGAAGGAAATACTGGACAATCAAATTAATGACTTTCCAGGCTTCAGGATGCCTTTTTACACTATATAAAGGTGGAAATGTACATTGGAAACGTTTGGTTTAGCTGTTATAAAAGTTTGGTTTTTTAGTGCTGTAAATGCATTTTCAGCTTGCGCTGTACACATTTGCTATGAGAGGCATTATCTCATAAGGGAAATATTGGACAATCAAATTAATGACTGCCCAGGCTTCAGGATGTCTTTTTACACAATATAAAGGTGGAAATTTACATTGGAAACGTTTAGTTTAGCTGTTATAAAAGTTTGTTTTTTTAGTGCTGTAAATGCATTTTCAGCTCGCGCTGTACACATTTGCTATGTGAGGCATTATCTCATAAGGGAAATACTGGACAATCAAATTAATGACTGCCCAGGCTTCAGGATGTCTTTTTACACTATATAAAGGTGGAAATTTACATTGGAAACGTTTGGTTTAGCTGTTATAAAAGTTTGTTTTTTTAGTGCTGAAAATGCATTTTCAGCTCGCACTGTACACATTTGCTATGTGAGGCATTATCTCATAAGGGAAATACTGGACAATCAAATTAATGACTTCCCAGGCTTCAGGATGCCTTTTTACACTCTATAAATGTGGAAATTTACATTGGAAACGTTTGGTTTAGCTGTTAATGAAGTTTCGTTTTTTTAGTGCTGAAAATTCATTGTCTGCTGGCGCTGTACACTTTTTCTAAGTGTTGCAATATCTCATGAAGGAAATACTGGACAATCAAATTAATGACTTTCCAGGCTCCAGGATGCCTTTCTACACTATATAAAGGTGGAAATTTACATTGGAAACGTTTGGTTTAGCTGTTATAAAAGTTTGGTTTTTTAGTGCTGTAAATGCATTTTCAGCTCGCGCTGTACACATTTGCTATGAGAGGCATTATCTCATAAGGGAAATATTGGACAATCAAATTAATGACTGCCCAGGCTTCAGGATGTCTTTTTACACTATATAAAGGTGGAAATTTACATTGGAAACGTTTGGTTTAGCTGTTATAAAAGTTTGGTTTTTTAGTGCTGAAAATGCATTTTCAGCTCGCACTGTACACATTTGCTATGTGAGGCATTATCTCATAAGGGAAATATGGACAATCAAATTAATGACTTCCCAGGCTTCAGGATGCATTTTTACACTCTATAAATGTGGAAATTTACATTGGAAACGTTTGGTTTAGCTGTTAATGAAGTTTCGTTTTTTTAGTGCTGAAAATTCATTGTCTGCTGGCGCTGTACACTTTTTCTAAGTTTTGCAATATCTCATGAAGGAAATACTGGACAATCAAATAATGACTTTCCAGGCTTCAGGATGCCTTTCTACACTATGTAAAGGTGGAAATTTACATTGGAAACGTTTGGTTTAGCTGTTATAAAAGTTTGGTTTTTTAGTGCTGTAAATGCATTTTCAGCTCGCGCTGTACACATTTGCTATGAGAGGCATTATCTCATAAGGGAAATATTGGACAATCAAATTAATGGCTGCCCAGGCTTCAGGATGTCTTTTTACACTATATAAAGGTGGAAATTTACATTGGAAACGTTTAGTTTAGCTGTTAATGAAGTTTCGTTTTTTTAGTGCTGAAAATTCATTGTCTGCTGGCGCTGTACACTTTTTCTAAGTGTTGCAATATCTCATGAAGGAAATACTGGACAATCAAATTAATGACTTTCCAGGCTTCAGGATGCCTTTCTACACTATATAAAGGTGGAAATTTACATTGGAAACGTTTGGTTTAGCTGTTATAAAAGTTTGTTTTTTTAGTGCTGTAAATGCATTTTCAGCTCGCGCTGTACACATTTGCTATGAGAGGCATTATCTCATAAGGGAAATATTGGACAATCAAATTAATGACTGCGCAGGCTTCAGGATGTCTTTCTACACTATATAAAGGTGGAAATTTACATTGGAAACGTTTAGTTTAGCTGTTAATGAAGTTTCGTTTTTTTTAGTGCTGAAAATTCATTGTCTGCTGGCGCTGTACACTTTTTCTAAGTGTTGCAATATCTCATGAAGGAAATACTGGACAATCAAATTAATGACTTTCCAGGCTTCAGGATGCCTTTCTACACTATATAAAGGTGGAAATTTACATTGGAAACGTTTGGTTTAGCTGTTATAAAAGTTTGGTTTTTTAGTGCTGTAAATGCATTTTCAGCTCGCGCTGTACACATTTGCTATGAGAGGCATTATCTCATAAGGGAAATATTGGACAATCAAATTAATGACTGCGCAGGCTTCAGGATGTCTTTTTACACTATATAAAGGTGGAAATTTACATTGGAAACGTTTAGTTTAGCTGTTAATGAAGTTTCGTTTTTTTTAGTGCTGAAAATTCATTGTCTGCTGGCGCTGTACACTTTTTCTAAGTGTTGCAATATCTCATGAAGGAAATACTGGACAATCAAATTAATGACTTTCCAGGCTTCAGGATGCCTTTCTACACTATATAAAGGTGGAAATTTACATTGGAAACGTTTGGTTTAGCTGTTATAAAAGTTTGGTTTTTTAGTGCTGTAAATGCATTTTCAGCTCGCGCTGTACACATTTGCTATGAGAGGCATTATCTCATAAGGGAAATATTGGACAATCAAATTAATGACTGCCCAGGCTTCAGGATGTTTTTTTACACTATATAAGGGTGGAAATTTACATTGGAAACGTTTAGTTTAGCTGTTAATGAAGTTTCGTTTTTTTAGTGCTGAAAATTCATTGTCTGCTGGCGCTGTACACTTTTTCTAAGTGTTGAAATATCTCATGAAGGAAATACTGGACAATCAAATTAATGACTTTCCAGGCTTCAGGATGCCTTTCTACACTATATAAAGGTGGAAATTTACATTGGAAACGTTTGGTTTAGCTGTTATAAAAGTTTGGTTTTTTAGTGCTGTAAATGCACTTTCAGCTCGCGCTGTACACATTTGCTATGAGAGGCATTATCTCATAAGGGAAATATTGGACAATCAAATTAATGACTGCCCAGGCTTCAGGATGTCTTTTTACACCATATAAGGGTGGAAATTTACATTGGAAACGTTTAGTTTAGCTGTTAATGAAGTTTCGTTTTTTTAGGACAATCAAATTAATGACTGCGCAGGCTTCAGGATGTCTTTCTACACTATATAAAGGTGGAAATTTACATTGGAAACGTTTAGTTTAGCTGTTAATGAAGTTTCGTTTTTTTAGTGCTGAAAATTCATTGTCTGCTGGCGCTGTACACTTTTTCTAAGTGTTGCAATATCTCATGAAGGAAATACTGGACAATCAAATTAATGACTTTCCAGGCTTCAGGATGCCTTTCTACACTATATAAAGGTGGAAATTTACATTGGAAACGTTTGGTTTAGCTGTTATAAAAGTTTGGTTTTTTAGTGCTGTAAATGCATTTTCAGCTCGCGCTGTACACATTTGCTATGAGAGGCATTATCTCATAAGGGAAATATTGGACAATCAAATTAATGACTGCGCAGGCTTCAGGATGTCTTTTTACACTATATAAAGGTGGAAATTTACATTGGAAACGTTTAGTTTAGCTGTTAATGAAGTTTCGTTTTTTTTAGTGCTGAAAATTCATTGTCTGCTGGCGCTGTACACTTTTTCTAAGTGTTGCAATATCTCATGAAGGAAATACTGGACAATCAAATTAATGACTTTCCAGGCTTCAGGATGCCTTTCTACACTATATAAAGGTGGAAATTTACATTGGAAACGTTTGGTTTAGCTGTTATAAAAGTTTGGTTTTTTATTGCTGTAAATGCATTTTCAGCTCGCGCTGTACACATTTGCTATGAGAGGCATTATCTCATAAGGGAAATATTGGACAATCAAATTAATGACTGCCCAGGCTTCAGGATGTCTTTTTACACTATATAAGGGTGGAAATTTACATTGGAAAGGTTTAGTTTAGCTGTTAATGAAGTTTCGTTTTTTTAGTGCTGAAAATTCATTGTCTGCTCGCACTGTCCACATTTGCTATGTGAGGCATTATCTCATAAGGGAAATACTGGACAATCAAATTAATGACTGCCCAGGCTTCAGGATGTCTTTTTACACTATATAAAGGTGGAAATGTACATTGGAAACGTTTGGTTTAGCTGTTATAAAAGTTTGGTTTTTTAGTGCTGTAAATGCATTTTCAGCTCGCGCTGTACACATTTGCTATGAGAGGCATTATCTCATAAGGGAAATATTGGACAATCAAATTAATGACTGCCCAGGCTTCAGGATGTCTTTTTACACTATATAAAGGTGGAAATTTACATTGGAAACGTTTGGTTTAGCTGTTATAAAAGTTTGGTTTTTTAGTGCTGTAAATGCATTTTCAGCTCGCGCTGTACACATTTGCTATGTGAGGCATTATCTCATAAGGGAAATACTGGACAATCAAATTAATGACTGCCCAGGCTTCAGGATGTCTTTTTACACTATATAAAGGTGGAAATTTACTTTGGAAACGTTTGGTTTAGCTGTTATAAAAGTTTGGTTTTTTAGTGCTGAAAATGCATTTTCAGCTCGCACTGTACACATTTGCTATGTGAGGCATTATCTCATAAGGGAAATACTGGACAATCAAATTAATGACTTCCCAGGCTTCAGGATGCCTTTTTACACTCTATAAATGTGGAAATTTACATTGGAAACGTTTGGTTTAGCTGTTAATGAAGTTTCGTTTTTTTAGTGCTGAAAATTCATTGTCTGCTGGCGCTGTACACTTTTTCTAAGTGTTGCAATATCTCATGAAGGAAATACTGGACAATCAAATTAATGACTTTCCAGGCTTCAGGATGCCTTTCTACACTATATAAAGGTGGAAATTTACATTGGAAACGTTTGGTTTAGCTGTTATAAAAGTTTGTTTTTTTAGAACTGTAAATGCATTTTCAGCTCGCACTGTACACATTTGCTATGTGAGGCATTATCTCATAAGGGAAATACTGGACAATAAAATTAATGACTTCCCAGGCTTCAGGATGCCTTTTTACACTCTATAAATGTGGAATTTTACATTGGAAACGTTTGGTTTAGCTGTTAATGAAGTTTCGTTTTTTTAGTGCTGAAAATTCATTGTCTGCTGGCGCTGTACACTTTTTCTAAGTGTTGCAATATCTCATGAAGGAAATACTGGACAATCAAATTAATGACTTTCCAGGCTTCAGGATGCCTTTCTACACTATATAAAGGTGGAAATTTACATTGGAAACGTTTGGTTTAGCTGTTATAAAACTTTGTTTTTTTAGTGCTGTAAATGCATTTTCAGCTCGCGCTGTACACATTTGCTATGAGAGGCATTATCTCATAAGGGAAATATTGGACAATCAAATTAATGACTGCGCAGGCTTCAGGATGTATTTTTACACTATATAAAGGTGGAAATTTACATTGGAAACGTTTAGTTTAGCTGTTAATGAAGTTTCGTTTTTTTTAGTGCTGAAAATTCATTGTCTGCTGGCGCTGTACACTTTTTCTAAGTGTTGCAATATCTCATGAAGGAAATACTGGACAATCAAATTAATGACTTTCCAGGCTTCAGGATGCCTTTCTACACTATATAAAGGTGGAAATTTACATTTGAAACGTTTGGTTTAGCTGTTATAAAAGTTTGGTTTTTTAGTGCTGTAAATGCATTTTCAGCTCGCGCTGTACACATTTGCTATGAGAGGCATTATCTCATAAGGGAAATATTGGACAATCAAATTAATGACTGCCCAGGCTTCAGGATGTCTTTTTACACTATATAAAGGTGGAAATATACATTGGAAACGTTTAGTTTAGCTGTTAATGAAGTTTCTTTTTTTTAGTGCTGAAAATTCATTGTCTGCTGGCGCTGTACACTTTTTTAAGTGTTGCAATATCTCATGAAGGAAATACTGGACAATCAAATTAATGACTTTCCAGGCTTCAGGATGCCTTTCTACACTATATAAAGGTGGAAATTTACATTGGAAACGTTTGGTTTAGCTGTTATAAAAGTTTGGTTTTTTATTGCTGTAAATGCATTTTCAGCTCGCGCTGTACACATTTGCTATGAGAGGCATTATCTCATAAGGGAAATATTGGACAATCAAATTAATGACTGCCCAGGCTTCAGGATGTCTTTTTACACTATATAAGGGTGGAAATTTACATTGGAAAGGTTTAGTTTAGCTGTTAATGAAGTTTCGTTTTTTTAGTGCTGAAAATTCATTGTCTGCTCGCACTGTCCACATTTGCTATGTGAGGCATTATCTCATAAGGGAAATACTGGACAATCAAATTAATGACTGCCCAGGCTTCAGGATGTCTTTTTACACTATATAAAGGTGGAAATTTACATTGGAAACGTTTGGTTTAGCTGTTATAAAAGTTTGGTTTTTTAGTGCTGTAAATGCATTTTCAGCTCGCGCTGTACACATTTGCTATGTGAGGCATTATCTCATAAGGGAAATACTGGACAATCAAATTAATGACTGCCCAGGCTTCAGGATGTCTTTTTACACTATATAAAGGTGGAAATGTACATTGGAAACGTTTGGTTTAGCTGTTATAAAAGTTTGGTTTTTTAGTGCTGAAAATGCATTTTCAGCTCGCACTGTACACATTTGCTATGTGAGGCATTATCTCATAAGGGAAATACTGGACAATCAAATTAATGACTTCCCAGGCTTCAGGATGCCTTTTAACACTCTATAAATGTGGAAATTTACATTGGAAACGTTTGGTTTAGCTGTTAATGAAGTTTCGTTTTTTTAGTGCTGAAAATTCATTGTCTGCTGGCGCTGTACACTTTTTCTAAGTGTTGCAATATCTCATGAAGGAAATACTGGACAATCAAATTAATGACTTTCCAGGCTTCAGGATGCCTTTCTACACTATATAAAGGTGGAAATTTACATTTGAAACGTTTGGTTTAGCTGTTATAAAAGTTTGGTTTTTTAGTGCTGTAAATGCATTTTCAGCTCGCGCTGTACACATTTGCTATGAGAGGCATTATCTCATAAGGGAAATATTGGACAATCAAATTAATGACTGCCCAGGCTTCAGGATGTCTTTTTACACTATATAAAGGTGGAAATATACATTGGAAACGTTTAGTTTAGCTGTTAATGAAGTTTCTTTTTTTTAGTGCTGAAAATTCATTGTCTGCTGGCGCTGAACACTTTTTCTAAGTGTTGCAATATCTCATGAAGGAAATACTGGACAATCAAATTAATGACTTTCCAGGCTTCAGGATGCCTTTCTACACTATATAAAGGTGGAAATTTACATTGGAAACGTTTGGTTTAGCTGTTATAAAAGTTTGGTTTTTTATTGCTGTAAATGCATTTTCAGCTCGCGCTGTACACATTTGCTATGAGAGGCATTATCTCATAAGGGAAATATTGGACAATCAAATTAATGACTGCCCAGGCTTCAGGATGTCTTTTTACACTATATAAGGGTGGAAATTTACATTGGAAAGGTTTAGTTTAGCTGTTAATGAAGTTTCGTTTTTTTAGTGCTGAAAATTCATTGTCTGCTCGCACTGTCCACATTTGCTATGTGAGGCATTATCTCACAAGGGAAATACTGGACAATCAAATTAATGACTGCCCAGGCTTCAGGATGTCTTTTTACACTATATAAAGGTGGAAATGTACATTGGAAACGTTTGGTTTAGCTGTTATAAAAGTTTGGTTTTTTAGTGCTGTAAATGCATTTTCAGCTCGCGCTGTACACATTTGCTATGAGAGGCATTATCTCATAAGGGAAATATTGGACAATCAAATTAATGACTGCCCAGGCTTCAGGATGTCTTTTTACACTATATAAAGGTGGAAATTTACATTGGAAACGTTTGGTTTAGCTGTTATAAAAGTTTGGTTTTTTAGTGCTGTAAATGCATTTTCAGCTCGCGCTGTACACATTTGCTATGTGAGGCATTATCTCATAAGGGAAATACTGGACAATCAAATTAATGACTGCCCAGGCTTCAGGATGTCTTTTTACACTATATAAAGGTGGAAATTTACTTTGGAAACGTTTGGTTTAGCTGTTATAAAAGTTTGGTTTTTTAGTGCTGTAAATGCATTTTCAGCTCGCGCTGTACACATTTGCTATGTGAGGCATTATCTCATAAGGGAAATACTGGACAATCAAATTAATGACTTCCCAGGCTTCAGGATGCCTTTTTACACTCTATAAATGTGGAAATTTAGATTGGAAACGTTTGGTTTAGCTGTTAATGAAGTTTCGTTTTTTTAGTGCTGAAAATTCATTGTCTGCTGGCGCTGTACACTTTTTCTAAGTGTTGCAATATCTCATGAAGGAAATACTGGACAATCAAATTAATGACTTTCCAGGCTTCAGGATGCCTTTCTACACTATATAAAGGTGGAAATTTACATTGGAAACGTTTGGTTTAGCTGTTATAAAAGTTTGGTTTTTTAGAACTGTAAATGCATTTTCAGCTCGCACTGTACACATTTGCTATGTGAGGCATTATCTCATAAGGGAAATACTGGACAATAAAATTAATGACTTCCCAGGCTTCAGGATGCCTTTTTACACTCTATAAATGTGGAATTTTACATTGGAAACGTTTGGTTTAGCTGTTAAGTAAGTTTCGTTTTTTTAGTGCTGAAAATTCATTGTCTGCTGGCGCTGTACACTTTTTCTAAGTGTTGCAATATCTCATGAAGGAAATACTGGACAATCAAATTAATGACTTTCCAGGCTTCAGGATGCCTTTCTACACTATATAAAGGTGGAAATTTACATTGGAAACGTTTGGTTTAGCTGTTATAAAAGTTTGGTTTTTTAGTGCTGTAAATGCATTTTCAGCTCGCGCTGTACACATTTGCTATGAGAGGCATTATCTCATAAGGGAAATATTGGACAATCAAATTAATGACTGCGCAGGCTTCAGGATGTATTTTTACACTATATAAAGGTGGAAATTTACATTGGAAACGTTTAGTTTAGCTGTTAATGAAGTTTCGTTTTTTTTAGTGCTGAAAATTCATTGTCTGCTGGCGCTGTACACTTTTTCTAAGTGTTGCAATATCTCATGAAGGAAATACTGGACAATCAAATTAATGACTTTCCAGGCTTCAGGATGCCTTTCTACACTATATAAAGGTGGAAATTTACATTGGAAACGTTTGGTTTAGCTGTTATAAAAGTTTGGTTTTTTATTGCTGTAAATGCATTTTCAGCTCGCGCTGTACACATTTGCTATGAGAGGCATTATCTCATAAGGGAAATATTGGACAATCAAATTAATGACTGCCCAGGCTTCAGGATGTCTTTTTACACTATATAAAGGTGGAAATTTACATTGGAAACGTTTGGTTTAGCTGTTATAAAAGTTTGGTTTTTTTAGTGCTGAAAATGCATTTTCAGCTCGCACTGTCCACATTTGCTATGTGAGGCATTATCTCAAAAGGGAAATACTGGACAATCAAATTAATGACTGCCCAGGCTTCAGGATGTCTTTTTACACTATATAAAGGTGGAAATGTACATTGGAAACGTTTGGTTTAGCTGTTAATGAAGTTTCGTTTTTTTAGTGCTGAAAATTCATTGTCTGCTGGCGCTGAACACTTTTTCTAAGTGTTGCAATATCTCATGAAGGAAATACTGGACAATCAAATTAATGACTTTCCAGGCTTCAGTATGCCTTTCTACACTATATAAAGGTGGAAATTTACATTGGAAACGTTTGGTTTAGCTGTTATAAAAGTTTGGTTTTTTAGTGCTGTAAATGCATTTTCAGCTCGCGCTGTACACATTTGCTATGAGAGGCATTATCTCATAAGGGAAATATTGGACAATCAAATTAATGACTGCCCAGGCTTCAGGATGTCTTTTTACACTATATAAAGGTGGAAATTTACATTGGAAACGTTTGGTTTAGCTGTTATAAAAGTTTGGTTTTTTAGTGCTGTAAAATGCATTTTCAGCTCGCGCTGTACACATTTGCTATGTGAGGCATTATCTCATAAGGGAAATACTGGACAATCTAATTAATGACTGCCCAGGCTTCAGGATGTCTTTTTACACTATATAAAGGTGGAAATTTACATTGGAAACGTTTGGTTTAGCTGTTATAAAAGTTTGGTTTTTTAGTGCTGAAAATGCATTTTCAGCTCGCACTGTACACATTTGCTATGTGAGGCATTATCTCATAAGGGAAATACTGGACAATCAAATTAATGACTTCCCAGGCTTCAGGATGCCTTTTTACACTCTATAAATGTGGAAATTTACATTGGAAACGTTTGGTTTAGCTGTTAATGAAGTTTCGTTTTTTTAGTGCTGAAAATTCATTGTCTGCTGGCGCTGTACACTTTTTCTAAGTGTTGCAATATCTCATGAAGGAAATACTGGACAATCAAATTAATGACTTTCCAGGCTTCAGGATGCCTTTCTACACTATATAAAGGTGGAAATTTACATTGGAAACGTTTGGTTTAGCTGTTATAAAAGTTTGGTTTTTTAGTGCTGTAAATGCATTTTCAGCTCGCGCTGTACACATTTGCTATGAGAGGCATTATCTCATAAGGGAAATATTGGACAATCAAATTAATGACTGCCCAGGCTTCAGGATGTCTTTTTACACTATATAAAGGTGGAAATTTACATTGGAAACGTTTGGTTTAGCTGTTATAAAAGTTTGGTTTTTTAGTGCTGTAAATGCATTTTCAGCTCGCGCTGTACACATTTGCTATGAGAGGCATTATCTCATAAGGGAAATATTGGACAATCAAATTAATGGCTGCCCAGGCTTCAGGATGTCTTTTTACACTATATAAAGGTGGAAATTTACATTGGAAACGTTTAGTTTAGCTGTTAATGAAGTTTCGTTTTTTTAGTGCTGAAAATTCATTGTCTGCTGGCGCTGTACACTTTTTCTAAGTGTTGCAATATCTCATGAAGGAAATACTGGACAATCAAATTAATGACTTTCCAGGCTTCAGGATGCCTTTCTACACTATATAAAGGTGGAAATTTACATTGGAAACGTTTGGTTTAGCTGTTATAAAAGTTTGGTTTTTTAGTGCTGTAAATGCATTTTCAGCTCGCGCTGTACACATTTGCTATGAGAGGCATTATCTCATAAGGGAAATATTGGACAATCAAATTAATGACTGCCCAGGCTTCAGGATGTCTTTTTACACTATATAAGGGTGGAAATTTACATTGGAAACGTTTAGTTTAGCTGTTAATGAAGTTTCGTTTTTTTAGTGCTGAAAATTCATTGTCTGCTGGCGCTGTACACTTTTTCTAAGTGTTGCAATATCTCATGAAGGAAATACTGGACAATCAAATTAATGACTTTCCAGGCTTCAGGATGCCTTTTTACACTATATAAAGGTGGAAATGTACATTGGAAACGTTTGGTTTAGCTGTTATAAAAGTTTGGTTTTTTAGTGCTGTAAATGCATTTTCAGCTCGCGCTGTACACATTTGCTATGAGAGGCATTATCTCATAAGGGAAATATTGGACAATCAAATTAATGACTGCCCAGGCTTCAGGATGTCTTTTTACACTATATAAAGGTGGAAATTTACATTGGAAACGTTTAGTTTAGCTGTTATAAAAGTTTGGTTTTTTAGTGCTGTAAATGCATTTTCAGCTCGCGCTGTACACATTTGCTATGTGAGGCATTATCTCATAAGGGAAATACTGGACAATCAAATTAATGACTGCCCAGGCTTCAGGATGTCTTTTTACACTATATAAAGGTGGAAATTTACTTTGGAAACGTTTGGTTTAGCTGTTATAAAAGTTTGGTTTTTTAGTGCTGAAAATGCATTTTCAGCTCGCACTGTACACATTTGCTATGTGAGGCATTATCTCATAAGGGAAATACTGGACAATCAAATTAATGACTTCCCAGGCTTCAGAATGCCTTTTTACACTCTATAAATGTGGAAATTTACATTGGAAACGTTTGGTTTAGCTGTTAATGAAGTTTCGTTTTTTTAGTGCTGAAAATTCATTGTCTGCTGGCGCTGTACACTTTTTCTAAGTGTTGCAATATCTCATGAAGGAAATACTGGACAATCAAATTAATGACTTTCCAGGCTTCAGGATGCCTTTCTACACTATATAAAGGTGGAAATTTACATTGGAAACGTTTGGTTTAGCTGTTATAAAAGTTTGGTTTTTTAGTGCTGTAAATGCATTTTCAGCTCGCGCTGTACACATTTGCTATGAGAGGCATTATCTCATAAGGGAAATATTGGACAATCAAATTAATGACTGCCCAGGCTTCAGGATGTCTTTTTACACTATATAAAGGTGGAAATTTACATTGGAAACGTTTGGTTTAGCTGTTATAAAAGTTTGGTTTTTTAGTGCTGTAAATGCATTTTCAGCTCGCGCTGTACACATTTGCTATGAGAGGCATTATCTCATAAGGGAAATATTGGACAATCAAATTAATGACTGCCCAGGCTTCAGGATGTCTTTTTACACTATATAAGGGTGGAAATTTACATTGGAAACGTTTAGTTTAGCTGTTAATGAAGTTTCGTTTTTTTAGTGCTGAAAATTCATTGTCTGCTGGCGCTGTACACTTTTTCTAAGTGTTGCAATATCTCATGAAGGAAATACTGGACAATCAAATTAATGACTTTCCAGGCTTCAGGATGCCTTTTTACACTATATAAAGGTGGAAATGTACATTGGAAACGTTTGGTTTAGCTGTTATAAAAGTTTGGTTTTTTAGTGCTGTAAATGCATTTTCAGCTCGCGCTGTACACATTTGCTATGAGAGGCATTATCTCATAAGGGAAATATTGGACAATCAAATTAATGACTGCCCAGGCTTCAGGATGTCTTTTTACACTATATAAAGGTGGAAATTTACATTGGAAACGTTTAGTTTAGCTGTTATAAAAGTTTGGTTTTTTAGTGCTGTAAATGCATTTTCAGCTCGCGCTGTACACATTTGCTATGTGAGGCATTATCTCATAAGGGAAATACTGGACAATCAAATTAATGACTGCCCAGGCTTCAGGATGTCTTTTTACACTATATAAAGGTGGAAATTTACTTTGGAAACGTTTGGTTTAGCTGTTATAAAAGTTTGGTTTTTTAGTGCTGAAAATGCATTTTCAGCTCGCACTGTACACATTTGCTATGTGAGGCATTATCTCATAAGGGAAATACTGGACAATCAAATTAATGACTTCCCAGGCTTCAGGATGCCTTTTTACACTCTATAAATGTGGAAATTTACATTGGAAACGTTTGGTTTAGCTGTTAATGAAGTTTCGTTTTTTTAGTGCTGAAAATTCATTGTCTGCTGGCGCTGTACACTTTTTCTAAGTGTTGCAATATCTCATGAAGGAAATACTGGACAATCAAATTAATGACTTTCCAGGCTTCAGGATGCCTTTCTACACTATATAAAGGTGGAAATTTACATTGGAAACGTTTGGTTTAGCTGTTATAAAAGTTTGGTTTTTTAGTGCTGTAAATGCATTTTCAGCTCGCGCTGTACACATTTGCTATGAGAGGCATTATCTCATAAGGGAAATATTGGACAATCAAATTAATGGCTGCCCAGGCTTCAGGATGTCTTTTTACACTATATAAAGGTGGAAATTTACATTGGAAACGTTTAGTTTAGCTGTTAATGAAGTTTCGTTTTTTTAGTGCTGAAAATTCATTGTCTGCTGGCGCTGTACACTTTTTCTAAGTGTTGCAATATCTCATGAAGGAAATACTGGACAATCAAATTAATGACTTTCCAGGCTTCAGGATGCCTTTCTACACTATATAAAGGTGGAAATTTACATTGGAAACGTTTGGTTTAGCTGTTATAAAAGTTTGGTTTTTTAGTGCTGTAAATGCATTTTCAGCTCGCGCTGTACACATTTGCTATGAGAGGCATTATCTCATAAGGGAAATATTGGACAATCAAATTAATGACTGCCCAGGCTTCAGGATGTCTTTTTACACTATATAAGGGTGGAAATTTACATTGGAAACGTTTAGTTTAGCTGTTAATGAAGTTTCGTTTTTTTAGTGCTGAAAATTCATTGTCTGCTGGCGCTGTACACTTTTTCTAAGTGTTGCAATATCTCATGAAGGAAATACTGGACAATCAAATTAATGACTTTCCAGGCTTCAGGATGCCTTTCTACACTATATAAAGGTGGAAATTTACATTGGAAACGTTTGGTTTAGCTGTTATAAAAGTTTGGTTTTTTAGTGCTGTAAATGCATTTTCAGCTCGCGCTGTACACATTTGCTATGAGAGGCATTATCTCATAAGGGAAATATTGGACAATCAAATTAATGACTGCCCAGGCTTCAGGATGTCTTTTTACACTATATAAAGGTGGAAATTTACATTGGAAACGTTTGGTTTAGCTGTTATAAAAGTTTGGTTTTTTAGTGCTGTAAATGCATTTTCAGCTCGCGCTGTACACATTTGCTATGAGAGGCATTATCTCATAAGGGAAATATTGGACAATCAAATTAATGGCTGCCCAGGCTTCAGGATGTCTTTTTACACTATATAAAGGTGGAAATTTACATTGGAAACGTTTAGTTTAGCTGTTAATGAAGTTTCGTTTTTTTAGTGCTGAAAATTCATTGTCTGCTGGCGCTGTACACTTTTTCTAAGTGTTGCAATATCTCATGAAGGAAATACTGGACAATCAAATTAATGACTTTCCAGGCTTCAGGATGCCTTTCTACACTATATAAAGGTGGAAATTTACATTGGAAACGTTTGGTTTAGCTGTTATAAAAGTTTGGTTTTTTAGTGCTGTAAATGCATTTTCAGCTCGCGCTGTACACATTTGCTATGAGAGGCATTATCTCATAAGGGAAATATTGGACAATCAAATTAATGACTGCCCAGGCTTCAGGATGTCTTTTTACACTATATAAGGGTGGAAATTTACATTGGAAACGTTTAGTTTAGCTGTTAATGAAGTTTCGTTTTTTTAGTGCTGAAAATTCATTGTCTGCTGGCGCTGTACACTTTTTCTAAGTGTTGCAATATCTCATGAAGGAAATACTGGACAATCAAATTAATGACTTTCCAGGCTTCAGGATGCCTTTTTACACTATATAAAGGTGGAAATGTACATTGGAAACGTTTGGTTTAGCTGTTATAAAAGTTTGGTTTTTTAGTGCTGTAAATGCATTTTCAGCTCGCGCTGTACACATTTGCTATGAGAGGCATTATCTCATAAGGGAAATATTGGACAATCAAATTAATGACTGCCCAGGCTTCAGGATGTCTTTTTACACTATATAAAGGTGGAAATTTACATTGGAAACGTTTAGTTTAGCTGTTATAAAAGTTTGGTTTTTTAGTGCTGTAAATGCATTTTCAGCTCGCGCTGTACACATTTGCTATGTGAGGCATTATCTCATAAGGGAAATACTGGACAATCAAATTAATGACTGCCCAGGCTTCAGGATGTCTTTTTACACTATATAAAGGTGGAAATTTACTTTGGAAACGTTTGGTTTAGCTGTTATAAAAGTTTGGTTTTTTAGTGCTGAAAATGCATTTTCAGCTCGCACTGTACACATTTGCTATGTGAGGCATTATCTCATAAGGGAAATACTGGACAATCAAATTAATGACTTCCCAGGCTTCAGGATGCCTTTTTACACTCTATAAATGTGGAAATTTACATTGGAAACGTTTGGTTTAGCTGTTAATGAAGTTTCGTTTTTTTAGTGCTGAAAATTCATTGTCTGCTGGCGCTGTACACTTTTTCTAAGTGTTGCAATATCTCATGAAGGAAATACTGGACAATCAAATTAATGACTTTCCAGGCTTCAGGATGCCTTTCTACACTATATAAAGGTGGAAATTTACATTGGAAACGTTTGGTTTAGCTGTTATAAAAGTTTGGTTTTTTAGTGCTGTAAATGCATTTTCAGCTCGCGCTGTACACATTTGCTATGAGAGGCATTATCTCATAAGGGAAATATTGGACAATCAAATTAATGACTGCCCAGGCTTCAGGATGTCTTTTTACACTATATAAAGGTGGAAATTTACATTGGAAACGTTTGGTTTAGCTGTTATAAAAGTTTGGTTTTTTAGTGCTGTAAATGCATTTTCAGCTCGCGCTGTACACATTTGCTATGAGAGGCATTATCTCATAAGGGAAATATTGGACAATCAAATTAATGGCTGCCCAGGCTTCAGGATGTCTTTTTACACTATATAAAGGTGGAAATTTACATTGGAAACGTTTAGTTTAGCTGTTAATGAAGTTTCGTTTTTTTAGTGCTGAAAATTCATTGTCTGCTGGCGCTGTACACTTTTTCTAAGTGTTGCAATATCTCATGAAGGAAATACTGGACAATCAAATTAATGACTTTCCAGGCTTCAGGATGCCTTTCTACACTATATAAAGGTGGAAATTTACATTGGAAACGTTTGGTTTAGCTGTTATAAAAGTTTGGTTTTTTAGTGCTGTAAATGCATTTTCAGCTCGCGCTGTACACATTTGCTATGAGAGGCATTATCTCATAAGGGAAATATTGGACAATCAAATTAATGACTGCCCAGGCTTCAGGATGTCTTTTTACACTATATAAGGGTGGAAATTTACATTGGAAACGTTTAGTTTAGCTGTTAATGAAGTTTCGTTTTTTTAGTGCTGAAAATTCATTGTCTGCTGGCGCTGTACACTTTTTCTAAGTGTTGCAATATCTCATGAAGGAAATACTGGACAATCAAATTAATGACTTTCCAGGCTTCAGGATGCCTTTTTACACTATATAAAGGTGGAAATGTACATTGGAAACGTTTGGTTTAGCTGTTATAAAAGTTTGGTTTTTTAGTGCTGTAAATGCATTTTCAGCTCGCGCTGTACACATTTGCTATGAGAGGCATTATCTCATAAGGGAAATATTGGACAATCAAATTAATGACTGCCCAGGCTTCAGGATGTCTTTTTACACTATATAAAGGTGGAAATTTACATTGGAAACGTTTAGTTTAGCTGTTATAAAAGTTTGGTTTTTTAGTGCTGTAAATGCATTTTCAGCTCGCGCTGTACACATTTGCTATGTGAGGCAATATCTCATGAAGGAAATACTGGACAATCAAATTAATGACTTTCCAGGCTTCAGTATGCCTTTCTACACTATATAAAGGTGGAAATTTACATCGGAAACGTTTGGTTTAGCTGTTATAAAAGTTTGGTTTTTTAGTGCTGTAAATGCATTTTCAGCTCGCGCTGTACACATTTGCTATGAGAGGCATTATCTCATAAGGGAAATATTGGACAATCAAATTAATGACTGCCCAGGCTTCAGGATGTCTTTTTACACTATATAAAGGTGGAAATTTACATTGGAAACGTTTGGTTTAGCTGTTATAAAAGTTTGGTTTTTTAGTGCTGTAAAATGCATTTTCAGCTCGCGCTGTACACATTTGCTATGTGAGGCATTATCTCATAAGGGAAATACTGGACAATCTAATTAATGACTGCCCAGGCTTCAGGATGTCTTTTTACACTATATAAAGGTGGAAATTTACATTGGAAACGTTTGGTTTAGCTGTTATAAAAGTTTGGTTTTTTAGTGCTGAAAATGCATTTTCAGCTCGCACTGTACACATTTGCTATGTGAGGCATTATCTCATAAGGGAAATACTGGACAATCAAATTAATGACTTCCCAGGCTTCAGGATGCCTTTTTACACTCTATAAATGTGGAAATTTACATTGGAAACGTTTGGTTTAGCTGTTAATGAAGTTTCGTTTTTTTAGTGCTGAAAATTCATTGTCTGCTGGCGCTGTACACTTTTTCTAAGTGTTGCAATATCTCATGAAGGAAATACTGGACAATCAAATTAATGACTTTCCAGGCTTCAGGATGCCTTTCTACACTATATAAAGGTGGAAATTTACATTGGAAACGTTTGGTTTAGCTGTTATAAAAGTTTGGTTTTTTAGTGCTGTAAATGCATTTTCAGCTCGCGCTGTACACATTTGCTATGAGAGGCATTATCTCATAAGGGAAATATTGGACAATCAAATTAATGACTGCCCAGGCTTCAGGATGTCTTTTTACACTATATAAGGGTGGAAATTTACATTGGAAACGTTTAGTTTAGCTATTAATGAAGTTTCGTTTTTTTAGTGCTGAAAATTCATTGTCTGCTGGCGCTGTACACTTTTTCTAAGTGTTGCAATATCTCATGAAGGAAATACTGGACAATCAAATTAATGACTTTCCAGGCTTCAGTATGCCTTTCTACACTATATAAAGGTGGAAATTTACATCGGAAACGTTTGGTTTAGCTGTTATAAAAGTTTGGTTTTTTAGTGCTGTAAATGCATTTTCAGCTCGCGCTGTACACATTTGCTATGAGAGGCATTATCTCATAAGGGAAATATTGGACAATCAAATTAATGACTGCCCAGGCTTCAGGATGTCTTTTTACACTATATAAAGGTGGAAATTTACATTGGAAACGTTTGGTTTAGCTGTTATAAAAGTTTGGTTTTTTAGTGCTGTAAAATGCATTTTCAGCTCGCGCTGTACACATTTGCTATGTGAGGCATTATCTCATAAGGGAAATACTGGACAATCTAATTAATGACTGCCCAGGCTTCAGGATGTCTTTTTACACTATATAAAGGTGGAAATTTACATTGGAAACGTTTGGTTTAGCTGTTATAAAAGTTTGGTTTTTTAGTGCTGAAAATGCATTTTCAGCTCGCACTGTACACATTTGCTATGTGAGGCATTATCTCATAAGGGAAATACTGGACAATCAAATTAATGACTTCCCAGGCTTCAGGATGCCTTTTTACACTCTATAAATGTGGAAATTTACATTGGAAACGTTTGGTTTAGCTGTTAATGAAGTTTCGTTTTTTTAGTGCTGAAAATTCATTGTCTGCTGGCGCTGTACACTTTTTCTAAGTGTTGCAATATCTCATGAAGGAAATACTGGACAATCAAATTAATGACTTTCCAGGCTTCAGGATGCCTTTCTACACTATATAAAGGTGGAAATTTACATTGGAAACGTTTGGTTTAGCTGTTATAAAAGTTTGGTTTTTTAGTGCTGTAAATGCATTTTCAGCTCGCGCTGTACACATTTGCTATGAGAGGCATTATCTCATAAGGGAAATATTGGACAATCAAATTAATGACTGCCCAGGCTTCAGGATGTCTTTTTACACTATATAAAGGTGGAAATTTACATTGGAAACGTTTGGTTTAGCTGTTATAAAAGTTTGGTTTTTTAGTGCTGTAAAATGCATTTTCAGCTCGCGCTGTACACATTTGCTATGTGAGGCATTATCTCATAAGGGAAATACTGGACAATCTAATTAATGACTGCCCAGGCTTCAGGATGTCTTTTTACACTATATAAAGGTGGAAATTTACATTGGAAACGTTTGGTTTAGCTGTTATAAAAGTTTGGTTTTTTAGTGCTGAAAATGCATTTTCAGCTCGCACTGTACACATTTGCTATGTGAGGCATTATCTCATAAGGGAAATACTGGACAATCAAATTAATGACTTCCCAGGCTTCAGGATGCCTTTTTACACTCTATAAATGTGGAAATTTACATTGGAAACGTTTGGTTTAGCTGTTAATGAAGTTTCGTTTTTTTAGTGCTGAAAATTCATTGTCTGCTGGCGCTGTACACTTTTTCTAAGTGTTGCAATATCTCATGAAGGAAATACTGGACAATCAAATTAATGACTTTCCAGGCTCCAGGATGCCTTTCTACACTATATAAAGGTGGAAATTTACATTGGAAACGTTTGGTTTAGCTGTTATAAAAGTTTGTTTTTTTAGTGCTGTAAATGCATTTTCAGCTCGCGCTGTACACATTTGCTATGAGAGGCATTATCTCATAAGGGAAATATTGGACAATCAAATTAATGACTGCCCAGGCTTCAGGATGCCTTTTTACACTCTATAAATGTGGAATTTTACATTGGAAACGTTTGGTTTAGCTGTTAATGAAGTTTCGTTTTTTTAGTGCTGAAAATTCATTGTCTGCTGGCGCTGTACACTTTTTCTAAGTGTTGCAATATCTCATGAAGGAAATACTGGACAATCAAATTAATGACTTTCCAGGCTTCAGGATGCCTTTCTACACTATATAAAGGTGGAAATTTACATTGGAAACGTTTGGTTTAGCTGTTATAAAAGTTTGGTTTTTTAGTGCTGTAAATGCATTTTCAGCTCGCGCTGTACACATTTGCTATGAGAGGCATTATCTCATAAGGGAAATATTGGACAATCAAATTAATGACTGCGCAGGCTTCAGGATGTATTTTTACACTATATAAAGGTGGAAATTTACATTGGAAACGTTTAGTTTAGCTGTTAATGAAGTTTCGTTTTTTTTAGTGCTGAAAATTCATTGTCTGCTGGCGCTGTACACTTTTTCTAAGTGTTGCAATATCTCATGAAGGAAATACTGGAAATCAAATTAATGACTTTCCAGGCTTCAGGATGCCTTTCTACACTATATAAAGGTGGAAATTTACATTGGAAACGTTTGGTTTAGCTGTTATAAAAGTTTGGTTTTTTATTGCTGTAAATGCATTTTCAGCTCGCGCTGTACACATTTGCTATGAGAGGCATTATCTCATAAGGGAAATATTGGACAATCAAATTAATGACTGCCCAGGCTTCAGGATGTCTTTTTACACTATATAAAGGTGGAAATTTACATTGGAAACGTTTGGTTTAGCTGTTATAAAAGTTTGGTTTTTTTAGTGCTGAAAATGCATTTTCAGCTCGCACTGTCCACATTTGCTATGTGAGGCATTATCTCAAAAGGGAAATACTGGACAATCAAATTAATGACTGCCCAGGCTTCAGGATGTCTTTTTACACTATATAAAGGTGGAAATGTACATTGGAAACGTTTGGTTTAGCTGTTATAAAAGTTTGGTTTTTTAGTGCTGAAAATGCATTTTCAGCTCGCACTGTACACATTTGCTATGTGAGGCATTATCTCATAAGGGAAATACTGGACAATCAAATTAATGACTTCCCAGGCTTCAGGATGCCTTTTTACACTCTATAAATGTGGAAATTTACATTGGAAACGTTTGGTTTAGCTGTTAATGAAGTTTCGTTTTTTTAGTGCTGAAAATCATTGTCTGCTGGCGCTGTACACTTTTTCTAAGTGTTGCAATATCTCATGAAGGAAATACTGGACAATCAAATTAATGACTTTCCAGGCTTCAGGATGCCTTTCTACACTATATAAAGGTGGAAATTTACATTTGAAACGTTTGGTTTAGCTGTTATAAAAGTTTGGTTTTTTAGTGCTGTAAATGCATTTTCAGCTCGCGCTGTACACATTTGCTATGAGAGGCATTATCTCATAAGGGAAATATTGGACAATCAAATTAATGACTGCCCAGGCTTCAGGATGTCTTTTTACACTATATAAAGGTGGAAATATACATTGGAAACGTTTAGTTTAGCTGTTAATGAAGTTTCGTTTTTTTAGTGCTGAAAATTCATTGTCTGCTGGCGCTGAACACTTTTTCTAAGTGTTGCAATATCTCATGAAGGAAATACTGGACAATCAAATTAATGACTTTCCAGGCTTCAGTATGCCTTTCTACACTATATAAAGGTGGAAATTTACATCGGAAACGTTTGGTTTAGCTGTTATAAAAGTTTGGTTTTTTAGTGCTGTAAATGCATTTTCAGCTCGCGCTGTACACATTTGCTATGAGAGGCATTATCTCATAAGGGAAATATTGGACAATCAAATTAATGACTGCCCAGGCTTCAGGATGTCTTTTTACACTATATAAAGGTGGAAATTTACATTGGAAACGTTTGGTTTAGCTGTTATAAAAGTTTGGTTTTTTAGTGCTGTAAAATGCATTTTCAGCTCGCGCTGTACACATTTGCTATGTGAGGCATTATCTCATAAGGGAAATACTGGACAATCTAATTAATGACTGCCCAGGCTTCAGGATGTCTTTTTACACTATATAAAGGTGGAAATTTACATTGGAAACGTTTGGTTTAGCTGTTATAAAAGTTTGGTTTTTTAGTGCTGAAAATGCATTTTCAGCTCGCACTGTACACATTTGCTATGTGAGGCATTATCTCATAAGGGAAATACTGGACAATCAAATTAATGACTTCCCAGGCTTCAGGATGCCTTTTTACACTCTATAAATGTGGAAATTTACATTGGAAACGTTTGGTTTAGCTGTTAATGAAGTTTCGTTTTTTTAGTGCTGAAAATTCATTGTCTGCTGGCGCTGTACACTTTTTCTAAGTGTTGCAATATCTCATGAAGGAAATACTGGACAATCAAATTAATGACTTTCCAGGCTTCAGTATGCCTTTCTACACTATATAAAGGTGGAAATTTACATCGGAAACGTTTGGTTTAGCTGTTATAAAAGTTTGGTTTTTTAGTGCTGTAAATGCATTTTCAGCTCGCGCTGTACACATTTGCTATGAGAGGCATTATCTCATAAGGGAAATATTGGACAATCAAATTAATGACTGCCCAGGCTTCAGGATGTCTTTTTACACTATATAAAGGTGGAAATTTACATTGGAAACGTTTGGTTTAGCTGTTATAAAAGTTTGGTTTTTTTAGTGCTGAAAATGCATTTTCAGCTCGCACTGTCCACATTTGCTATGTGAGGCATTATCTCAAAAGGGAAATACTGGACAATCAAATTAATGACTGCCCAGGCTTCAGGATGTCTTTTTACACTATATAAAGGTGGAAATGTACATTGGAAACGTTTGGTTTAGCTGTTATAAAAGTTTGGTTTTTTAGTGCTGAAAATGCATTTTCAGCTCGCACTGTACACATTTGCTATGTGAGGCATTATCTCATAAGGGAAATACTGGACAATCAAATTAATGACTTCCCAGGCTTCAGGATGCCTTTTTACACTCTATAAATGTGGAAATTTACATTGGAAACGTTTGGTTTAGCTGTTAATGAAGTTTCGTTTTTTTAGTGCTGAAAATCATTGTCTGCTGGCGCTGTACACTTTTTCTAAGTGTTGCAATATCTCATGAAGGAAATACTGGACAATCAAATTAATGACTTTCCAGGCTTCAGGATGCCTTTCTACACTATATAAAGGTGGAAATTTACATTTGAAACGTTTGGTTTAGCTGTTATAAAAGTTTGGTTTTTTAGTGCTGTAAATGCATTTTCAGCTCGCGCTGTACACATTTGCTATGAGAGGCATTATCTCATAAGGGAAATATTGGACAATCAAATTAATGACTGCCCAGGCTTCAGGATGTCTTTTTACACTATATAAAGGTGGAAATATACATTGGAAACGTTTAGTTTAGCTGTTAATGAAGTTTCGTTTTTTTAGTGCTGAAAATTCATTGTCTGCTGGCGCTGAACACTTTTTCTAAGTGTTGCAATATCTCATGAAGGAAATACTGGACAATCAAATTAATGACTTTCCAGGCTTCAGTATGCCTTTCTACACTATATAAAGGTGGAAATTTACATCGGAAACGTTTGGTTTAGCTGTTATAAAAGTTTGGTTTTTTAGTGCTGTAAATGCATTTTCAGCTCGCGCTGTACACATTTGCTATGAGAGGCATTATCTCATAAGGGAAATATTGGACAATCAAATTAATGACTGCCCAGGCTTCAGGATGTCTTTTTACACTATATAAAGGTGGAAATTTACATTGGAAACGTTTGGTTTAGCTGTTATAAAAGTTTGGTTTTTTAGTGCTGTAAAATGCATTTTCAGCTCGCGCTGTACACATTTGCTATGTGAGGCATTATCTCATAAGGGAAATACTGGACAATCTAATTAATGACTGCCCAGGCTTCAGGATGTCTTTTTACACTATATAAAGGTGGAAATTTACATTGGAAACGTTTGGTTTAGCTGTTATAAAAGTTTGGTTTTTTAGTGCTGAAAATGCATTTTCAGCTCGCACTGTACACATTTGCTATGTGAGGCATTATCTCATAAGGGAAATACTGGACAATCAAATTAATGACTTCCCAGGCTTCAGGATGCCTTTTTACACTCTATAAATGTGGAAATTTACATTGGAAACGTTTGGTTTAGCTGTTAATGAAGTTTCGTTTTTTTAGTGCTGAAAATTCATTGTCTGCTGGCGCTGTACACTTTTTCTAAGTGTTGCAATATCTCATGAAGGAAATACTGGACAATCAAATTAATGACTTTCCAGGCTTCAGGATGCCTTTCTACACTATATAAAGGTGGAAATTTACATTGGAAACGTTTGGTTTAGCTGTTATAAAAGTTTGTTTTTTTAGTGCTGTAAATGCATTTTCAGCTCGCGCTGTACACATTTGCTATGAGAGGCATTATCTCATAAGGGAAATATTGGACAATCAAATTAATGACTGCCCAGGCTTCAGGATGTCTTTTTACACTATATAAAGGTGGAAATTTACATTGGAAACGTTTGGTTTAGCTGTTATAAAAGTTTGGTTTTTTAGTGCTGTAAAATGCATTTTCAGCTCGCGCTGTACACATTTGCTATGTGAGGCATTATCTCATAAGGGAAATACTGGACAATCTAATTAATGACTGCCCAGGCTTCAGGATGTCTTTTTACACTATATAAAGGTGGAAATTTACATTGGAAACGTTTGGTTTAGCTGTTATAAAAGTTTGGTTTTTTAGTGCTGAAAATGCATTTTCAGCTCGCACTGTACACATTTGCTATGTGAGGCATTATCTCATAAGGGAAATACTGGACAATCAAATTAATGACTTCCCAGGCTTCAGGATGCCTTTTTACACTCTATAAATGTGGAAATTTACATTGGAAACGTTTGGTTTAGCTGTTAATGAAGTTTCGTTTTTTTAGTGCTGAAAATTCATTGTCTGCTGGCGCTGTACACTTTTTCTAAGTGTTGCAATATCTCATGAAGGAAATACTGGACAATCAAATTAATGACTTTCCAGGCTTCAGGATGCCTTTCTACACTATATAAAGGTGGAAATTTACATTGGAAACGTTTGGTTTAGCTGTTATAAAAGTTTGGTTTTTTAGTGCTGTAAATGCATTTTCAGCTCGCGCTGTACACATTTGCTATGAGAGGCATTATCTCATAAGGGAAATATTGGACAATCAAATTAATGACTGCCCAGGCTTCAGGATGTCTTTTTACACTATATAAAGGTGGAAATTTACATTGGAAACGTTTGGTTTAGCTGTTATAAAAGTTTGGTTTTTTAGTGCTGTAAATGCATTTTCAGCTCGCGCTGTACACATTTGCTATGAGAGGCATTATCTCATAAGGGAAATATTGGACAATCAAATTAATGGCTGCCCAGGCTTCAGGATGTCTTTTTACACTATATAAAGGTGGAAATTTACATTGGAAACGTTTAGTTTAGCTGTTAATGAAGTTTCGTTTTTTTAGTGCTGAAAATTCATTGTCTGCTGGCGCTGTACACTTTTTCTAAGTGTTGCAATATCTCATGAAGGAAATACTGGACAATCAAATTAATGACTTTCCAGGCTTCAGGATGCCTTTCTACACTATATAAAGGTGGAAATTTACATTGGAAACGTTTG
Source organism: Idiotropiscis lumnitzeri (assembly GCF_059441095.1). Classification (NCBI taxonomy): domain Eukaryota; kingdom Metazoa; phylum Chordata; class Actinopteri; order Syngnathiformes; family Syngnathidae; genus Idiotropiscis; species Idiotropiscis lumnitzeri. The sequence goes on along the minus strand of NW_028283738.1, from coordinate 54,855 downwards.
GTTTAGCTGTTATAAAAGTTTGGTTTTTTAGTGCTGTAAATGCATTTTCAGCTCGCGCTGTACACATTTGCTATGAGAGGCATTATCTCATAAGGGAAATATTGGACAATCAAATTAATGACTGCCCAGGCTTCAGGATGTCTTTTTACACTATATAAGGGTGGAAATTTACATTGGAAACGTTTAGTTTAGCTGTTAATGAAGTTTCGTTTTTTTAGTGCTGAAAATTCATTGTCTGCTGGCGCTGTACACTTTTTCTAAGTGTTGCAATATCTCATGAAGGAAATACTGGACAATCAAATTAATGACTTTCCAGGCTTCAGGATGCCTTTTTACACTATATAAAGGTGGAAATGTACATTGGAAACGTTTGGTTTAGCTGTTATAAAAGTTTGGTTTTTTAGTGCTGAAAATGCATTTTCAGCTCGCACTGTACACATTTGCTATGTGAGGCATTATCTCATAAGGGAAATACTGGACAATCAAATTAATGACTTCCCAGGCTCCAGGATGCCTTTTTACACTCTATAAATGTGGAAATTTACATTGGAAACGTTTGGTTTAGCTGTTAATGAAGTTTCGTTTTTTTAGTGCTGAAAATTCATTGTCTGCTGGCGCTGTACACTTTTTCTAAGTGTTGCAATATCTCATGAAGGAAATACTGGACAATCAAATTAATGACTTTCCAGGCTTCAGGATGCCTTTCTACACTATATAAAGGTGGAAATTTACATTTGAAACGTTTGGTTTTGCTGTTATAAAAGTTTGGTTTTTTAGTGCTGTAAATGCATTTTCAGCTCGCGCTGTACACATTTGCTATGAGAGGCATTATCTCATAAGGGAAATATTGGACAATCAAATTAATGACTGCCCAGGCTTCAGGATGTCTTTTTACACTATATAAAGGTGGAAATTTACATTGGAAACGTTTGGTTTAGCTGTTATAAAAGTTTGGTTTTTTAGTGCTGTAAATGCATTTTCAGCTCGCGCTGTACACATTTGCTATGTGAGGCATTATCTCATAAGGGAAATACTGGACAATCAAATTAATGACTGCCCAGGCTTCAGGATGTCTTTTTACACTATATAAAGGTGGAAATTTACTTTGGAAACGTTTGGTTTAGCTGTTATAAAAGTTTGGTTTTTTAGTGCTGAAAATGCATTTTCAGCTCGCACTGTACACATTTGCTATGTGAGGCATTATCTCATAAGGGAAATACTGGACAATCAAATTAATGACTTCCCAGGCTTCAGGATGCCTTTTTACACTCTATAAATGTGGAAATTTACATTGGAAACGTTTGGTTTAGCTGTTAATGAAGTTTCGTTTTTTTAGTGCTGAAAATTCATTGTCTGCTGGCGCTGTACACTTTTTCTAAGTGTTGCAATATCTCATGAAGGAAATACTGGACAATCAAATTAATGACTTTCCAGGCTTCAGGATGCCTTTCTACACTATATAAAGGTGGAAATTTACATTGGAAACGTTTGGTTTAGCTGTTATAAAAGTTTGGTTTTTTAGAACTGTAAATGCATTTTCAGCTCGCACTGTACACATTTGCTATGTGAGGCATTATCTCATAAGGGAAATACTGGACAATAAAATTAATGACTTCCCAGGCTTCAGGATGCCTTTTTACACTCTATAAATGTGGAATTTTACATTGGAAACGTTTGGTTTAGCTGTTAATGAAGTTTCGTTTTTTTAGTGCTGAAAATTCATTGTCTGCTGGCGCTGTACACTTTTTCTAAGTGTTGCAATATCTCATGAAGGAAATACTGGACAATCAAATTAATGACTTTCCAGGCTTCAGGATGCCTTTCTACACTATATAAAGGTGGAAATTTACATTTGAAACGTTTGGTTTAGCTGTTATAAAAGTTTGGTTTTTTAGTGCTGTAAATGCATTTTCAGCTCGCGCTGTACACATTTGCTATGAGAGGCATTATCTCATAAGGGAAATATTGGACAATCAAATTAATGACTGCGCAGGCTTCAGGATGTATTTTTACACTATATAAAGGTGGAAATTTACATTGGAAACGTTTAGTTTAGCTGTTAATGAAGTTTCGTTTTTTTTAGTGCTGAAAATTCATTGTCTGCTGGCGCTGTACACTTTTTCTAAGTGTTGCAATATCTCATGAAGGAAATACTGGACAATCAAATTAATGACTTTCCAGGCTTCAGGATGCCTTTCTACACTATATAAAGGTGGAAATTTACATTGGAAACGTTTGGTTTAGCTGTTATAAAAGTTTGGTTTTTTATTGCTGTAAATGCATTTTCAGCTCGCGCTGTACACATTTGCTATGAGAGGCATTATCTCATAAGGGAGATATTGGACAATCAAATTAATGACTGCCCAGGCTTCAGGATGTCTTTTTACACTATATAAAGGTGGAAATTTACATTGGAAACGTTTGGTTTAGCTGTTATAAAAGTTTGGTTTTTTTAGTGCTGAAAATGCATTTTCAGCTCGCACTGTCCACATTTGCTATGTGAGGCATTATCTCAAAAGGGAAATACTGGACAATCAAATTAATGACTGCCCAGGCTTCAGGATGTCTTTTTACACTATATAAAGGTGGAAATGTACATTGGAAACGTTTGGTTTAGCTGTTATAAAAGTTTGGTTTTTTAGTGCTGAAAATGCATTTTCAGCTCGCACTGTACACATTTGCTATGTGAGGCATTATCTCATAAGGGAAATACTGGACAATCAAATTAATGACTTCCCAGGCTTCAGGATGCCTTTTTACACTCTATAAATGTGGAAATTTACATTGGAAACGTTTGGTTTAGCTGTTAATGAAGTTTCGTTTTTTTAGTGCTGAAAATTCATTGTCTGCTGGCGCTGTACACTTTTTCTAAGTGTTGCAATATCTCATGAAGGAAATACTGGACAATCAAATTAATGACTTTCCAGGCTTCAGGATGCCTTTCTACACTATATAAAGGTGGAAATTTACATTTGAAACGTTTGGTTTAGCTGTTATAAAAGTTTGGTTTTTTAGTGCTGTAAATGCATTTTCAGCTCGCGCTGTACACATTTGCTATGAGAGGCATTATCTCATAAGGGAAATATTGGACAATCAAATTAATGACTGCCCAGGCTTCAGGATGTCTTTTTACACTATATAAAGGTGGAAATATACATTGGAAACGTTTAGTTTAGCTGTTAATGAAGTTTCGTTTTTTTAGTGCTGAAAATTCATTGTCTGCTGGCGCTGAACACTTTTTCTAAGTGTTGCAATATCTCATGAAGGAAATACTGGACAATCAAATTAATGACTTTCCAGGCTTCAGTATGCCTTTCTACACTATATAAAGGTGGAAATTTACATCGGAAACGTTTGGTTTAGCTGTTATAAAAGTTTGGTTTTTTAGTGCTGTAAATGCATTTTCAGCTCGCGCTGTACACATTTGCTATGAGAGGCATTATCTCATAAGGGAAATATTGGACAATCAAATTAATGACTGCCCAGGCTTCGGGATGTCTTTTTACACTATATAAAGGTGGAAATTTACATTGGAAACGTTTGGTTTCGCTGTTATAAAAGTTTGGTTTTTTAGTGCTGTAAAATGCATTTTCAGCTCGCGCTGTACACATTTGCTATGTGAGGCATTATCTCATAAGGGAAATACTGGACAATCTAATTAATGACTGCCCAGGCTTCAGGATGTCTTTTTACACTATATAAGGGTGGAAATTTACATTGGAAACGTTTAGTTTAGCTGTTAATGAAGTTTCGTTTTTTTAGTGCTGAAAATTCATTGTCTGCTGGCGCTGTACACTTTTTCTAAGTGTTGCAATATCTCATGAAGGAAATACTGGACAATCAAATTAATGACTTTCCAGGCTTCAGGATGCCTTTTTACACTATATAAAGGTGGAAATGTACATTGGAAACGTTTGGTTTAGCTGTTATAAAAGTTTGGTTTTTTAGTGCTGTAAATGCATTTTCAGCTCGCGCTGTACACATTTGCTATGAGAGGCATTATCTCATAAGGGAAATATTGGACAATCAAATTAATGACTGCCCAGGCTTCAGGATGTCTTTTTACACTATATAAAGGTGGAAATTTACATTGGAAACGTTTAGTTTAGCTGTTATAAAAGTTTGGTTTTTTAGTGCTGTAAATGCATTTTCAGCTCGCGCTGTACACATTTGCTATGTGAGGCATTATCTCATAAGGGAAATACTGGACAATCAAATTAATGACTGCCCAGGCTTCAGGATGTCTTTTTACACTATATAAAGGTGGAAATTTACTTTGGAAACGTTTGGTTTAGCTGTTATAAAAGTTTGGTTTTTTAGTGCTGAAAATGCATTTTCAGCTCGCACTGTACACATTTGCTATGTGAGGCATTATCTCATAAGGGAAATACTGGACAATCAAATTAATGACTTCCCAGGCTTCAGGATGCCTTTTTACACTCTATAAATGTGGAAATTTACATTGGAAACGTTTGGTTTAGCTGTTAATGAAGTTTCGTTTTTTTAGTGCTGAAAATTCATTGTCTGCTGGCGCTGTACACTTTTTCTAAGTGTTGCAATATCTCATGAAGGAAATACTGGACAATCAAATTAATGACTTTCCAGGCTTCAGGATGCCTTTCTACACTATATAAAGGTGGAAATTTACATTGGAAACGTTTGGTTTAGCTGTTATAAAAGTTTGGTTTTTTAGAACTGTAAATGCATTTTCAGCTCGCACTGTACACATTTGCTATGTGAGGCATTATCTCATAAGGGAAATACTGGACAATCAAATTAATGACTTCCCAGGCTTCAGGATGCCTTTTTACACTCTATAAATGTGGAAATTTACATTGGAAACGTTTGGTTTAGCTGTTAATGAAGTTTCGTTTTTTTAGTGCTGAAAATTCATTGTCTGCTGGCGCTGTACACTTTTTCTAAGTGTTGCAATATCTCATGAAGGAAATACTGGACAATCAAATTAATGACTTTCCAGGCTTCAGGATGCCTTTCTACACTATATAAAGGTGGAAATTTACATTGGAAACGTTTGGTTTAGCTGTTATAAAAGTTTGGTTTTTTAGTGCTGTAAATGCATTTTCAGCTCGCGCTGTACACATTTGCTATGAGAGGCATTATCTCATAAGGGAAATATTGGACAATCAAATTAATGGCTGCCCAGGCTTCAGGATGTCTTTTTACACTATATAAAGGTGGAAATTTACATTGGAAACGTTTAGTTTAGCTGTTAATGAAGTTTCGTTTTTTTAGTGCTGAAAATTCATTGTCTGCTGGCGCTGTACACTTTTTCTAAGTGTTGCAATATCTCATGAAGGAAATACTGGACAATCAAATTAATGACTTTCCAGGCTTCAGGATGCCTTTCTACACTATATAAAGGTGGAAATTTACATTGGAAACGTTTGGTTTAGCTGTTATAAAAGTTTGGTTTTTTAGTGCTGTAAATGCATTTTCAGCTCGCGCTGTACACATTTGCTATGAGAGGCATTATCTCATAAGGGAAATATTGGACAATCAAATTAATGACTGCCCAGGCTTCAGGATGTCTTTTTACACTATATAAGGGTGGAAATTTACATTGGAAACGTTTAGTTTAGCTATTAATGAAGTTTCGTTTTTTTAGTGCTGAAAATTCATTGTCTGCTGGCGCTGTACACTTTTTCTAAGTGTTGCAATATCTCATGAAGGAAATACTGGACAATCAAATTAATGACTTTCCAGGCTTCAGTATGCCTTTCTACACTATATAAAGGTGGAAATTTACATCGGAAACGTTTGGTTTAGCTGTTATAAAAGTTTGGTTTTTTAGTGCTGTAAATGCATTTTCAGCTCGCGCTGTACACATTTGCTATGAGAGGCATTATCTCATAAGGGAAATATTGGACAATCAAATTAATGACTGCCCAGGCTTCAGGATGTCTTTTTACACTATATAAAGGTGGAAATTTACATTGGAAACGTTTGGTTTAGCTGTTATAAAAGTTTGGTTTTTTAGTGCTGTAAAATGCATTTTCAGCTCGCGCTGTACACATTTGCTATGTGAGGCATTATCTCATAAGGGAAATACTGGACAATCTAATTAATGACTGCCCAGGCTTCAGGATGTCTTTTTACACTATATAAAGGTGGAAATTTACATTGGAAACGTTTGGTTTAGCTGTTATAAAAGTTTGGTTTTTTAGTGCTGAAAATGCATTTTCAGCTCGCACTGTACACATTTGCTATGTGAGGCATTATCTCATAAGGGAAATACTGGACAATCAAATTAATGACTTTCCAGGCTTCAGGATGCCTTTCTACACTATATAAAGGTGGAAATTTACATTGGAAACGTTTGGTTTAGCTGTTATAAAAGTTTGGTTTTTTAGTGCTGTAAATGCATTTTCAGCTCGCGCTGTACACATTTGCTATGAGAGGCATTATCTCATAAGGGAAATATTGGACAATCAAATTAATGACTGCGCAGGCTTCAGGATGTATTTTTACACTATATAAAGGTGGAAATTTACATTGGAAACGTTTAGTTTAGCTGTTAATGAAGTTTCGTTTTTTTTAGTGCTGAAAATTCATTGTCTGCTGGCGCTGTACACTTTTTCTAAGTGTTGCAATATCTCATGAAGGAAATACTGGAAATCAAATTAATGACTTTCCAGGCTTCAGGATGCCTTTCTACACTATATAAAGGTGGAAATTTACATTGGAAACGTTTGGTTTAGCTGTTATAAAAGTTTGGTTTTTTATTGCTGTAAATGCATTTTCAGCTCGCGCTGTACACATTTGCTATGAGAGGCATTATCTCATAAGGGAAATATTGGACAATCAAATTAATGACTGCCCAGGCTTCAGGATGTCTTTTTACACTATATAAAGGTGGAAATTTACATTGGAAACGTTTGGTTTAGCTGTTATAAAAGTTTGGTTTTTTTAGTGCTGAAAATGCATTTTCAGCTCGCACTGTCCACATTTGCTATGTGAGGCATTATCTCAAAAGGGAAATACTGGACAATCAAATTAATGACTGCCCAGGCTTCAGGATGTCTTTTTACACTATATAAAGGTGGAAATGTACATTGGAAACGTTTGGTTTAGCTGTTATAAAAGTTTGGTTTTTTAGTGCTGAAAATGCATTTTCAGCTCGCACTGTACACATTTGCTATGTGAGGCATTATCTCATAAGGGAAATACTGGACAATCAAATTAATGACTTCCCAGGCTTCAGGATGCCTTTTTACACTCTATAAATGTGGAAATTTACATTGGAAACGTTTGGTTTAGCTGTTAATGAAGTTTCGTTTTTTTAGTGCTGAAAATCATTGTCTGCTGGCGCTGTACACTTTTTCTAAGTGTTGCAATATCTCATGAAGGAAATACTGGACAATCAAATTAATGACTTTCCAGGCTTCAGGATGCCTTTCTACACTATATAAAGGTGGAAATTTACATTTGAAACGTTTGGTTTAGCTGTTATAAAAGTTTGGTTTTTTAGTGCTGTAAATGCATTTTCAGCTCGCGCTGTACACATTTGCTATGAGAGGCATTATCTCATAAGGGAAATATTGGACAATCAAATTAATGACTGCCCAGGCTTCAGGATGTCTTTTTACACTATATAAAGGTGGAAATATACATTGGAAACGTTTAGTTTAGCTGTTAATGAAGTTTCGTTTTTTTAGTGCTGAAAATTCATTGTCTGCTGGCGCTGAACACTTTTTCTAAGTGTTGCAATATCTCATGAAGGAAATACTGGACAATCAAATTAATGACTTTCCAGGCTTCAGTATGCCTTTCTACACTATATAAAGGTGGAAATTTACATCGGAAACGTTTGGTTTAGCTGTTATAAAAGTTTGGTTTTTTAGTGCTGTAAATGCATTTTCAGCTCGCGCTGTACACATTTGCTATGAGAGGCATTATCTCATAAGGGAAATATTGGACAATCAAATTAATGACTGCCCAGGCTTCAGGATGTCTTTTTACACTATATAAAGGTGGAAATTTACATTGGAAACGTTTGGTTTAGCTGTTATAAAAGTTTGGTTTTTTAGTGCTGAAAATGCATTTTCAGCTCGCACTGTACACATTTGCTATGTGAGGCATTATCTCATAAGGGAAATACTGGACAATCAAATTAATGACTTCCCAGGCTTCAGGATGCCTTTTTACACTCTATAAATGTGGAAATTTACATTGGAAACGTTTGGTTTAGCTGTTAATGAAGTTTCGTTTTTTTAGTGCTGAAAATTCATTGTCTGCTGGCGCTGTACACTTTTTCTAAGTGTTGCAATATCTCATGAAGGAAATACTGGACAATCAAATTAATGACTTTCCAGGCTTCAGGATGCCTTTCTACACTATATAAAGGTGGAAATTTACATTGGAAACGTTTGGTTTAGCTGTTATAAAAGTTTGTTTTTTTAGTGCTGTAAATGCATTTTCAGCTCGCGCTGTACACATTTGCTATGAGAGGCATTATCTCATAAGGGAAATATTGGACAATCAAATTAATGACTGCCCAGGCTTCAGGATGTCTTTTTACACTATATAAAGGTGGAAATTTACATTGGAAACGTTTGGTTTAGCTGTTATAAAAGTTTGGTTTTTTAGTGCTGTAAAATGCATTTTCAGCTCGCGCTGTACACATTTGCTATGTGAGGCATTATCTCATAAGGGAAATACTCGACAATCTAATTAATGACTGCCCAGGCTTCAGGATGTCTTTTTACACTATATAAAGGTGGAAATTTACATTGGAAACGTTTGGTTTAGCTGTTATAAAAGTTTGGTTTTTTAGTGCTGAAAATGCATTTTCAGCTCGCACTGTACACATTTGCTATGTGAGGCATTATCTCATAAGGGAAATACTGGACAATCAAATTAATGACTTCCCAGGCTTCAGGATGCCTTTTTACACTCTATAAATGTGGAAATTTACATTGGAAACGTTTGGTTTAGCTGTTAATGAAGTTTCGTTTTTTTAGTGCTGAAAATTCATTGTCTGCTGGCGCTGTACACTTTTTCTAAGTGTTGCAATATCTCATGAAGGAAATACTGGACAATCAAATTAATGACTTTCCAGGCTTCAGGATGCCTTTCTACACTATATAAAGGTGGAAATTTACATTGGAAACGTTTGGTTTAGCTGTTATAAAAGTTTGGTTTTTTAGTGCTGTAAATGCATTTTCAGCTCGCGCTGTACACATTTGCTATGAGAGGCATTATCTCATAAGGGAAATATTGGACAATCAAATTAATGACTGCCCAGGCTTCAGGATGTCTTTTTACACTATATAAAGGTGGAAATTTACATTGGAAACGTTTGGTTTAGCTGTTATAAAAGTTTGGTTTTTTAGTGCTGTAAAATGCATTTTCAGCTCGCGCTGTACACATTTGCTATGTGAGGCATTATCTCATAAGGGAAATACTGGACAATCTAATTAATGACTGCCCAGGCTTCAGGATGTCTTTTTACACTATATAAAGGTGGAAATTTACATTGGAAACGTTTGGTTTAGCTGTTATAAAAGTTTGGTTTTTTAGTGCTGAAAATGCATTTTCAGCTCGCACTGTACACATTTGCTATGTGAGGCATTATCTCATAAGGGAAATACTGGACAATCAAATTAATGACTTCCCAGGCTTCAGGATGCCTTTTTACACTCTATAAATGTGGAAATTTACATTGGAAACGTTTGGTTTAGCTGTTAATGAAGTTTCGTTTTTTTAGTGCTGAAAATTCATTGTCTGCTGGCGCTGTACACTTTTTCTAAGTGTTGCAATATCTCATGAAGGAAATACTGGACAATCAAATTAATGACTTTCCAGGCTCCAGGATGCCTTTCTACACTATATAAAGGTGGAAATTTACATTGGAAACGTTTGGTTTAGCTGTTATAAAAGTTTGTTTTTTTAGTGCTGTAAATGCATTTTCAGCTCGCGCTGTACACATTTGCTATGAGAGGCATTATCTCATAAGGGAAATATTGGACAATCAAATTAATGACTGCCCAGGCTTCAGGATGCCTTTTTACACTCTATAAATGTGGAATTTTACATTGGAAACGTTTGGTTTAGCTGTTAATGAAGTTTCGTTTTTTTAGTGCTGAAAATTCATTGTCTGCTGGCGCTGTACACTTTTTCTAAGTGTTGCAATATCTCATGAAGGAAATACTGGACAATCAAATTAATGACTTTCCAGGCTTCAGGATGCCTTTCTACACTATATAAAGGTGGAAATTTACATTGGAAACGTTTGGTTTAGCTGTTATAAAAGTTTGGTTTTTTAGTGCTGTAAATGCATTTTCAGCTCGCGCTGTACACATTTGCTATGAGAGGCATTATCTCATAAGGGAAATATTGGACAATCAAATTAATGACTGCGCAGGCTTCAGGATGTATTTTTACACTATATAAAGGTGGAAATTTACATTGGAAACGTTTAGTTTAGCTGTTAATGAAGTTTCGTTTTTTTTAGTGCTGAAAATTCATTGTCTGCTGGCGCTGTACACTTTTTCTAAGTGTTGCAATATCTCATGAAGGAAATACTGGAAATCAAATTAATGACTTTCCAGGCTTCAGGATGCCTTTCTACACTATATAAAGGTGGAAATTTACATTGGAAACGTTTGGTTTAGCTGTTATAAAAGTTTGGTTTTTTATTGCTGTAAATGCATTTTCAGCTCGCGCTGTACACATTTGCTATGAGAGGCATTATCTCATAAGGGAAATATTGGACAATCAAATTAATGACTGCCCAGGCTTCAGGATGTCTTTTTACACTATATAAAGGTGGAAATTTACATTGGAAACGTTTGGTTTAGCTGTTATAAAAGTTTGGTTTTTTTAGTGCTGAAAATGCATTTTCAGCTCGCACTGTCCACATTTGCTATGTGAGGCATTATCTCAAAAGGGAAATACTGGACAATCAAATTAATGACTGCCCAGGCTTCAGGATGTCTTTTTACACTATATAAAGGTGGAAATGTACATTGGAAACGTTTGGTTTAGCTGTTATAAAAGTTTGGTTTTTTAGTGCTGAAAATGCATTTTCAGCTCGCACTGTACACATTTGCTATGTGAGGCATTATCTCATAAGGGAAATACTGGACAATAAAATTAATGACTTCCCAGGCTTCAGGATGCCTTTTTACACTCTATAAATGTGGAATTTTACATTGGAAACGTTTGGTTTAGCTGTTAATGAAGTTTCGTTTTTTTAGTGCTGAAAATTCATTGTCTGCTGGCGCTGTACACTTTTTCTAAGTGTTGCAATATCTCATGAAGGAAATACTGGACAATCAAATTAATGACTTTCCAGGCTTCAGGATGCCTTTCTACACTATATAAAGGTGGAAATTTACATTTGAAACGTTTGGTTTAGCTGTTATAAAAGTTTGGTTTTTTAGTGCTGTAAATGCATTTTCAGCTCGCGCTGTACACATTTGCTATGAGAGGCATTATCTCATAAGGGAAATATTGGACAATCAAATTAATGACTGCGCAGGCTTCAGGATGTATTTTTACACTATATAAAGGTGGAAATTTACATTGGAAACGTTTAGTTTAGCTGTTAATGAAGTTTCGTTTTTTTTAGTGCTGAAAATTCATTGTCTGCTGGCGCTGTACACTTTTTCTAAGTGTTGCAATATCTCATGAAGGAAATACTGGACAATCAAATTAATGACTTCCCAGGCTTCAGGATGCCTTTTTACACTCTATAAATGTGGAAATTTACATTGGAAACGTTTGGTTTAGCCGTTAATGAAGTTTCGTTTTTTTAGTGCTAAAAATTCATTGTCTGCTGGCGCTGTACACTTTTTCTAAGTGTTGCAATATCTCATGAAGGAAATACTGGACAATCAAATTAATGACTTTCCAGGCTTCAGGATGCCTTTCTACACTATATAAAGGTGGAAATGTACATTGGAAACGTTTGGTTTAGCTGTTATAAAAGTTTGGTTTTTTAGTGCTGAAAATGCATTTTCAGCTCGCACTGTACACGTTTGCTATGTGAGGCATTATCTCATAAGGGAAATACTGGACAATCAAATTAATGACTTCCCAGGCTTCAGGATGCCTTTTTACACTCTATAAATGTGGAAATTTACATTGGAAACGTTTGGTTTAGCTGTTAATGAAGTTTCGTTTTTTTAGTGCTGAAAATTCATTGTCTGCTGGCGCTGTACACTTTTTCTAAGTGTTGCAATATCTCATGAAGGAAATACTGGACAATCAAATTAATGACTTTCCAGGCTTCAGGATGCCTTTCTACACTATATAAAGGTGGAAATTTACATTTGAAACGTTTGGTTTAGCTGTTATAAAAGTTTGGTTTTTTAGTGCTGTAAATGCATTTTCAGCTCGCGCTGTACACATTTGCTATGAGAGGCATTATCTCATAAGGGAAATATTGGACAATCAAATTAATGACTGCCCAGGCTTCAGGATGTCTTTTTACACTATATAAAGGTGGAAATATACATTGGAAACGTTTAGTTTAGCTGTTAATGAAGTTTCGTTTTTTTAGTGCTGAAAATTCATTGTCTGCTGGCGCTGAACACTTTTTCTAAGTGTTGCAATATCTCATGAAGGAAATACTGGACAATCAAATTAATGACTTTCCAGGCTTCAGTATGCCTTTCTACACTATATAAAGGTGGAAATTTACATCGGAAACGTTTGGTTTAGCTGTTATAAAAGTTTGGTTTTTTAGTGCTGTAAATGCATTTTCAGCTCGCGCTGTACACATTTGCTATGAGAGGCATTATCTCATAAGGGAAATATTGGACAATCAAATTAATGACTGCCCAGGCTTCAGGATGTCTTTTTACACTATATAAAGGTGGAAATTTACATTGGAAACGTTTGGTTTCGCTGTTATAAAAGTTTGGTTTTTTAGTGCTGTAAAATGCATTTTCAGCTCGCGCTGTACACATTTGCTATGTGAGGCATTATCTCATAAGGGAAATACTGGACAATCAAATTAATGACTTCCCAGGCTTCAGGATGCCTTTTTACACTCTATAAATGTGGAAATTTACATTGGAAACGTTTGGTTTAGCTGTTAATGAAGTTTCGTTTTTTTAGTGCTGAAAATTCATTGTCTGCTGGCGCTGTACACTTTTTCTAAGTGTTGCAATATCTCATGAAGGAAATACTGGACAATCAAATTAATGACTTTCCAGGCTTCAGGATGCCTTTCTACACTATATAAAGGTGGAAATTTACATTGGAAACGTTTGGTTTAGCTGTTATAAAAGTTTGGTTTTTTAGTGCTGTAAATGCATTTTCAGCTCGCGCTGTACACATTTGCTATGAGAGGCATTATCTCATAAGGGAAATATTGGACAATCAAATTAATGACTGCCCAGGCTTCAGGATGTCTTTTTACACTATATAAAGGTGGAAATTTACATTGGAAACGTTTGGTTTAGCTGTTATAAAAGTTTGGTTTTTTAGTGCTGTAAATGCATTTTCAGCTCGCGCTGTACACATTTGCTATGAGAGGCATTATCTCATAAGGGAAATATTGGACAATCAAATTAATGGCTGCCCAGGCTTCAGGATGTCTTTTTACACTATATAAAGGTGGAAATTTACATTGGAAACGTTTAGTTTAGCTGTTAATGAAGTTTCGTTTTTTTAGTGCTGAAAATTCATTGTCTGCTGGCGCTGTACACTTTTTCTAAGTGTTGCAATATCTCATGAAGGAAATACTGGACAATCAAATTAATGACTTTCCAGGCTTCAGGATGCCTTTCTACACTATATAAAGGTGGAAATTTACATTGGAAACGTTTGGTTTAGCTGTTATAAAAGTTTGGTTTTTTAGAACTGTAAATGCATTTTCAGCTCGCACTGTACACATTTGCTATGTGAGGCATTATCTCATAAGGGAAATACTGGACAATCAAATTAATGACTTCCCAGGCTTCAGGATGCCTTTTTACACTCTATAAATGTGGAAATTTACATTGGAAACGTTTGGTTTAGCCGTTAATGAAGTTTCGTTTTTTTAGTGCTAAAAATTCATTGTCTGCTGGCGCTGTACACTTTTTCTAAGTGTTGCAATATCTCATGAAGGAAATACTGGACAATCAAATTAATGACTTTCCAGGCTTCAGGATGCCTTTCTACACTATATAAAGGTGGAAATTTACATTGGAAACGTTTGGTTTAGCTGTTATAAAAGTTTGGTTTTTTAGTGCTGTAAATGCATTTTCAGCTCGCGCTGTACACATTTGCTATGAGAGGCATTATCTCATAAGGGAAATATTGGACAATCAAATTAATGACTGCCCAGGCTTCAGGATGTCTTTTTACACTATATAAGGGTGGAAATTTACATTGGAAACGTTTAGTTTAGCTGTTAATGAAGTTTCGTTTTTTTAGTGCTGAAAATTCATTGTCTGCTGGCGCTGTACACTTTTTCTAAGTGTTGCAATATCTCATGAAGGAAATACTGGACAATCAAATTAATGACTTTCCAGGCTTCAGGATGCCTTTCTACACTAAATAAAGGTGGAAATGTACATTGGAAACGTTTGGTTTAGCTGTTATAAAAGTTTGGTTTTTTAGTGCTGTAAATGCATTTTCAGCTCGCGCTGTACACATTTGCTATGAGAGGCATTATCTCAGAAGGGAAATATTGGACAATCAAATTAATGACTGCCCAGGCTTCAGGATGTCTTTTTACACTATATAAAGGTGGAAATTTACATTGGAAACGTTTGGTTTAGCTGTTATAAAAGTTTGGTTTTTTTAGTGCTGAAAATGCATTTTCAGCTCGCACTGTACACATTTGCTATGTGAGGCATTATCTCATAAGGGAAATACTGGACAATCAAATTAATGACTGCCCAGGCTTCAGGATGTCTTTTTACACTATATAAAGGTGGAAATTTACATTGGAAACGTTTGGTTTAGCTGTTATAAAAGTTTGGTTTTTTAGTGCTGAAAATGCATTTTCAGCTCGCACTGTACACATTTGCTATGTGAGGCATTATCTCATAAGGGAAATACTGGACAATCAAATTAATGACTTCCCAGGCTTCAGGATGCCTTTTTACACTCTATAAATGTGGAAATTTACATTGGAAACGTTTGGTTTAGCTGTTAATGAAGTTTCGTTTTTTTAGTGCTGAAAATTCATTGTCTGCTGGCGCTGTACACTTTTTCTAAGTGTTGCAATATCTCATGAAGGAAATACTGGACAATCAAATTAATGACTTTCCAGGCTTCAGGATGCCTTTCTACACTATATAAAGGTGGAAATGTACATTGGAAACGTTTGGTTTAGCTGTTATAAAAGTTTGGTTTTTTAGTGCTGTAAATGCATTTTCAGCTCGCGCTGTACACATTTGCTATGAGAGGCATTATCTCATAAGGGAAATATTGGACAATCAAATTAATGACTGCCCAGGCTTCAGGATGTCTTTTTACACTATATAAGGGTGGAAATTTACATTGGAAACGTTTAGTTTAGCTGTTAATGAAGTTTCGTTTTTTTAGTGCTGAAAATTCATTGTCTGCTGGCGCTGTACACTTTTTCTAAGTGTTGCAATATCTCATGAAGGAAATACTGGACAATCAAATTAATGACTTTCCAGGCTTCAGGATGCCTTTCTACACTATATAAAGGTGGAAATGTACATTGGAAACGTTTGGTTTAGCTGTTATAAAAGTTTGGTTTTTTAGTGCTGTAAATGCATTTTCAGCTCGCGCTGTACACATTTGCTATGAGAGGCATTATCTCAAAAGGGAAATATTGGACAATCAAATTAATGACTGCCCAGGCTTCAGGATGCCTTTTTACACTCTATAAATGTGGAAATTTACATTGGAAACGTTTGGTTTAGCTGTTAATGAAGTTTCGTTTTTTTAGTGCTGAAAATTCATTGTCTGCTGGCGCTGTACACTTTTTCTAAGTGTTGCAATATCTCATGAAGGAAATACTGGACAATCAAATTAATGACTTTCCAGGCTTCAGGATGCCTTTCTACACTATATAAAGGTGGAAATGTACATTGGAAACGTTTGGTTTAGCTGTTATAAAAGTTTGGTTTTTTAGTGCTGTAAATGCATTTTCAGCTCGCGCTGTACACATTTGCTATGAGAGGCATTATCTCATAAGGGAAATATTGGACAATCAAATTAATGGCTGCCCAGGCTTCAGGATGTCTTTTTACTCTATATAAAGTTGGAAATTTACATTGGAAACGTTTAGTTTAGCTGTTAATGAAGTTTCGTTTTTTTAGTGCTGAAAATTCATTGTCTGCTGGCGCTGTACACTTTTTCTAAGTGTTGCAATATCTCATGAAGGAAATACTGGACAATCAAATCAATGACTTTCCAGGCTTCAGGATGCCTTTCTACACTATATAAAGGTGGAAATTTACATTGGAAACGTTTGGTTTAGCTGTTATAAAAGTTTGTTTTTTTAGTGCTGTAAATGCATTTTCAGCTCGCACTGTACACATTTGCTATGTGAGGCATTATCTCATAAGGGAAATACTGGACAATCAAATTAATGTCTTCCCAGGCTTCAGGATGCCTTTTTACACTCTATAAATGTGGAAATTTACATTGGAAACGTTTGGTTTAGCTGTTAATGAAGTTTCGTTTTTTTAGTGCTGAAAATTCATTGTCTGCTGGCGCTGTACACTTTTTCTAAGTGTTGCAATATCTCATGAAGGAAATACTGGACAATCAAATTAATGACTTTCCAGGCTTCAGGATGCCTTTCTACACTATATAAAGGTGGAAATGTACATTGGAAACGTTTGGTTTAGCTGTTATAAAAGTTTGGTTTTTTTAGTGCTGAAAATGCATTTTCAGCTCGCACTGTACACATTTGCTATGTGAGGCATTATCTCATAAGGGAAATACTGGACAATCAAATTAATGACTGCCCAGGCTTCAGGATGTCTTTTTACACTATATAAAGGTGGAAATATACATTGGAAACGTTTAGTTTAGCTGTTAATGAAGTTTCGTTTTTTTAGTGCTGAAAATTCATTGTCTGCTGGCGCTGTACACTTTTTCTAAGTGTTGCAATATCTCATGAAGGAAATACTGGACAATCAAATTAATGACTTTCCAGGCTTCAGGATGCCTTTCTACACTATATAAAGGTGGAAATGTACATTGGAAACGTTTGGTTTAGCTGTTATAAAAGTTTGGTTTTTTAGTGCTGTAAATGCATTTTCAGCTCGCGCTGTACACATTTGCTATGAGAGGCATTATCTCAGAAGGGAAATATTGGACAATCAAATTAATGACTGCCCAGGCTTCAGGATGTCTTTTTACACTATATAAAGGTGGAAATTTACATTGGAAACGTTTGGTTTAGCTGTTATAAAAGTTTGGTTTTTTTAGTGCTGAAAATGCATTTTCAGCTCGCACTGTACACATTTGCTATGTGAGGCATTATCTCATAAGGGAAATACTGGACAATCAAATTAATGACTGCCCAGGCTTCAGGATGTCTTTTTACACTATATAAAGGTGGAAATTTACATTGGAAACGTTTGGTTTACTTGTTAATGAAGTTTCGTTTTTTTAGTGCTGAAAATTCATTGTCTGCTGGCGCTGTACACTTTTTCTAAGTGTTGCAATATCTCATGAAGGAAATACTGGACAATCAAATTAATGACTTTCCAGGCTTCAGGATGCCTTTATACACTATATAAAGGTGGAAATGTACATTGGAAACGTTTGGTTTAGCTGTTATAAAAGTTTGGTTTTTTAGTGCTGTAAATGCATTTTCAGCTCGCGCTGTACACATTTGCTATGAGAGGCATTATCTCATAAGGGAAATATTGGACAATCAAATTAATGACTGCCCAGGCTTCAGGATGTCTTTTTACACTATATAAAGGTGGAAATTTACATTGGAAACGTTTGGTTTAGCTGTTATAAAAGTTTGTTTTTTTAGTGCTGTAAATGCATTTTCAGCTCGCGCTGTACACATTTGCTATGAGAGGCATTATCTCATAAGGGAAATATTGGACAATCAAATTAATGACTGCCTAGGCTTCAGGATGTCTTTTTACACTATATAAAGGTGGAAATTTACATTGGAAACGTTTAGTTTAGCTGTTAATGAAGTTTCGTTTTTTTTAGTGCTGAAAATTCATTGTCTGCTGGCGCTGTACACTTTTTCTAAGTGTTGCAATATCTCATGAAGGAAATACTGGACAATCAAATTAATGACTTTCCAGGCTTCAGGATGCCTTTCTACACTATATAAAGGTGGAAATTTACATTTGAAACGTTTGGTTTAGCTGTTATAAAAGTTTGTTTTTTTAGTGCTGTAAATGCATTTTCAGCTCGCGCTGTACACATTTGCTATGAGAGGCATTATCTCATAAGGGAAATATTGGACAATCAAATTAATGACTGCCCAGGCTTCAGGATGTCTTTTTACACTATATAAAGGTGTAAATTTACATTGGAAACGTTTGGTTTAGCTGTTATAAAAGTTTGTTTTTTTAGTGCTGAAAATGCATTTTCAGCTCGCACTGTACACATTTGCTATGTGAGGCATTATCTCATAAGGGAAATACTGGACAATCAAATTAATGACTTCCCAGGCTTCAGGGTGCCTTTTTACACTCTATAAATGTGGAAATTTACATTGGAAACGTTTGGTTTAGCTGTTAATGAAGTTTCGTTTTTTTAGTGCTGAAAATGCATTGTCTGCTGGCGCTGTACACTTTTTCTAAGTGTTGCAATATCTCATGAAGGAAATACTGGACAATCAAATTAATGACTTTCCAGGCTTCAGGATGCCTTTCTACACTATATAAAGGTGGAAATTTACATTGGAAACGTTTGGTTTAGCTGTTAATGAAGTTTCGTTTTTTTTAGTGCTGAAAATTCATTGTCTGCTGGCGCTGTACACTTTTTCTAAGTGTTGCAATATCTCATGAAGGAAATACTGGACAATCAAATTAATGACTTTCCAGGCTTCAGGATGCCTTTCTACACTATATAAAGGTGGAAATTTACATTGGAAACGTTTGGTTTAGCTGTTATAAAAGTTTGGTTTTTTAGTGCTGTAAATGCATTTTCAGCTCGCGCTGTACACATTTGCTATGAGAGGCATTATCTCATAAGGGAAATATTGGACAATCAAATTAATGACTGCCCAGGCTTCAGGATGTCTTTTTACACTATATAAAGGTGGAAATTTACATTGGAAACGTTTGGTTTAGCTGTTATAAAAGTTTGTTTTTTTAGTGCTGTAAATGCATTTTCAGCTCGCGCTGTACACATTTGCTATGAGAGGCATTATCTCATAAGGGAAATATTGGACAATCAAATTAATGGCTGCCCAGGCTTCAGGATGTCTTTTTACACTATATAAAGGTGGAAATTTACATTGGAAACGTTTAGTTTAGCTGTTAAAATGAAGTTTCGTTTTTTTAGTGCTGCAAATTCATTGTCTGCTGGCGCTGTACACTTTTTCTAAGTGTTGCAATATCTCATGAAGGAAATACTGGACAATCAAATTAATGACTTTCCAGGCTTCAGGATGCCTTTCTACACTATATAAAGGTGGAAATTTACATTGGAAACGTTTGGTTTAGCTGTTATAAAAGTTTGGTTTTTTAGTGCTGAAAATGCATTTTCAGCTCGCACTGTACACATTTGCTATGTGAGGCATTATCTCATGAAGGAAATACTGGACAATCAAATTAATGACTTCCCAGGCTTCAGGATGCTTTTTTACACTCTATAAATGTGGAAATTTACATTGGAAACGTTTGGTTTAGCTGTTAATGAAGTTTCGTTTTTTTAGTGCTGAAAATTCATTGTCTGCTGGCGCTGTACACTTTTTCTAAGTGTTGCAATATCTCATGAAGGAAATACTGGACAATCAAATTAATGACTTTCCAGGCTTCAGGATGCCTTTCTACACTATATAAAGGTGGAAATTTACATTGGAAACGTTTGGTTTAGCTGTTAATGAAGTTTCGTTTTTTTTAGTGCTGAAAATTCATTGTTGCTGGCGCTGTACACTTTTTCTAAGTGTTGCAATATCTCATGAAGGAAATACTGGACAATCAAATTAATGACTTTCCAGGCTTCAGGATGCCTTTCTACACTATATAAAGGTGGAAATTTACATTGGAAACGTTTGGTTTAGCTGTTATAAAAGTTTGGTTTTTTAGTGCTGTAAATGCATTTTCAGCTCGCGCTGTACACATTTGCTATGAGAGGCATTATCTCATAAGGGAAATATTGGACAATCAAATTAATGACTTTCCAGGCTTCAGGATGCCTTTCTACACTATATAAAGGTGGAAATTTACATTGGAAACGTTTGGTTTAGCTGTTATAAAAGTTTGTTTTTTTAGTGCTGTAAATGCATTTTCAGCTCGCGCTGTACACATTTGCTATGAGAGGCATTATCTCATAAGGGAAATATTGGACAATCAAATTAATGACTGCCCAGGCTTCAGGATGTCTTTTTACACTATATAAGGGTGGAAATTTACATTGGAAACGTTTAGTTTAGCTGTTAATGAAGTTTCGTTTTTTTAGTGCTGAAAATGTATTTTCAGCTCGCACTGTACACATTTGCTATGTGAGGCATTATCTCATAAGGGAAATACTGGACAATCAAATTAATGACTTCCCAGGCTTCAGGATGCCTTTTTACACTCTATAAATGTGGAAATTTACATTGGAAACGTTTGGTTTAGCTGTTAATGAAGTTTCGTTTTTTTAGTGCTGAAAATTCATTGTCTGCTGGCGCTGTACACTTTTTCTAAGTGTTGCAATATCTCATGAAGGAAATACTGGACAATCAAATTAATGACTTTCCAGGCTTCAGGATGCCTTTCTACACTATATAAAGGTGGAAATTTACATTTGAAACGTTTGGTTTAGCTGTTATAAAAGTTTGTTTTTTTAGTGCTGTAAATGCATTTTCAGCTCGCGCTGTACACATTTGCTATGAGAGGCATTATCTCATAAGGGAAATATTGGACAATCAAATTAATGACTGCCCAGGCTTCAGGATGTCTTTTTACACTATATAAGGGTGGAAATTTACATTGGAAACGTTTAGTTTAGCTGTTAATGAAGTTTCGTTTTTTTAGTGCTGAAAATTCATTGTCTGCTGGCGCTGTACACTTTTTCTAAGTGTTGCAATATCTCATGAAGGAAATACTGGACAATCAAATTAATGACTTTCCAGGCTTCAGGATGTCTTTTTACACTATATAAGGGTGGAAATTTACATTGGAAACGTTTAGTTTAGCTGTTAATGAAGTTTCGTTTTTTTAGTGCTGAAAATTCATTGTCTGCTGGCGCTGTACACTTTTTCTAAGTGTTGCAATATCTCATGAAGGAAATACTGGACAATCAAATTAATGACTTTCCAGGCTTCAGGATGCCTTTCTACACTATATAAAGGTGGAAATTTACATTTGAAACGTTTGGTTTAGCTGTTATAAAAGTTTGGTTTTTTAGTGCTGTAAATGCATTTTAAGCTCGCGCTGTACACATTTGCTATGAGAGGCATTATCTCATAAGGGAAATATTGGACAATCAAATTAATGACTGCCCAGGCTTCAGGATGTCTTTTTACACTATATAAAGATGGAAATTTACATTGGAAATGTTTGGTTTAGCTGTTATAAAAGTTTGGTTTTTTAGTGCTGAAAATGCATTTTCAGCTCGCACTGTACACATTTGCTATGTGAGGCATTATCTCATGAAGGAAATACTGGACAATCAAATTAATGACTTCCCAGGCTTCAGGATGCCTTTTTACACTCTATAAATGTGGAAATTTACATTGGAAACGTTTGGTTTAGCTGTTAATGAAGTTTCGTTTTTTTAGTGCTGAAAATTCATTGTCTGCTGGCGCTGTACACTTTTTCTAAGTGTTGCAATATCTCATGAAGGAAATACTGGACAATCAAATTAATGACTTTCCAGGCTTCAGGATGCCTTTCTACACTATATAAAGGTGGAAATTTACATTGGAAACGTTTGGTTTAGCTGTTAATGAAGTTTCGTTTTTTTTAGTGCTGAAAATTCATTGTCTGCTGGCGCTGTACACTTTTTCTAAGTGTTGCAATATCTCATGAAGGAAATACTGGACAATCAAATTAATGACTTTCCAGGCTTCAGGATGCCTTTCTACACTATATAAAGGTGGAAATTTACATTGGAAACGTTTGGTTTAGCTGTTATAAAAGTTTGGTTTTTTAGTGCTGTAAATGCATTTTCAGCTCGCGCTGTACACATTTGCTATGAGAGGCATTATCTCATAAGGGAAATATTGGACAATCAAATTAATGACTGCCCAGGCTTCAGGATGTTTTTTTACACTATATAAAGGTGGAAATTTACATTGGAAACGTTTGGTTTAGCTGTTATAAAAGTTTGGTTTTTTAGTGCTGTAAATGCATTTTCAGCTCGCGCTGTACACATTTGCTATGAGAGGCATTATCTCATAAGGGAAATATTGGACAATCAAATTAATGACTGCCCAGGCTTCAGGATGTCTTTTTACACTATATAAAAGTGGAAATTTACATTGGAAACGTTTGGTTTAGCTGTTATAAAAGTTTGTTTTTTTAGTGCTGAAAATGCATTTTCAGCTCGCACTGTACACATTTGCTATGAGAGGCATTATCTCATAAGGGAAATATTGGACAATCAAATTAATGACTGCCCAGGCTTCAGGATGTCTTTTTACACTATATAAGGGTGGAAATTTACATTGGAAACGTTTAGTTTAGCTGTTAATGAAGTTTCGTTTTTTTAGTGCTGAAAATTCATTGTCTGCTGGCGCTGTACACTTTTTCTAAGTGTTGCAATATCTCATGAAGGAAATACTGGACAATCAAATTAATGACTTTCCAGGCTTCAGGATGTCTTTTTACACTATATAAGGGTGGAAATTTACATTGGAAACGTTTAGTTTAGCTGTTAATGAAGTTTCGTTTTTTTAGTGCTGAAAATTCATTGTCTGCTGGCGCTGTACACTTTTTCTAAGTGTTGCAATATCTCATGAAGGAAATACTGGACAATCAAATTAATGACTTTCCAGGCTTCAGGATGCCTTTCTACACTATATAAAGGTGGAAATTTACATTTGAAACGTTTGGTTTAGCTGTTATAAAAGTTTGGTTTTTTAGTGCTGTAAATGCATTTTAAGCTCGCGCTGTACACATTTGCTATGAGAGGCATTATCTCATAAGGGAAATATTGGACAATCAAATTAATGACTGCCCAGGCTTCAGGATGTCTTTTTACACTATATAAAGATGGAAATTTACATTGGAAACGTTTGGTTTAGCTGTTATAAAAGTTTGGTTTTTTAGTGCTGAAAATGCATTTTCAGCTCGCACTGTACACATTTGCTATGTGAGGCATTATCTCATGAAGGAAATACTGGACAATCAAATTAATGACTTCCCAGGCTTCAGGATGCCTTTTTACACTCTATAAATGTGGAAATTTACATTGGAAACGTTTGGTTTAGCTGTTAATGAAGTTTCGTTTTTTTAGTGCTGAAAATTCATTGTCTGCTGGCGCTGTACACTTTTTCTAAGTGTTGCAATATCTCATGAAGGAAATACTGGACAATCAAATTAATGACTTTCCAGGCTTCAGGATGCCTTTCTACACTATATAAAGGTGGAAATTTACATTGGAAACGTTTGGTTTAGCTGTTAATGAAGTTTCGTTTTTTTTAGTGCTGAAAATTCATTGTCTGCTGGCGCTGTACACTTTTTCTAAGTGTTGCAATATCTCATGAAGGAAATACTGGACAATCAAATTAATGACTTTCCAGGCTTCAGGATGCCTTTCTACACTATATAAAGGTGGAAATTTACATTGGAAACGTTTGGTTTAGCTGTTATAAAAGTTTGGTTTTTTAGTGCTGTAAATGCATTTTCAGCTCGCGCTGTACACATTTGCTATGAGAGGCATTATCTCATAAGGGAAATATTGGACAATCAAATTAATGACTTTCCAGGCTTCAGGATGCCTTTCTACACTATATAAAGGTGGAAATTTACATTGGAAACGTTTGGTTTAGCTGTTCTAAAAGTTTGTTTTTTTAGTGCTGTAAATGCATTTTCAGCTCGCGCTGTACACATTTGCTATGAGAGGCATTATCTCATAAGGGAAATATTGGACAATCAAATTAATGACTGCCCAGGCTTCAGGATGTCTTTTTACACTATATAAGGGTGGAAATTTACATTGGAAACGTTTAGTTTAGCTGTTAATGAAGTTTCGTTTTTTTAGTGCTGAAAATGTATTTTCAGCTCGCACTGTACACATTTGCTATGTGAGGCATTATCTCATAAGGGAAATACTGGACAATCAAATTAATGACTTCCCAGGCTTCAGGATGCCTTTTTACACTCTATAAATGTGGAAATTTACATTGGAAACGTTTGGTTTAGCTGTTAATGAAGTTTCGTTTTTTTAGTGCTGAAAATTCATTGTCTGCTGGCGCTGTACACTTTTTCTAAGTGTTGCAATATCTCATGAAGGAAATACTGGACAATCAAATTAATGACTTTCCAGGCTTCAGGATGCCTTTCTACACTATATAAAGGTGGAAATTTACATTTGAAACGTTTGGTTTAGCTGTTATAAAAGTTTGTTTTTTTAGTGCTGTAAATGCATTTTCAGCTCGCGCTGTACACATTTGCTATGAGAGGCATTATCTCATAAGGGAAATATTGGACAATAAAATTAATGACTGCCCAGGCTTCAGGATGTCTTTTTACACTATATAAAAGTGGAAATTTACATTGGAAACGTTTGGTTTAGCTGTTATAAAAGTTTGTTTTTTTAGTGCTGTAAATGGATTTTCAGCTCGCACTGTACACATTTGCTATGAGAGGCATTATCTCATAAGGGAAATATTGGACAATCAAATTAATGACTGCCCAGGCTTCAGGATGTCTTTTTACACTATATAAGGGTGGAAATTTACATTGGAAACGTTTAGTTTAGCTGTTAATGAAGTTTCGTTTTTTTAGTGCTGAAAATTCATTGTCTGCTGGCGCTGTACACTTTTTCTAAGTGTTGCAATATCTCATGAAGGAAATACTGGACAATCAAATTAATGACTTTCCAGGCTTCAGGATGTCTTTTTACACTATATAAGGGTGGAAATTTACATTGGAAACGTTTAGTTTAGCTGTTAATGAAGTTTCGTTTTTTTAGTGCTGAAAATTCATTGTCTGCTGGCGCTGTACACTTTTTCTTAGTGTTGCAATATCTCATGAAGGAAATACTGGACAATCAAATTAATGACTTTCCAGGCTTCAGGATGCCTTTCTACACTATATAAAGGTGGAAATTTACATTTGAAACGTTTGGTTTAGCTGTTATAAAAGTTTGGTTTTTTAGTGCTGTAAATGCATTTTAAGCTCGCGCTGTACACATTTGCTATGAGAGGCATTATCTCATAAGGGAAATATTGGACAATCAAATTAATGACTGCCCAGGCTTCAGGATGTCTTTTTACACTATATAAAGATGGAAATTTACATTGGAAACGTTTGGTTTAGCTGTTATAAAAGTTTGGTTTTTTAGTGCTGAAAATGCATTTTCAGCTCGCACTGTACACATTTGCTATGTGAGGCATTATCTCATGAAGGAAATACTGGACAATCAAATTAATGAATTCCCAGGCTTCAGGATGCCTTTTTACACTCTATAAATGTGGAAATTTACATTGGAAACGTTTGGTTTAGCTGTTAATGAAGTTTCGTTTTTTTAGTGCTGAAAATTCATTGTCTGCTGGCGCTGTACACTTTTTCTAAGTGTTGCAATATCTCATGAAGGAAATACTGGACAATCAAATTAATGACTTTCCAGGCTTCAGGATGCCTTTCTACACTATATAAAGGTGGAAATTTACATTGGAAACGTTTGGTTTAGCTGTTAATGAAGTTTCGTTTTTTTTAGTGCTGAAAATTCATTGTCTGCTGGCGCTGTACACTTTTTCTAAGTGTTGCAATATCTCATGAAGGAAATACTGGACAATCAAATTAATGACTTTCCAGGCTTCAGGATGCCTTTCTACACTATATAAAGGTGGAAATTTACATTGGAAACGTTTGGTTTAGCTGTTATAAAAGTTTGGTTTTTTAGTGCTGTAAATGCATTTTCAGCTCGCGCTGTACACATTTGCTATGAGAGGCATTATCTCATAAGGGAAATATTGGACAATCAAATTAATGACTTTCCAGGCTTCAGGATGCCTTTCTACACTATATAAAGGTGGAAATTTACATTGGAAACGTTTGGTTTAGCTGTTATAAAAGTTTGGTTTTTTAGTGCTGTAAATGCATTTTCAGCTCGCGCTGTACACATTTGCTATGAGAGGCATTATCTCATAAGGGAAATATTGGACAATCAAATTAATGACTGCCCAGGCTTCAGGATGTCTTTTTACACTATATAAAGGTGGAAATTTACATTGGAAACGTTTGGTTTAGCTGTTAATGAAGTTTCGTTTTTTTAGTGCTGAAAATTCATTGTCTGCTGGCGCTGTACACTTTTTCTAAGTGTTGCAATATCTCATGAAGGAAATACTGGACAATCAAATTAATGACTTTCCAGGCTTCAGGATGCCTTTCTACACTATATAAAGGTGGAAATTTACATTTGAAACGTTTGGTTTAGCTGTTATAAAAGTTTGTTTTTTTAGTGCTGTAAATGCATTTTCAGCTCGCGCTGTACACATTTGCTATGAGAGGCATTATCTCATAAGGGAAATATTGGACAATCAAATTAATGACTGCCCAGGCTTCAGGATGTCTTTTTACACTATATAAAGGTGGAAATATACATTGGAAACGTTTAGTTTAGCTGTTAATGAAGTTTCGTTTTTTTAGTGCTGAAAATTCATTGTCTGCTGGCGCTGTACACTTTTTCTAAGTGTTGCAATATCTCATGAAGGAAATACTGGACAATCAAATTAATGACTTTCCAGGCTTCAGGATGCCTTTCTACACTATATAAAGGTGGAAATTTACATTTGAAACGTTTGGTTTAGCTGTTATAAAAGTTTGGTTTTTTAGTGCTGTAAATGCATTTTCAGCTCGCGCTGTACACATTTGCTATGAGAGGCATTATCTCATAAGGGAAATATTGGACAATCAAATTAATGACTGCCCAGGCTTCAGGATGTCTTTTTACACTATATAAAGGTGGAAATTTACATTGGAAACGTTTGGTTTAGCTGTTATAAAAGTTTGGTTTTTTAGTGCTGAAAATGCATTTTCAGCTCGCACTGTACACATTTGCTATGTGAGGCATTATCTCATAAGGGAAATACTGGACAATCAAATTAATGACTTCCCAGGCTTCAGGATGCCTTTTTACACTCTATAAATGTGGAAATTTACATTGGAAACGTTTGGTTTAGCTGTTAATGAAGTTTCGTTTTTTTAGTGCTGAAAATTCATTGTCTGCTGGCGCTGTACACTTTTTCTAAGTGTTGCAATATCTCATGAAGGAAATACTGGACAATCAAATTAATGACTTTCCAGGCTTCAGGATGCCTTTCTACACTATATAAAGGTGGAAATTTACATTGGAAACGTTTGGTTTAGCTGTTATAAAAGTTTGGTTTTTTAGTGCTGTAAATGCATTTTCAGCTCGCGCTGTACACATTTGCTATGAGAGGCATTATCTCATAAGGGAAATATTGGACAATCAAATTAATGACTTTCCAGGCTTCAGGATGCCTTTCTACACTATATAAAGGTGGAAATTTACATTGGAAACGTTTGGTTTAGCTGTTATAAAAGTTTGGTTTTTTAGTGCTGTAAATGCATTTTCAGCTCGCGCTGTACACATTTGCTATGAGAGGCATTATCTCATAAGGGAAATATTGGACAATCAAATTAATGACTGCCCAGGCTTCAGGATGTCTTTTTACACTATATAAGGGTGGAAATTTACATTGGAAACGTTTAGTTTAGCTGTTAATGAAGTTTCGTTTTTTTAGTGCTGAAAATGTATTTTCAGCTCGCACTGTACACATTTGCTATGTGAGGCATTATCTCATAAGGGAAATACTGGACAATCAAATTAATGACTTCCCAGGCTTCAGGATGCCTTTTTACACTCTATAAATGTGGAAATTTACATTGGAAACGTTTGGTTTAGCTGTTAATGAAGTTTCGTTTTTTTAGTGCTGAAAATTCATTGTCTGCTGGCGCTGTACACTTTTTCTAAGTGTTGCAATATCTCATGAAGGAAATACTGGACAATCAAATTAATGACTTTCCAGGCTTCAGGATGCCTTTCTACACTATATAAAGGTGGAAATTTACATTTGAAACGTTTGGTTTAGCTGTTATAAAAGTTTGGTTTTTTAGTGCTGTAAATGCATTTTCAGCTCGCGCTGTACACATTTGCTATGAGAGGCATTATCTCATAAGGGAAATATTGGACAATCAAATTAATGACTGCCCAGGCTTCAGGATGTCTTTTTACACTCTATAAAGGTGGAAATTTACATTGGAAACGTTTGGTTTAGCTGTTAATGAAGTTTCGTTTTTTTAGTGCTGAAAATTCATTGTCTGCTGGCGCTGTACACTTTTTCTAAGTGTTGCAATATCTCATGAAGGAAATACTGGACAATCAAATTAATGACTTTCCAGGCTTCAGGATGCCTTTCTACACTATATAAAGGTGGAAATTTACATTTGAAACGTTTGGTTTAGCTGTTATAAAAGTTTGTTTTTTTAGTGCTGTAAATGCATTTTCAGCTCGCGCTGTACACATTTGCTATGAGAGGCATTATCTCATAAGGGAAATATTGGACAATCAAATTAATGACTGCCCAGGCTTCAGGATGTCTTTTTACACTATATAAAGGTGGAAATATACATTGGAAACGTTTAGTTTAGCTGTTAATGAAGTTTCGTTTTTTTAGTGCTGAAAATTCATTGTCTGCTGGCGCTGTACACTTTTTCTAAGTGTTGCAATATCTCATGAAGGAAATACTGGACAATCAAATTAATGACTTTCCAGGCTTCAGGATGCCTTTCTACACTATATAAAGGTGGAAATTTACATTTGAAACGTTTGGTTTAGCTGTTATAAAAGTTTGGTTTTTTAGTGCTGTAAATGCATTTTCAGCTCGCGCTGTACACATTTGCTATGAGAGGCATTATCTCATAAGGGAAATATTGGACAATCAAATTAATGACTGCCCAGGCTTCAGGATGTCTTTTTACACTATATAAAGGTGGAAATTTACATTGGAAACGTTTGGTTTAGCTGTTATAAAAGTTTGGTTTTTTAGTGCTGAAAATGCATTTTCAGCTCGCACTGTACACATTTGCTATGTGAGGCATTATCTCATAAGGGAAATACTGGACAATCAAATTAATGACTTCCCAGGCTTCAGGATGCCTTTTTACACTCTATAAATGTGGAAATTTACATTGGAAACGTTTGGTTTAGCTGTTAATGAAGTTTCGTTTTTTTAGTGCTGAAAATTCATTGTCTGCTGGCGCTGTACACTTTTTCTAAGTGTTGCAATATCTCATGAAGGAAATACTGGACAATCAAATTAATGACTTTCCAGGCTTCAGGATGCCTTTCTACACTATATAAAGGTGGAAATTTACATTGGAAACGTTTGGTTTAGCTGTTATAAAAGTTTGTTTTTTTAGTGCTGTAAATGCATTTTCAGCTCGCGCTGTACACATTTGCTATGAGAGGCATTATCTCATAAGGGAAATATTGGACAATCAAATTAATGGCTGCCCAGGCTTCAGGATGTCTTTTTACTCTATATAAAGTTGGAAATTTACATTGGAAACGTTTAGTTTAGCTGTTAATGAAGTTTCGTTTTTTTAGTGCTGAAAATTCATTGTCTGCTGGCGCTGTACACTTTTTCTAAGTGTTGCAATATCTCATGAAGGAAATACTGGACAATCAA
The DNA here is from genome assembly GCF_059441095.1 of Idiotropiscis lumnitzeri. Taxonomy (NCBI): domain Eukaryota; kingdom Metazoa; phylum Chordata; class Actinopteri; order Syngnathiformes; family Syngnathidae; genus Idiotropiscis; species Idiotropiscis lumnitzeri. The sequence continues at coordinate 24,896 of NW_028283738.1, read as the reverse complement.
ATCAATGACTTTCCAGGCTTCAGGATGCCTTTCTACACTATATAAAGGTGGAAATTTACATTGGAAACGTTTGGTTTAGCTGTTATAAAAGTTTGGTTTTTTAGTGCTGTAAATGCATTTTCAGCTCGCACTGTACACATTTGCTATGTGAGGCATTATCTCATAAGGGAAATACTGGACAATCAAATTAATGACTTCCCAGGCTTCAGGATGCCTTTTTACACTCTATAAATGTGGAAATTTACATTGGAAACGTTTGGTTTAGCTGTTAATGAAGTTTCGTTTTTTTAGTGCTGAAAATTCATTGTCTGCTGGCGCTGTACACTTTTTCTAAGTGTTGCAATATCTCATGAAGGAAATACTGGACAATCAAATTAATGACTTTCCAGGCTTCAGGATGCCTTTCTACACTATATAAAGGTGGAAATGTACATTGGAAACGTTTGGTTTAGCTGTTATAAAAGTTTGGTTTTTTAGTGCTGAAAATGCATTTTCAGCTCGCACTGTACACATTTGCTATGTGAGGCATTATCTCATAAGGGAAATACTGGACAATCAAATTAATGACTTCCCAGGCTTCAGGATGCCTTTTTACACTCTATAAATGTGGAAATTTACATTGGAAACGTTTGGTTTAGCTGTTAATGAAGTTTCGTTTTTTTAGTGCTGAAAATTCATTGTCTGCTGGCGCTGTACACCTTTTCTAAGTGTTGCAATATCTCATGAAGGAAATACTGGACAATCAAATTAATGACTTTCCAGGCTTCAGGATGCCTTTCTACACTATATAAAGGTGGAAATTTACATTGGAAACGTTTGGTTTAGCTGTTATAAAAGTTTGTTTTTTTAGTGCTGAAAATGCATTTACAGCACGAAAAAAACAAACTTTTATAACAGCTAAACCAAACGTTTCCAATGTAAATTTCCACATTTATATAGTGTAAAAAGGCAACCTGAAGCCTGGGAAGTCATTAATTTGATTGTCCAGTATTTCCCTTATGAGATAATGCCTCACATAGCAAATGTGTACAGCGCGAGCTGAAAATGCATTTACAGCACTAAAAAAACAAACTTTTATAACAGCTAAACTAAACGTTTCCAATGTAAATTTCCACCTTTATATAGTGTAAAAAGACATCCTGAAGCCTGGGCAGTCATTAATTTGATTGTCCAATATTTCCCTTATGAGATAATGCCTCTCATAGAAAATGTGTACAGCGCGAGCTGAAAATGCATTTACAGCACTAAAAAACCAAACTTTTATAACAGCTAAACCAAACGTTTCCAATGTAAATTTCCACCTTTATATAGTGTAAAAAAACATCCTGAAGCCTGGGCAGTCATTAATTTGATTGTCCAATATTTCCCTTATGAGATAATGCCTCTCATAGCAAATGTGTACAGCGCGAGCTGAAAATGCATTTACAGCACGAAAAAACCAAACTTTTATAACAGCTAAACCAAACGTTTCCAATGTAAATTTCCACCTTTATATAGTGTAGAAAGGCATCCTGAAGCCTGGAAAGTCATTAATTTGATTGTCCAGTATTTCCTACATGAGATATTGCAACACTTAGAAAAAGTGTACAGCGCCAGCAGACAATGAATTTGCAGCACTAAAAAAACGAAACTTCATTTACAGCTAAACCAAACGTTTCCAATGTAAATTTCCACATTTATATAGTGTAAAAAGGCATCCTGAAGCCTGGGAAGTCATTAATTTGATTGTCCAGTATTTCCCTTATGAGATAATGCCTCACATAGCAAATGTGTACAGCGCGAGCTGAAAATGCATTTACAGCACTAAAAAAACAAACTTTTATAACAGCTAAACTAAACGTTTCCAATGTAAATTTTCACCTTTATATAGTGTAAAAAGACATCCTGAAGCATGGGCAGTCATTAATTTGATTGTCCAATATTTCCCTTATGAGATAATGCCTCTCATAGCAAATGTGTACAGCGCGAGCTGAAAATGCATTTACAGCACTAAAAAACCAAACTTTTATAACAGCTAAACTAAACGTTTCCAATGTAAATTTCCACCTTTATATAGTGTAGAAAGGCATCCTGAAGCCTGGAAAGTCATTAATTTGATTGTCCAGTATTTCCTTCATGAGATATTGCAACACTTAGAAAAAGTGTACAGCGCCAGCAGACAATGAATTTGCAGCACTAAAAAAACGAAACTTCATTAACAGCTAAACCAAACGTTTCCAATGTAAATTTCCACCTTTATATAGTGTAAAAAGATATCCTGAAGCCTGGGCAGTCATTAATTTGATTGTCCAATATTTTCCTTATGAGATAATGCCTCTCATAGCAAATGTGTACAGCGCGAGCTGAAAATGCATTTACAGCACTAAAAAACCAAACTTTTATAACAGCTAAACCAAACGTTTCCAATGTAAATTTCCACAATTACATAGTGTAAAAAGGTCTCCTGAAGCCTGGGAAGTCATTAATTTGATTGTCCAGCATTTCCATTATGAGATAATGTCTCACATAGCAAATGTGTACAGCGCGAGCTGAAAATGCATTTACAGCACTAAAAAAACAAACTTTTATAACAGCTAAACCAAACGTTTACAATGTAAATTTCCACCTTTATATAGTGTAAAAAGGCATCCTGAAGCCTGGAAAGTCATTAATTTGATTGTCCAGTATTTCCTTCATGAGAAAATGCAACACTTAGAAAAAGTGTACAGCGCCAGCAGACAATGAATATGCAGCACTAAAAAAACGAAAATTCATTAACAGCTAAACCAAACGTTTCCAATGTAAATTTCCACATTTATATAGTGTAAAAAGGCATCCTGAAGCCTGGGAAGTCATTAATTTGATTGTCCATTATTTCCCTTATGAGATAATGCCTCACATAGCAAATGTGTACAGCGCGAGCTGAAAATGCATTTACAGCACTAAAAAAACAAACTTTTATAACAGCTAAACTAAACGTTTCCAATGTAAATTTCCACCTCTATATAGTGTAAAAAGGCATCCTGAAGCCTGGAAAGTCATTAATTTGATTGTCCAGTATTTCCTTCATGAGAAAATGCAACACTTAGAAAAAGTGTACAGCGCCAGCAGACAATGAATATGCAGCACTAAAAAAACGAAAATTCATTAACAGCTAAACCAAACGTTTCCAATGTAAATTTCCACATTTATATAGTGTAAAAAGGCATCCTGAAGCCTGGGAAGTCATTAATTTGATTGTCCAGTATTTCCCTTATGGGATAATGCCTCACATAGCAAATGTGTACAGCGCGAGCTGAAAATGCATTTACAGCACTAAAAAACCAAACGTTAGGAGTGTTTCCTTACACTTAGATACGTTTATACTGTGTATATTTGCATGCTTTTTCTGAATGTCTGCTGCTAATGTTATACATTAACGGCTACATTACGCCGCCGACTCTGTGTGATCTATATCTTTGCTGCTGTAACACCTCAAATTTCCCCATTGTGGGACTAATAAAGGACATCTTATCTTATCTTATCTTATGTTTATAACAGCTAAACCAAACGTTTCCAATGTAAATTTCCACCTTTATATAGTGTAAAAAGGCATCCTGAAGCCTGGAAAGTCATTAATTTGATTGTCCAGTATTTCCTTCATGAGATATTGCAACACTTAGAAAAAGTGTACAGCGCCAGCAGACAATGAATTTGCAGCACTAAAAAAACGAAACTTCATTAACAGCTAAACCAAACGTTTCCAATGTAAATTTCCACATTTATATAGTGTAAAAAGGCATCCTGAAGCCTGGGAAGTCATTAATTTGATTGTCCAGTATTTCCCTTATGAGATAATGCCTCACATAGCAAATGTGTACAGCGCGAGCTGAAAATGCATTTACAGCACTAAAAAAACTAACTTTTATAACAGCTAAACTAAACGTTTCCAATGTAAATTTCCACCTTTATATAGTGTAGAAAAGACATCCTGAAGCCTGGGCAGTCATTAATTTGATTGTCCAATATTTCCCTTATGAGATAATGCCTCACATAGCATTTACAGCACTAAAAACCAAACTTTTATAACAGCTAAACCAAACGTTTCCAATGTAAATTTCCACCTTTATATAGTGTAGAAAGGCATCCTGAAGCCTGGAAAGTCATTAATTTGATTGTCCAGTATTTCCTTCATGAGATATTGCAACACTTAGAAAAAGTGTACAGCGCCAGCAGACAATGAATTTTCAGCACTAAAAAAACGAAACTTCATTAACAGCTAAACCAAACGTTTCCAATGTAAATTTCCACATTTATATAGTGTAAAAAGGCATCCTGAACCCTGGGAAGTCATTAATTTGATTGTCCAGTATTTCCCTTATGAGATAATGCCTCACATAGCAAATGAGTACAGCGCGAGCTGAAAATGCATTTACAGCACTAAAAAACCAAACTTTTATAACAGCTAAACCAAACGTTTCCAATGTACATTTCCACCTTTATATAGTGTAAAAAGGCATCCTGAAGCCTGGGAAGTCATTAATTTGATTGTCCAGTATTTCCCTTATGAGATAATGCCTCACATAGCAAATGTGTACAGTGCGAGCTGAAAATGCATTTACAGCACGAAAAAAACAAACTTTTATAACAGCTAAACCAAACGTTTCCAATGTCAATTTCCACATTTATATAGTGTAAAAAGGCATCCTGAAGCCTGGGAAGTCATTAATTTGATTGTCCAGTATTTCCCTTATGAGATAATGCCTCACATAGCAAATGTGTACAGCGCGAGCTGAAAATGCATTTACAGCACTAAAAAACCAAACTTTTATAACAGCTAAACCAAACGTGTCCAATGTAAATTTCCACCTTTATATAGTGTAGAAAGGCATCCTGAAGCCTGGAAAGTCATGAATTTGATTGTCCAGTATTTCCTTCATGAGATATTGCAACACTTAGAAAAAGTGTACAGCGCCAGCAGACAATGAATTTGCAGCACTAAAAAAACGAAACTTCATTTCCAGCTAAACCAAACGTTTCCAATGTAAATTTCCACATTTATATAGTGTAAAAAGGCATCCTGAAGCCTGGGAAGTCATTAATTTGATTGTCCAGTATTTCCCTTATGAGATAATGCCTCACCATAGCAAATGTGTACAGCGCGAGCTGAAAATGCATTTACAGCACTAAAAAAACAAACTTTTATAACAGCTAAACTAAACGTTTCCAATGTAAATTTTCACCTTTATATAGTGTAAAAAGACATCCTGAAGCCTGGGAAGTCATTAATTTGATTGTCCAGTATTTCCCTTATGAGATAATGCCTCACCATAGCAAATGTGTACAGCGCGAGCTGAAAATGCATTTACAGCACTAAAAAAACAAACTTTTATAACAGCTAAACCAAACGTTTCCAATGTAAATTTCCACCTTTATATAGTGTAAAAAGGCATCCTGAAGCCTGGGAAGTCATTAATTTGATTGTCCAGTATTTCCCTTTTGAGATAATGCCTCACATAGCAAATGTGTACAGCGCGAGCTGAAAATGCATTTACAGCACTAAAAAACCAAACTTTTATAACAGCTAAACCAAACGTTTCCAATGTAAATTTCCACCTTTATATAGTGTAAAAAGGCATCCTGAAGCCTGGGAAGTCATTAATTTGATTGTCCAGTATTTCCCTTATGAGATAATGCCTCACATAGCAAATGTGTACAGCGCGAGCTGAGAATGCATTTTCAGCACTAAAAAAACAAACTTTTATAACAGCTAAACCAAACGTTTCCAATGTAAATTTCCACCTTTATATAGTGTAGAAAGGCATCCTGAAGCCTGGAAAGTCATTAATTTGATTGTCCAGTATTTCCTTCATGAGATATTGCAACACTTAGAAAAAGTGTACAGCGCCAGCAGACAATGAATTTGCAGCACTAAAAAAACGAAACTTCATTAACAGCTAAACCAAACGTTTCCAATGTAAATTTCCACATTTATATAGTGTAAAAAGGCATCCTGAAGCCTGGGAAGTCATTAATTTGATTGTCCAGTATTTCCTTCATGAGATATTGCAACACTTAGAAAAAGTGTACAGCGCCAGCAGACAATGAATTTGCAGCACTAAAAAAACGAAACTTCATTAACAGCTAAACCAAACGTTTCCAATGTAAATTTCCACATTTATATAGTGTAAAAATGCATCCTGAAGCCTGGGAAGTCATTAATTTCTTTGTCCAGTATTTCCTTCATGAGATACAGCAACACTTAGAAAAAGTCTGTGTGACAGCCTGGAGAGACTGCTGACAGGAGGGAATAGACCCCACTGGGGCTGACATGGGCTAGCTACCCATGCTGGCAGTCTCTGACACTGTGTTCAGTTTGTTGGAGACACCCGCCAAGTGCTACAGAAAGTCTACAAAGAATGACACCCCTACAGCCTGCGAGAGCGGGGGCGCAAGATGGCTCAATGACTGACCACACGGTTACAGACCTAGGAACAAACATGACTACGAGCAAGAACACGGTGCATGACACAATGGCAGCAGGACACTCACTTCAGGTCTGCACCTGTGGCTGGGCAAAAGTAACATCAGTTACAGGGTTGAAGATCCACCAAGGAAAGAAGCGGTGTTTGGGAAAGCCGAGTCAAGGGCCTCGCATTGACCAATACTTCTTACGAAGTAATGCGTCAAATCAGTCGAGTGAAGCACAGCGACGGGAAAAAAACCAAAGTTCGCAGAGCATCAGCCCCCCTGTCACTGAGGAGGGTATTATAAACACAGAATTGCAGGAGGTAGAACCCACCCAGCCACAGAGACCTCCCAAAGAGAACAAGATCAAAGGGCACAGACAGAGTGTGAGGTGGCCCAAAACTATTGAGAAGAGAGAGTGGGAAACCGTCAATAACGACCTGGTGAAAATGTTGGAGCAACAAGTGGGCACTGCAGAGAGAAAGCTGGAACACATCGGTGACATCATCTACCACTATGGAGAGGAGCGCTTTGGAGTGAACAGCTGGAAAACCACCAACAAAATACCACCACCAACCAAACCTAGGAGGCAACAAGAGATAGAGAGACTGATCAGGGAAAGAAGGGACCTGCGGAAACAGTGGAGAAAAGCCTCTGATCCAGAGAGAGAAGGTCTCATGCTGCTCCATGGGGACATCAAGCTCCGGTTGAAAACCTTACGAAGAGCAGAGAACTTGAGGAAACTTCGCAGGAAGAAGGAACACACAAGAACCCTGTTCTATAAAAATCCCTTCAAGTTTGTCAAAGATCTCTTCGCTAAGGACAAAAGCGGGTTCCTGCAAACTTCAAAGAAGGAACTTAAAGAGCACCTGGAAAAGGTCTACCAAGACACGAAAAGGCATGAACAGCTAGCCATCCCACATGATATCCCCCCCATTCGACCACCAGAGGTCAACATCGAGACCGGCCCTCCAAAATGGAAAGAAGTGGAGAACATGGTGGGCGTGCAAGATCAGGATCTGCACCAGGACCAAATGGAGTGTCATATAAGCTCTACAAGAACTCACCAGATGTCCTACGCTATCTTTGGAGGCTAATGAGAATCGTCTGGCAGAAGGGGATAATACCAAAGGCATGGCGAAGGGCTGGAGGTGTACTAATTCCAAAAGAGAAGGACGCAGATATCAGTCAATTTCGGCCAATCAGCCTTCTCAACGTTGAAGGGAAAATCTTTTTCAGCGTCTTGACACACACCACCTACCTGGAGAAAAAACGAGTACATTGACACAACCGTACAAAAGGCTGGAATTTCTGGATTCTCTGGCTGCTTGGAGCACACCAGCATGATCTGGCATCAGATTCAAGCAGCGAAGAAGAACAAAGGGGATCTTCATGTCATCTTTCTCGACCTAGCCAATGCCTTTGGTTCAGTTCCGCATAGCCTTCTCTGGGAGTCCTTCAACTTCTTCCGCGTTCCAACATCCATCACTACCTTGGTAAAATCCTACTTTGAAGACCTGCAGCTGTGCTTCACAACACCCGACTTCAAAACATCATGGCAGCAAGTAGAAGTAGGCATCATGGCAGGTTGCACGATCTCACCCCTGGCCTTTACAATGGCCATGGAGGTCATCATCAGGGCCTCAAAATGGGTGGCGGGGTGAGCGAACCAGGAACGGGATCCGCCTTCCACCGTCCGAGTATATATGGACGACATGACCACTCTGACCACCACTGCAGCTTGCACCAGGCGGCTACTTGGTAAGCTGCAGGAAAACATCAGCTGGGCCCGGATGAAAATCAAGCCGAACAAGTCACGTAGCATCTCGATAATCAAGGGAGAGCTAAAAGACGTGAAGTTCTGCATTGGTGACGAACCAATACCAACGGTGGCAGAACAACCTGTCAAAAGCCTGGGCAGATGGTATGACTCAAGTCTTAAGGATAAAAACCAGGTGCAGCAGCTAAGACAGGATATCATCAACGACCTGAACAACATCAACAAGACTCCACTACCAGGGAAGCTCAAGCTCTGGTGTCTGCAATTTGGGCTTCTCCCTCTCGTGATGTGGCCACTCACTGTCTACGAGGTCCCACTAACAACTGTGGAGAAGATGGAGCGAGCCATCACAGTATATGTGAAACAGTGGCTTGGTGTCCCACGCTGTCTGAATAACATCAGCCTCTATGGCAAAGGAGTCCTCGAACTGCCCATCACAAGTCTCACTGAAGAATACAAGTGCTCTAAAGTGAGACTACAGATGACGCTGACGGACTCCAGAGACCGGACCATCAGTGAAACGGCACCACCCCTGTCAACTGCACGGAAATGGACACCATCCAGTGCAGTGCAGCATGCCACAGCAGCCCTGAGGCACAGCGATATTGTGGGACACGTCCAGAGGGGAAGAGGAGGCTTTGGCCTTACAGCAAGCAAACCAACTTGGTGTAAGGCCTCAACCGCAGAGAGGAAAAAAATGGTCGTGGAGGAGGTGCGCCGCCAGGAAGAGGCTGAAAGGTCTGCAAAGGCTGTCTCGCTTGCCAAGCAGGGACAGTGGATGAGGTGGGAAGGCCTGGAGAAAAGAAAGCTTGGCTGGAGGGATCTCTGGGAGATGGAAGCTAGCAACATCAGCTTCATCATCAGAGCTACCAATGACGTGCTGCCATCCCCAAAAAACCTCCACCAGTGGTATGGCGAAGATCCAACCTGTGCCCTCTGCCCAACACCAGCAACTCTCAAACACATCCTGACTGGTTGTAAGACCAGCCTCACACAAGGCCGCTATACCTGGAGGCACAACCAGGTCCTCAAGAGCTTGGCAGCAGTGCTTGAAAGCAGGAGAACTACCATCAACTCCTTGCCCTTAAGAGCCACCACTACCATTACAGCACCAAAATTTGTCCGAGAGGGACAGGAAAAGCCCAACCATCCTTTTCTCAAGCCAGAAGTTGGTCAGCTAACCAAGGCTCGGGATTGGAAGATGCTGGTCGATATAGGTCAGCAACTAATCTTCCCAGCAGAGATTGCAACCACCACCCTAAGGCCAGACTTAGTGCTGTGGTCCCATTCATTGAAGACTGTCTACATTGCAGAGCTCACAGTCCCGTGGGAAAATGCAGTTGAAGAGGCCTATGAGCGTAAGAAGTTGCGCTACACTGAACTGGCGGCGGACGCACAACAACGAGGGTGGAAAGCCAAGGTCTATCCCGTCGAAGTTGGATGCAGAGGGTTTCTGGCCTCATCAACCATCAAGCTGCTGAAAGACCTGGGAATCCATGGACAGGCTCTGCGGCACACAGTCAGATCGCTCTCTAAAGCGGCTGAAAGAAGCAGCCAGTGGATCTGGATGAAGAGGAAGGACCCCTACTGGGCTCATAGATCAGCAACATGACCCCCGTCCCCCCTCCCCATCCCACCACTAATCTGCGTCATCCCACTTGAGTACCCAGGGCAGAACCATCCACCACAGTTAATTGGGCATGGGACATAAGCACGGGCGTGATCAACCGGCCGCTGGCCACCATCGATGAGGGTGTCTAGTGATAAAGGCCGAAACACCCAGTGATTTGATGGAACACTACTGACGATGTGTCCCAAATTGACATCTTTCCCATTCCAACCATGAGACACAACCCCCATGCCACTCTCCATAGCAAGCCTAACCTCATGAGAATACCATCTATCGGCACAATGGACAGTTTACCATCACGTCCATGTTTTTATGATTCTGCTATGTGAGGCATTATCTCATAAGGGAAATACTGGACAATCAAATTAATGACTGTCCAGGCTTCAGGATGTCTTTTTCCACGATATAAAGGTGGAATCTTTCATTGGAAACGTTTGGTTTAGCTGTTATAGAAGTTTGGGTTTTTATTGTGCTGCAAATGCATTTTCAGCTTGCGCTGTGCACATTTGCAAAGTGAGGCAATATCTCATAAGGGAAATACTGGACAATCAAATTAATGACTGTCCAGTCTTCAGTATGTCAGTTTACACTATATAAAGGAAGAAATTTACATTGGAAACGTTGAATTAAGCTGTTATAGAAATGTGGTAGTTTAGTACTGCAAATGCATTTTCAGCTCGCGCTGTACACATTTTCTAAGTGAAGCATTATCTCATGAGGGAAAGACTGGACAATCAAATTAATGACTGTCCAGTCTTCAGTATGTCAGTTTACACTATTGTTAGGTTGAAGATATATTTTATCCCATATTTTACTCTATTAGTATTGCAAAAGAATTGTTCCACAGCGTGACCTATGTTTGACCATATGGATGAGAAGACTTCAAGAGAAGCGGATGCCTGAAGACAGGATCAACGTCTACAACATCAAAGGAGGTGTGCCGAGACACACCTCTGAACCAAAAGGACTGAGACTTTAGTGCCAGAGCACTAAAAGGCATATCTGCCTTTTCAATCAGTAAATGACTGCCATTGATGTCTGTCTTTCCTCTTGTGTCTGAAATGTTTACATGTTCCTGCTGGTGCTCCCCCCTTCGTTCCTTAGTGCAAATACATTGTATTGTTTAGGGACTTCCCAAATAAAATAGAGGGCTCGGCGGAGTGTGCTCCAGAACGAAGTTGGAGATGTAACTGAGCACACCTCCGTTCGTTCTCCTCGCGAGTAAAAGATCAACTCTTGTCTTCCTTTCATTCATTTTGCCTTTGTTCAGTGAATGCTTAGGTGATTGAACCTGACATTATTTTGGTCCTTCGAGCGGGAAGCCAAGATACCTGAGGATTCCAGCGGGTGTGGTGAACTCCAGAAAGACCATGGCCATGGCAGGCTCACTAGAGAGAGCCTAAAAATCCTTTTCCAGGACTGGACCTCACCCCACCAGCTGGGATCTGACGGTTGACGGCGATCCAATGGAGGGAAGACAACAGTGGTGAGATATTTTTTTTTAGGGGGGAAGTGACTGACTGGAGGTCATTGCGCGTTAAGAATAAATAAATAAGTGTTCAGAATAAATAAATGAGCATTAAGAATAAATAAATAAAAATAAAACATAAAAAAGAAAAAAAAGCAAAGAAAGACATGAAGTAGAGATGAAATAAGAAAAGAGAAAGAAAGAAAGATAGATAGAGAAAAGAGAAAGAAATTGTGTATAGATAAGAAATCCTGTGCATACTAGTCGATGGCAGGTCCATGAAGGACAGTGGAGTGAGAAATAAAAAAACCCTGTGAATACTAGTCAATGGCAGGTATATGACGGCGGAGTCCGAGAAATTCCGTGGAGAAAGTAGGACGGCGGAGTCTGTGTGTACACTTAAATTCCGTGTGTGAATGTTTGCGCAAACCGTATGTAAAGTGAGTGAACGGTGTGATTGGGGATTACAAATACCACTTGGTATTTTATCCGATGTAATACAGTAGGGTTGTACACAGCAGACTGGTGTGGATGCAAAGGCAATAATTCTCCACCTGAAAAGGTTGATTTGAGAATTACCACAACAGGAAATTTGAGTTGCTGTCCTACTGATGAGAAACCAGTTTTTAGAACACCTTAGGTGTTGACAAACTGGTCCAAATTTTCTAAAATGGGGATATTAGGTAGTAAAATAAAACCCAGGGATACGCTGCAGTGTAGAGATTGGAAGTTCATCGAAAAACAGGATCCTGATAAAACTCAGTATTTAGATACATGGATAACTGAACATGGCTTTAATGGTCAGTTAAATACACAAAAAATAGCCGCATTGCAGGGATCAATCATAGGAAAGACGAAAAAGACCCCAAAAAGATGAAGAAAAATGGCTTTGAGGAAACAGAATATTGGATGAGGGTAGCCTTAAAAAGAGAAGAGGGATACAGGAAACAAAAAGAGAATGAAAACAAAATAAGCAAAGGAAAGGAATGCGAAAAGTCAGATAGAGCAAATTACACTGAAATAGGAAGAGTAAAACAAAAGGATGATGAGACTTTTGAGCAACACAAAGTGAGAATGACAGCTGTGTTTAAAAATCACAGCGGGCTACAGGAAAATGGTAATGTAAATGGGCCATTTCAACAGCAGTTGAAGAATGCTTTACATGCAGGCTCAAGAGAGGTAATTCATAAGTGGGTAAATAAACATTTCATTTGCCTGCCAACAGGTACCCTGGAGGAGTATGTAAATCACGCCCTCCATGCTGAGAAGATAGAAAATAAAAAGAAGCAGAGGTCTATAGACAGGACAGGTCAGGTAGGACAGGTAGGACAGGAGGTCTTTTATCGAGGTGGAAAGGGCCTAGGTAGCTTTAGAGGACAAAGGGGCAGACGACAGAGAGGAGGAAGAATAGGAAGAGGAGCAAACAGGCAAAATACATCAGGCTGCTGGCGTTGTGGTAAAGAAGGCCATATAGCAAGAGATTGCCCTGAGAAAAAGCAACCTTCAGCATGACTAGGATAGGAAGCATCTAAACAGGATTTAGAGGCTGATCAAGGAACAGATGAGTTTCTAGATGAAGAGGTCCTCCTAAATTTACAAGAGATATTGGCCTTTGATGAAATAACTGAGCTGAAATAACCTTATTGGTAAATGGGTCACCAATTACCTTTTTATGTGACACTGGTGCATGTAGGATTGCTTGTAATAAATTAATTCCAAATGATAGAGCAAGAGAAATGTGTCATAGTCAGATTTGCAAGTGGAAAACTGTCTAGAGTAACAGAATTAGAACCTGTGTGGTTGAGGGACCCAGAAGGACACTGAGTTGGTTGCATGAATTGAAATTAGGTTTACTTTTACAGAACAATGAGAGCCCAAGTTGTGGGGATGTGATTAATTTACAGAAAAAGATTATTGATGGCACAATTTATACTTACATGATCCGACAGACAAGGTATATCATTCTGATGATGGGTTTTACTTAATTGTATACTTGTGTCTTTTTCAGAAAGAGAGGAGTAGGTGTTGTGAAATCTTAATTGAATGAAGAAGTGAGCATGAGAAACCCTTGTAGGAGCATAGGTGTTTCCTGATTTTGTAGTTTTTGATTTGATACCTTGATAGTTTTGAGTGGCTTTGGTAAGGCTACAGTGAATTTGGAAAATTAAAAAAAAAAAAGGAGTGAGGAAAGTTTGACAGAGGGCAATGGGTATTGGTGTAATCGTAACTCATGAGTGTGCTGTAACAAAGAGTTAACAGCTCTTTGAAGTTAGATGCTCGTTCCCAAGTAGGGGGAGGAAGTCAGAGAGAGAGTTTGGTGATTGAAGAAGGTGTGACTTGAACAAATGAATAAGGATAAGAATTAGGTTCTGCTGTAAGGATGATTTGAAGAAATAAATATGTTATGTTTCATACTTCAGTTGATGATCTTTCTATTAAGGTAACTGTAGTTAGTAACTGGAATGAAATGCACAGATGGAAATGACACGGAAAAAAAAGATGGTAATTTGATAAGAAGGGCTAGTATTTACATTAGAAATAGAAATAGAAATAGAAATCCCTTTATTGTCATTGTACTCAAGTGTGCAACGAGATTAGAGGGCTCCCCTCTCCAGTGCAATACAACAATAATACAGACAAATATATAAATTAGATAAATAAATAAGACTGAATAGGGCATATAGAAACACATCACAATGCTGTTTTGCAAGGTTAGGGTGGTCTCGTGTGTGTGTGAGAGTTCAGTATGGAGATGGCTCTCGGAAAGAAACTGTTTCTCAGTCTATTGGTCCTTGATTTGATGCATCTGTAGCGCCTGCCAGAGGGCAACAGGTCGAACAGGTGTGAGTTTGGGTGGGTATTGTCTTTGACGATGTTGAGAGCCCTTCTGAGGCACCGGGCGGTGTAGATGTCCGACAGCGAGGGGAGAGGGCAGCCAATAATCCTTTGCGCTGTTTTGACTGTCCTCTGGAGCCTCACTCTGTCCGCCTCAGTGCAGCCGCTGTACCAGGTGGAGACAGAGTACGTCAGCAGGCTCTCGATGGACGAGTGGTAGAAGGCCAGCAGCAGCTTCCTGTCCAGGTTGAATTTCCTGAGGACTCTCAGGAAGTGCAGACGTTGGCGGACCTTCTTTACCACTGCTGTGGTGTTGTGACTCCAAGAAAGGTCATCGGAGATCTGTACTCCCAGGAACTTGAACGTGTGGACCCTCTCCACACACACGCCTTCGATGCAGAGGGGGGGCGGCAGCGTCTTGTTCCTCCTGAAGTCGACGACAATCTCCTTTGTTTTAGCAGAGTTAAGGTGCAGTCTGTTGTCCTTGCACCAAGTTGTCAGTCTCTTTACCTCCTCTCTGTAGGCTGTCTCGTAACCTTCCGAGATCAGACCGACCACTGTCGTGTCGTCAGCAAACTTGACGATGGTGTTGTTGCCGTGGGCCGGGCTGCAGTCGTAGGTGTAGAGGGCGTACAGGAGAGGGCTCAGCACGCATCCTTGGGGGGAACCGGTGCTCAGCATGAGGGTGGAGGACGTGTAGGGGCCGAGCAACACAGTCTGGGGTCTGTTGGTCAGAAAGTCCTTAATCCAGATGCGTGTGAGGGCAGGGAGGCCGAGAGTGTCCAGTTTGGCGACGAGGATGTCTGGGATGATCGTGTTGAATGCCGAGCTGTAGTCCACAAAGAGCATCCTTGCATAGCTCCGCTGTTGTTCCAGGTGGCCCAGTACAACATGCAGAGCAGTGTCGATGGCGTCCTCAGTGGATCTGTTAGCCCGGTATGCAAACTGGTAGGGGTCCAGAGTGGGAGGAAGGCAGTCCCTGATGTGCTGGAGAACCAGCCTCTCGAAGCACTTCATAATGACTGGTGTGAGAGCAACAGGACGGTAGTCATTCAGGTGGACGGCTGGTGACTTTTTGGGGACAGGAATAATGGTGGAGGTTTTCAAGCAGGAGGGGATGACTGCCTGAGCCAGGGAGCGGTTGAAGATCCTGCAGAAAACATGTGACAGTTGGTGGGCACATGCTCTGAGGACCTTGCCTGGTATTCCGTCGGATCCAGTAGCTTTTCCTGGGGTTGACCGTGTTCCTCTACGATGAGTGGGGGGGAGTTGGAGCTTGAAGTGCGGGGGTGTGATGGTTGGGGCGAGTCAAAGCGAGCGAAGAAGCAGTTAAGCTCCTCTGCCAGCGATGCACTCGGGTCTACAGAGGTCGTGCTGCTGCCACGGAAGTTGGTGATGCTCCGTAGACCCTGCCACACCTCCCGTGGTCTGTTACTGGCAAGGTGGGCCTCCAGCCTCCCCTTGTAGGTTGCCTTTGCTAGCTTGATGCCTTTGCTCAGGTCAGCACGAGCCACCCTGTACTGGGCTTTGTCGCCTGACCTGAAGGCAGCGTCACGGGCCTTGAGGAGAGCGCGAACCCTGCTGGACATCCAGGGCTTCGCATTTGGGAAGGTCCGTATAGTCTTTTGTTGGGACACAGTTTCCATGCAGAACTTGATGTAGTCCAGTACACAATGCGTGTAGACATCAAGGTCCTGATGATCAAAGAGGTCCCAGTTTGTGTCATGAAAGCAGTCCTGTAATTCACTCATGGCGTCGTCACGCCAGGTTTTCACAGTCTTTGTGGTAGGCCTGAATCTGCGCCTGAGAGGGGTGTACGCAGGTGCGAGCTGCAAGGACAGGTGGTCTGACTGGCCGAGGGGGGCGAGTGGGAGGGCTCTGTATGCGTGCTTGATGTTCGAGTACACATGGTCGAGAGTGTTGTCTCCCCTCGTCGGGCACTTGACATGCTGGTGAAACTCTGGGAGTACAGTCTTTAAATTGGCCTTATTAAAGTCTCCCGCTACAATGTGACCGCCATCAGGGTGCGCCCGCTGATGTTTATTGATGACGCACGCGAGTAGCGAGAGCGCCATGCTAGTGCTAGCGTCGGGAGGGATGTAAACAGCTGTGAGAATCACTACCGTTAGCTCCCTCGGGAGAAAATAAGGCCGGCATTTAACGGACATGAACTCGATGTCGGGGGAAGAGTGCTTCTCGACGATCGTGCTATCGCCGCACCAGTTCTCATGCACGTAAACACAGAGCCCCCCGCCCCTCCTCTTACCGGTGTCCCTCGTCCGATCCGCGCGATGTAGCGAGCGCCCGGCCAGCTGGATGCTAGCGTCGGGGACGTCTGCGTGCAGCCAGGTTTCCGTGACGACGATCACACTGCTATCGCGCACATAGCGGTTTCCCAGGATTTGTAATCCCAGGTCGTCGATTTTGTGGACCACGGATCTGGCGTTGGTGAGGTGCAGACTCGGTAGTGGTTGCCTATGGGGCTGCCGTCGCAGCCGTTGCAAGACACCGGACCTGCAGCCTCGCTTCTGCTTCCTCTCTCTGCGTCGCCTGCGCCGCCTCCCGGTCCCGATGACCAGCCACGGTGAGCCGGGCAGCCTCGCCAGTTTGTTCGGAATTTTGCGATCATAGCAAAATTCCTCTGTGATGGTTATTTCGCATCGATATCCAATGTTCACGATGTCCTGGCGGGTATATCGATGTTGTGCCTCAGTTGATGCCAATAAGAGCAAGCAAACACTAATAAAAAGTAATAAGGAGCACTGTGAGGGGGAGCTGTTAGCCGCTGCGTCCATGCGCGCCGCCATCTTAACATCCAAGGAATTAAAGCAGAGAAGAAATTAGAGACTACAAATAACATTGATGTGTACTTGTTCACTTTGAGGTAGAACTGGTTGAAGTAAAATGAGTCATAAAGTTAGAAAAATAGGAAATAAAAATAAAATTAACATGCTTAAGATTAACAAATTATTGTAAAGTCTGAGTTCCAAATTATGCAGAAATTACTGTGCCACTGAGTAAAATGATGAATGAGGAAAACCTCTAAATGACATTGTCCTTACACTGGACTGATAAAGCATATTCAGCTTTTGTGAAAGGAAACAAGTGTTCGTATTAAGTATGGCACTGACCCTTTGTCCAGATGCAAAAGGCCTTAGTTTTAGTGTAGAAACATGGAGATAAGATGAAACCAATCGCATACTTCTATTCCAAACTAGACAACGTAGAATGTGCATTGAAGCACTGCATGAGAACAGTTAATGCAGTATCTATTGCTGTAGATATAAGATTAAGATAAAGATGGTCTTTTATTAGTCCCACAATCTGGAAATTGCAGAAACAAGTGCAACCATAGTTTTGTTCCATCCTCTGGTTTTGAGAGTACCACGTGCGGTTTCTGCATTGCTTTTGCTGATGAACATGACGTTTTTGTCACCGGCGGGACATTTATAGTGTATGAATACATTGTTATCAAAACCACATCTGATTATAGAGAGATGTACAACATTAAACCCGGCTGTCATTATTATGTCAGGAGGATGGTACAAAACTAGATTGTTATGAGTTAGTAGAAAAAAGTAACCAAAAGTAAAGGCATCAAAAAGATTCGCCTTCAGAAAACGGAGAAGTGCTATTTGTAGATGGAAATAAATAAATAAATAAATAAATAAAATACTGTAGTTGTATCAAATGACACTGGGAAAAAGAACTTAGCAGTTACTCCTCAAATTACTCAGCTCATGCAACAGAATTAGTATCTTAAACAAAAGCGTGTAAACTAAAGAGAGTAAATTGTGTTACTATTTACACATATAGTCGTCTTAAAATGTGTAGCGCATACATTGCATAAGTGTTTTCCTTGAATACACATTGCAGACAATACAGCTAAAGAAGCTGTTGCGGACATACACGTTTTAGTGATAGAAGTCCCAAAGTTAAACAAAGGCTTTGGAGGAAAATGGTGTAACATCGCTACGTGATCTCTGTATGACCAAACAATAATCTTTACAAATGGGCTGCTATATTGAGTCATGGGATAACACATGTCTCAACAGGGGAAATGGTGCATCAGATATTACGTTATTATACGGCTTACGGCTTTAATGCTTATTCGAAACATTTTTGTAGGGCATGTTTAACGTGTGCGAAACACAATTCACAAGGTAATTTGAGTCCACGCAGAGGACGCTTTCCTACACCACAATATCCATTTCAAATTATTCATATGGACTTATTTGATAAAAACCAAAGTGAAGAAAAAAAATAAAATAAATGTTTGGTCATCATAGATGTGAATTCGAAATGGTTAGAACTCTTTCTAACCAACAAATCCAGATGCATTGACAGTGGCAAAAGTACTTTGTAAGGATATCATTCCGAGATATGGTATTCCTGAAAATAATAAACAGTGATAATAGTACCCATTTTGTTAACTAACTTGTGAAAGAGATAGGAATGTTTCACGTTGATTTGAAAGATAATTGTGCTTACCACCCTCAAAGCTCTGGATTGGTGAAAAGAATGAACAAAAAAAAAAAAGTGAAAAGGCTATGCATTGAGGAAACGGGGAGGCAGTGGACACAGTGTATGGAAATTAGTAAAACTGTTTGTAAAAACGACAAGCACTGTGACTTTCCATTGAATGTTATGCGAGTCGCCTCTCTGTCCACTTTTAAACCTCGCTTGAAGATGAATATTCGGGCCTTTGACTCAGCATGAGACTGTTGCTGTTCTGTTGTTTTTCTGGTATCTACTGTAAATGTGTTTATGTGAGTTAATTTGAGTTATATACAGAGAGTTGCACTGTATTGTATTTCATTGTATTTAGGACCGAGACGTTGTAAAACATTGTTTGGAAGGCCTTATAGAATACCTCAAATTTAAGAACAAATGGGAAATAGATGCTGAAGCAACTTTAGCTGACTACATGTGAAAAGTGTTAGAAAAACAAAGACAGGCACAAATTTAGAGTGGTGAGGATCTTTCTGTCTCCTAGCAGGGCACTAAACTAGTGGAGCCAGGAGACTGGATGCTTGAAAGAAGTTTGAAGATAAGACATATGTAATTACCCAAGGGGGAATGCCATGTTTAGTTTTATTGACAGCTCTCACAGCTGTAAATATAGTAGAAGAGTCAACATTGGTTCATTTGACACATGTAAAAAGGTCATTTTGGTTGAAATCTCCTACAAAGGAGATGAGCGGAAGTCTGATGATAGGGTGGTCTTATTTCATAAGACACCAGACTAAGTAGAGGGGATATTTCAGACAAAATGACCCTGAAGTGGTTAAAAGCAGCTGTTCTATGTTGGATGTATACAATTTTATTCTGATATTTTTGTTGTTGTGTTATATGTGGGAACAACCCAGAGTTACATAAACAAACTATGATGTGACTATAGTACAATACCAACAGTAAGAATCCCAATTACTAATCAAAATGGATTTGCAAACACCAAGCAGATAATTGAAAAAAAAAAAGTGATGGGACATATTTGTGGAGCTTGGACGACATGTTGATAGATTTGAGTTGGAACCATGAGTAATACTCAAGTGGGCAACTATTGGTCCACAGAACAAAGTTACAGGAGAAAGTCTGTACTTTCGTGAAAAGATAGCAATTGGACAACGAGATATCCAAAATAAGCAAATGAAATTGTATTATTGATATTATATTAATGCTTATCTTGATAATACATGTATGGATTGGGTCAGCGTGTATCCTGTGACTAGAGTTGATGTAGATGAACATGTTTTCTATGATAGTTGCTCTTGAAAATTTAAATAGCATTAATGTTGCTGACAGAGCTAAGCGGTTAGGAATCTTTTCACCACCACTGTGTCTGGTTTTGATAGTGGTTGAAATAAACTTCAATCACTATCAAGAGGGGAAATCTGGTGGTGGTGTGGATATGATAGATCATTTGATAAATCACCCAAAAATGTAAAAGGTTTTGAGACTTAGTGCATATCTGTATGTGTTTTTCATAACTAGGCCCTGCTTATAAATTATTGGTAGTTTCTGGAGAGTGCCATTTCACAAAATGTAATTGATTGATCGTAAATGGTATGTTTTATATTGTTTGTTAATAAACTGTGTGAACTGTCCAATGTCATGACAGGACATCGGTGACGTTAAAAAAGAGAAAGCAGAGTATCACGGCAAAAAAAAAAAAATAAATGATTCAACATACATGGAAGCCATCGGTGTTCTCCTTAGTGTAAGTAAGTAAGTAAGTGTAAATTAACAGATCAAGTAACAGGATTTGAGTCCTCGAACGAAGAACAAAGAACGCAGACAGGTCAACTGCATCATCACAACGTGCAAAAATTAGGTAATTGGACGCAAAGTGGGTTTGAAACTGTGCATGAACGGCTATCAACCAATCTCTAATGGCATTCCGAAACAGGATGACTGTTGATGTATTGTTGAATGAGAGAGGTGGTGTTTGTGCTATGTTCGGTGAACAATGTTGCACATTTATTCCCAACAACACAGCGGTGGGTGGTCGTCTAACCAGGGCCATAGAGGTCTCAGGACTCTTCATGGTAAAATGAAAGGACAACTGGTCTGTGTATATATATATATATACACATATATATACACATATATATATATATATATATATATATATTTGTTACTTTGGAATAAAGACATTAAATTGATGTAATTTTGTTTTAGAAAAATGCTGTAGTTTTTTTCTCTGAATACAACCTACAAACGGTTAAAAAGGACATTCTGAAATGGTTTTTTTTTGGGCTATCAAATATTTAGTTTGACACTCAAACCGCACACTATTCGTGTCAATTTGTTTGGTTCTATCTCCATGAGTATTTTTTTGTGGTGCATCAAAAGCGTGTTTTAACTTACTTAGGTAAGACAGGTTTAGTGGAGAGATGAGGCCAAACAGCATCACACATCTATGTGCAAGAGATGGCAACTGACAAAGAACCTTCACACCTACAATAACTGCCCCGATGTAATGTGGTGGCTGAAGATCCTCTTCCTCCCGGACAACAAACACCACCATGGTGCACTTGGCAGGCTCTTGATCCAATTCATCCTACAGACCACCATGATAAAAGACAAATTCATTAGAGTTATTTAGATGAAATTTTTTTCCACCATGAAAAAAAAACAAACAACATATATATGTGTGTGTGTGTGTGTGTGTGTGTGTGTGTGTGTGTGTTTATATATATATATATATATATATATTTTTTTTTTTTTGGAAGCATCTTTCAGGACACTCAAGGCCGCTGTACAGAGTAAAATACGAAAGTAAAAACACAAATACGGGTAGAAACACCAACACGTAAATCAAGCAGGATAAAATACAATAAAGTGGATGAGGGACATATCTGGAATTGGAGAGAGTAATTAAGGCGGAACAGATTGGTTTTGAGTTTAGTTTTAAACACAGGGAGGGTGGTGCAATTACAGAGGTCAGGTGGAGAGAGTTCCAGAGCTGGAGAACCGAATCGCTGAAGGCTCTGTCCCCCATGGTGGCAGGCAAGGGGTGGAGTGAGGAGGATGAAGACCGGAGAGCGCGGGATGGAGTGGGAATATGGATGATGTCTGAAAGGTAGGGAGGGGCGAGGTTGTGAAGAGATTTGAAAGTCATGTGTCATGTCATTATCCACACCGCTTATCCGGTACAGGGTCACGGGAGGGTGCTGGAGCCTATCCCAGCTGACTACGGGCGAAAGGCGCACTACACCCTGAACTGGTCGCCAGCCATAGATTTGAAAATATATAGAAGAATTTTGAAAATGATTTGTTGATTGACTGGAAGCCAGTGGATCTGCTGAAGGATGGGGGGTTGATGTGATAGGTGGAAGGTGATTGGAATCCATTGCACATCCTTGAGGCACCCTAAAGCTCCCGTATGTCTGTCACTGAGTCTTGAATTTTTACTTAGTAAACTGAATTTGAGCATATGCAGTATTGAATTTTTGGTGAGGAGACCTTTTTTTTGAGGAATTAAAAACGCATTTTAAAGTCCTACATTCAAGTTTATTGGGATATAGTTCTTAACAAAAACATTATGATCGAAAAATTCAGAATCAAATTAAAAATATACAATTTATGTAATTCGAATTCAGTTTTTCAATTCAATAATTCAGTGTTCAATTCAAAACATTCAGGTTTCAATTCAAATATCAAAGTTAAGATATTCACATTCAAATAACCAATATTCAGATTTAGTTTCAAGTGGGACAAATATCAGACCATAGTCCAGCAATTAATCCAAACTCTGTGTCAAATTAAGTGATGATTGTACTGCCTTTATTATTTTAGAGGAGGAGTAATACCTGCTGCTGTATCTTCTAGTGCTGGACGATTAATCAAAATTTAAATCGTGATTTAGATTTCTTAATTTTGAAAATGTTCTAATTGAGGGAAAAATGTTTCAGATTAAGAAAGAGTTCAAACAAATTACATATGTTCAATTTGAGAGAACCTGGCTAACCAAGATGGAACTTTACACCCTGGAATTGAAGGAGATACTTGGAAAAAAAGGCCGAGTTACTGGCACTGAAATAAGACCTATGCTCAGTTCACTCAGTCATGTAAGAGGGTTGTGTTTTATTACTGCAAATATAATTTGCATCAAACTATTTTGGATAAGTCCATCATAAGCATTAACAGAATAAAACAATAAAAGATCTGTTAGAGCTTATGGATATCTTGCTATTTTTTTTATTTAAAGTTGAGATGCACTTTTTGGGATGTAAGCAATGCATATGTGAGCTTTTATTTATTTAAGACACTTAATCATCTTGTGTCTTTTTAAATAGCAAAACGTTGAAGCTGGAAGGCATAATCCATTCCTTGATGAAATTCCTCGGACAGTCTGCAGAGGAACTCATCACGGACTACCAGGTAAATTACAACAGTATTACGTTTTTAAAGCTGCAATTAACTCATAGACTGTGCAGCAAACATTTTTATTTGTCACAATATTCAAATAAATTAATTGCTGCCAGTATGTGACCTGCTCTGGCTAAAGGGTTGGCATTTGGCAAAGGTTACTTTCGGGTAATTGACAAAATAAATCAGAAGGTCCAAAGTTTCGATTTTGAGATTTCGACAAAAATCCTATCCTTGAGGTTGAGGTTTCTATTTTAATTTCCGTTTTCATTGCCCTTTTTATTTATTTTTTGATTCTCATATATGCTGTTATAAACATGTAATGCAGATTGCAAATACTGTCACATATCACTGGTGTCCGGCTGAAACATGTTGTCATAATTTGAGTAATTTCATGTTTTTCTAGATCTAATCTATTGGTCAATCCACACGAGTGGGTGTTACTTGTAAATATTACTGACCAATCTCAAATGTTGAAAATGGTTTGCTCTCTTTGGATGATGCAGTGTTAATGATTGCAAAAACGTGCCATTGGAAGTCTCCTGCAAGGTGAAGATTCTGGAGCTTCTTGGATACTGCCTGAAGACAGCGATATTCAGAACTATAAAAAGCAAACACAAATTTGGGACATTATGCACCTAACCATGGATGTATATGCTCTTTCAGGAAGTCAGCAGAGAACAAGCAAAAGAGGACCAGGCCAAGCAAGTACTGAAGGTCTATGTCAGGGGTGTCAAACTCATTTTTATGGACGGGCCACATCGTAGTTGTGGTTTCCCTCAGAGGGACTGTGAACCCATATAAATTGATTGGAAAGCCAGTTTTGAAATCAGAAGCTAGTAAGTAATTGTTCAACAATTTTTCAATTTATTTTAAAAGGGGAGGATTGGTAACAAATAATTGGCAATATCTCATATCTCAGTGTTGTTGTGAAGAAAATATGCTAGAAACAGGAAGTTGATGCAGATGATTTGCCCTTTGCGGGCAACATAAAATTAGGTTGTGGGCCAGATCTGGCCCCGGGCCTTGAGTTTGACACACGTACTCTATGTCTTCCAAGCAAGTGAGGGACAAGAAGACACATCCCATGCCTCTGTTTCCATTGTTGCTTAAGAAAATGAGGTTGTGGAAATGTTGCCAGTCTCCTGCTCATGGGAATTAACTATGCGCTGAACTTACTAAATTTGCAGTACCCGTTTGAGGTGCATCAGAAGCTCTTTCTTGAGATAGATGGCCTGAAACTTGCACTCGGAGTCCATTCCCTGACTCTCCATTGAATGTTAGGCAAGCCCCCTCTCTGTCCACTTTTAAAACGTTTTGAAGACACATTTTTATTCTTTAGCTTTCGACTCAACATGTGACTGTCGTTGTTCTTCTTGTATCTACTGTACGTGTTTTAATTTGTGTTCTAATTTCCTGCTAATTTATACAACACCGTATGAAAAACACTTTGTTACAGCTCCAACTATTATAATTGCAAGTTATTTGTACATGGGTATTTCTTGTTTCGTGGACTAATACTGTGCGCAAATGCAAATGCTCGGCCTTTTATCACAAAAAATGTCCGAAGGGCAAGATCTTAATTCCTCCTCTAATATAAAACCTTCCCGAAGAACAAATCGTATAATTCTAACTTGCTAGATTTAGTCCAATGCACGATACATTTAGGCTAACTCGACGTCGCTCCAGTCAGTAAAGCACGCTTTATAGTTCACCAAAATGCATACCGTGAAATTCTTACCTTGTTTATGCGACGAGGATATTATCCCGTAAGGAGTTACACTGACGCTGTACTGCTTCTTTTTGTATTTCTCTGTTCAGGTCGTCCCTCCCGCATTTCGCCCAAAGTCAGACGGGATAGGCGGCAGCACCTCCCCGCAAGC